>NC_141758.1:44365261-44687761 GCF_982258835.1 Parasteatoda tepidariorum
ATATATTTTCTTGAGAAACTCAAAGTGCTTGATATTCTCACAGCTACAAGTGAAACTGTCATTAAAAATAATAATCTTTTTTACATTTTTATTTCTAATGATTTCATAACTATTGTAAAAATTCAGATTTATGTTTTTTCTCAACAGCTTTTGGATTTGGAGGTCTGTGGCGATTTGCTGGACCATTTACAAAGGTAGAACTCCCTTAATAAATTTTTTTTAATTATTTTATTTTTCTTTTCTAAATTATTTAATTTTACTTTAATTGTTTATCAAAAAGTTACATTTTGTATTTAAAGTTCTTATTTTTATTATTTTCAGTCAAATGCCTGTGCTGTTACTATTTGTGTAAGTATCAACTTTATTTTTTGCACTATGAACTTTTTTTTAAAAAAATGAATCAACAACTTTATTTTTATATATATTATTTTGATACATAGATAAACTTTATTTTTTGCACTATGAACTTTTTTTTAACAAAATGAATCAAGAACTTTATTTTTATATTATTTTGATATATAAACTTTATTTTTTGCGCTATGAACTTTTTTTTTTAAAAAAATGAATCAATAACTTTATTTTTTTATATATTATTTTGATATGTAGATAAACTTTTTTTTTTGCACTATTAACTTTTTTTTAAAAAAAAAAAAATGAGTATTGAATAAAGGAGTTGCTAACAGTTTTTGTAAGTAGTGTTTAAAAAATTTAATGATAAGAAAAAACATAAAAATTAATTCTTATCTGCAGAGTTTAAAAAAATTCTTTAAATTATAAAAATGATTATTTCCGCTTTGAATATGAAATCTTAGTAGTTTTAAAAAATCTCATTTTCTACTAGCAGATAATTCTTGGCAATGCAAATTTTATTAACCAAAGGCTCAGAAACAATAAAGAATTTAATAATGAAAACAGAAACATTTTTTCTTATCTCTGATCCTATAAAAATTATTTGAATAATGTTTTTTTTTTTTATTTCTTCTTTATAAGTAAAAGGCAGATTAATTTACCAATTACTTATAATCTACAGAAGAAATTTAATAATAAAAAGGCTTAATTTTTTCCCATCTACAGAGTTTAAAAATATATTAGTTGAAATTTTTTTTTTATTTCTGCTCTTAATTTATCTCAATTTAATAATAATCTTAAAATTGGCTTTAACAATTTCATTTTCTAGTCACAGACAAATCTTGACAATGCAGAACTATTCACCAATTGCTTAGAAGCAATGGTAGAAACTTGTCTACCAATTGAGGATGGTGAAGTTCATGACTTAACTCAGTACCCAAGTACATTAAGTGTTTCATCCACCATGAATTTGTCATCGTCAATGTCAAGCCTAACTTTAGGGTCACCTACGGAAAAAGAGCCGACAACTGAGTACTCCCCTCTAGTCAACGAGGGATCCAATCGAATGAGGCATGGATCCACCAATCAGCTATCACGTCAGCGCAGCTTGAAGTGTAAAAACTCTAAGAATGGGAAAAATTCTCATTAGAGAATTTTTTTTTAAAAAAAACTATTGCACGAATATTATAAGGGCACATTGAAAGCTGTTGTATATTTGTAGAGAAATGTGTGGTATTGTGTAACAATTTTCTTTCCATGTTCATGAAAAAAAGAAAGCTTTTGAACAATTTCTGTGTTTTATGCTGTAATATTTGCAAATCTTATTAATGTCACTTTCTTCCTATTTGATAAGGCCATGTTTGCTTTTGAACTGTAAATTTTGAGAGTATTTTATCGGAAACTATTTTCTATACAAAACATACAATTAGCCTGTCAAAAGATTTTATAATAACTGTTTTAATAGTAAGCGGAAAATTTCAATTGAAAGAATTGATAAAAAATTATAGATGTATAGTGAATGAATAAAACACTTTTTGTATAACACACTAATCCTCAATTTACTAATTTTACTGTACTTTTTTTATTTATATAAGAATAAATATTTAATGATCTCCACGAGTTAATATTTTATTCGAAGACTGTATTTATTGGTTACTACATTTTTAGCTGCTTGATTAAATCTAATTTTATGCATCAGAATTACACAAGAGAGAATTTATATTATGCATCAAGTCTTTAGAATGTTTCTTAATCTAAGTAAATAATATTTAAGAAGAAAATAATAAATATTTAGGTGGCCACTTATTGCTATAAGAGAAAACATGCAACGCTCGAGAAAATTCACAATTAAACATTTTTTAAATATATTTCATAATTATCGCATACAATTTTACTGTTAGTGTTTTAATCTATTATTATACAATAAAACTTGTTTATATGATCTTCATAATCAAACATAAATTATTTTAATGATATCATTTATTTTTGTTGTAATCAATGCTATTTTAATAAATACTTTTATTTTTAATTTTATTAAAATTTGCAAAAAAGTTTTACTATTAATTCATACCTAGAGCTTTCTGTACAAATAATAATAAATTTACTATGTAGAGATTATTTTGTTTAGTATCATGAAATTTTAAAGAGAAAAATTAGCAATTTTAAGAAAATGTTTTGTATATGTTTCTCTTTATTATTTATAAATTATGTGTAAATGCAGGTATATGCATCTAAAATTTTAAAAAACTACTACTAATACACTAATTTAAACCATGAAACTCTTAAAATTTTACTTTATAAATCTCTAAATTTTTATACGTCTGGAGAGTGGCCACCTTAGATTTTCTTAGAAATTAAAGCATATTTAAAAATATTTTTATAAATTTTGCGGTTTATTTTGTTTTGTTAATGCCTTTTTTAAATCAATGCGTAATATGTCATATATCAATCTGTAATTTAGAAATATATCTTCAGTACATTGTCCTCATAAAATTTTCTTTTTGCTAAAGAAATAAATAAACATTACCTATGCACACCTCGTAAAAAAGTTTTAAATAACCTATTTCTGATTATTTGTGAAGCTAATTTGGCTTAAAGCAATTAGGTTTAACTCTTTGAAACTATGCAACTGTTGACAATAAATATGCTGTTCAAAATATTTGAAGCTTGTATGTGTTTGTGATTTTATTTTCATCAGATGTAATCATATGATCTATTGAAAACGTAATAAGTATGTATTCCTAAAACTAATTAAACTTGAAGCAGTTTAAACATGTTTGAAACTATGCAACTGTTGACATTGTTATGCAATCTATAATATTTGAAATATATGTATATTTTTGATTTCATGTTCCTTGGACCTAATTACATGATCTATTTTAGACAGATAATCAACAGGTATTTCTAAAGCTAATTAAACTTAAAGCTGTTTAAACATATTTTTATATTCCTCTGACCTAATCATATGTATTGGTGATTTTATATTCATTGAACCTAATTATATGATCTATTGAAAACATGTAATAAATATATATTTCTAAAGCTAAATATATTTAAAGCAGTTTAAACATGTTTGAAACTATGCAACTAATAGTGTTAAAGACAAAATATTTAAAACATTTGAATATATATGATTTTATGTTCCTCAGACCTAATTATATGATCTATTAAAGACATATAATAAACATGTATTTCTAAACCTAATTAAACTTAAAGCAGTTTAAACATATTTGAAACTATGCTATTGATTACATTAAATTATGCAATATTTGAAGCATTTATTTATTTACAATTTTATATTCCTGTGACCTAATCATATGATCTGCTAAAGATTTTTAGTAAACATGTGTTTTTAAAGCTTATTAAATGTAAAGCTATTTAAACATGTTTGAAACTATGCAACTAATCTTAAATTATGTAATACAAAGTATTTTAAGCTTAAATTTATTTATGATTTTATATTCTTCTGATTTAATTGCATGTTATATTAAAAACATGTAATAAACCATGAACGGGCTTTAATTCTTTTCCAATGTCTACATCAAATAACTCTACATGTCATATCTATTGGATTTTCCTACTTTATTCAGATCACTCAAAATTTTTAATCAATACCACTGAAGATCATTTAAGTTATTTTGTATACAGGGATGTCAGCAACTGTAGATTTTTAATCATTTCTATGGATTTCTGTTCGGGCTGTGAAAAACTGAAGAAATCCAATTTCTCACCTTTTTTTTTTTTAATTGGTCCCTTATTTTCATAAAATTTTTTGTGAGTGACTTTCCGTTCATTTTTTTCAATATAAATACGAACCTTTTGTTTTTTTTGCATCGACTTAAATTTGTTAGGTATAGTCAAACTTGTTTATTGACTAGAAAGAGGGTACTTAAACAATTCACTTGCTAAATTAAAATGCTTGTTAAACCATATAGACTGAAATTATCACCAATACACTGAAATGAACTGGAAAATACTTAAGGGTTTGCTTTTTTTTAACAACACTGCACACAATATGTCAACTATGACAACAGTTTGAGATATGCAACACTCAAAAAAAGATTATCACTAACTGCCTTGAGTAAAAAAGTATTTTATTGCCGTTATCTATTTTTTATTGCATTTAGGACTTGAGTTTTCGTCAAAGGTGTGTATCAGTGAGATGAATTAGAATTCCAAAGGATCTTAGAAAGTGCTTATGCATGTTCATTTTAATCTGGAATTTTTAAAAACCTAAAAACTTTTAAAATTACTAAGAACTACTCAGGAAAAATGAGTAAATCCTTTTAAACAGTGAAATTTTATTTATCATCCGATTTCTCTTTAATTCCAGATTGATGATAATGATAAATTATGTATAAATGAAAATTGTTGATAAATTAAGATTAAATATGTTAAAATGATAACCTTTAGTGCTGACATGTGCATATAATGGTCATTCTTTTACTTCTAACATTTTAAAAATTGAACTTGGTTTATTTTGAAATTTTTATGTGGCATTACTTTTTTTATATTTTTTTAAATGGTCTTATATATTGAATATTTAACAAAATATTGAACTTTAACTGAACTATAAAAACATCTCACTTCCAATTTTTGAACTAGAAGAGGTTGCAAATGTTTTCCTAGAGAAAGAAATGTTTGCAAACTGCAAATAAATTATTTTTTGAACATTTTCTTAAAAAAAAGTCCCTTGTTAAACCCAAGTTATGCCCACAGCAACAGATTTTTAACCTTAAAAAATCATTTATTTGTTAAACGGAGTATCTTTTTCATCACTTGCGTTTGAAAGACGTATCACACATTCAAGATGCATCTTTCACAAAATAGCCAACCACAGGCCATACACACCAGTTATAACAGAAATAAGAAAAAGATATGGTTTGTATCACAGAAATCGGAGAGGTTTTTTAGATTTCTATAAGGGTATCGAACACTTAATTGCAATCAGCTGTTTTGGTAAATACCTTTTAGAATTTCTTGCCAGCTCATACAATTAAATGAAGGTCACAATAAACAAGTTAAATTTTAATTAAACTTAAAGCAATCTTTTTTATAAACCCTGATTATAAATATTTGTATATTTAAACATATTTTACTAATAGAATACTATAAGTTAAAAATAACTCCAGTGCCATGAAAAAATATCACTACAGGTTGACATCTCTGTTTATAAATTAATGTTCTCTTTCACTTTCCAAACTATTTTTAAATCAATCACAATGTAATGCATTCCATGATAATGTTGAGTCTCTTATGGCTAGTTTATTGAGGGTCTTATTATAAGATCACTTGATCTTATAATAAGACCTGAAGGTTATAAGATCACTTGAGATCTTATGGCTAGTTTATTGAAGGAAAAGAAAATACCATGAACAAAGATGATTCATTCTAGCATGTTTCAACCTAAGCCCCACATTCAGTATTACTTTCCCTCTTGCATTTTATCAATTGTCTTTAGTTGTAAATAATAAAATACTGAAAATTTTATTTATAAAATTTTATGTGTTTATATACTATCTTAGCATCATAAAATCTCATTATTTTTGTGGAACAAATGTTTCACTTTCATTTTTATAACACTCTTTGTGTATATTTTGAGTTGATTTGTATAAAGAACATAATATTGTTATATTTTTTCCACAACATTGTATATAATATTGTAAATCATAAAAGTTCAAAGTACGAACTATTTTATGTCATTTTCCATGCTTCCCTGTTTTACGTGTTTTATCGAATTCACATTTAATTCCGCACTTTAAATTTATTTTTTGTTTCTTAGAACTTAGTGCTATTTTTATTAACTATGCTTTCTTTTTAAAATACTTATTTAACTTGTGATATATAGTTATTCATGCAATGATTTGCATGGCATAAAGTGAGCAAAAGTTATTCCAAAAAAAAAAATGCAAGTGAAAAATGCACTGTATAAACAAAACTAAAAACTGTTGTCCGATTACTGACTGTATTAACTTGATTTTATACACAGGTGCATAAAATATATATCTGATTGAATTGCTTTTAAAAAAATTCGATTGAAATTAAGAATTTCTTACTAGCAGCCCATGAGATTAGAGGTAGTAAATATGATCACATTTTTTACTGATCTAATCTTGTTTAGCTAGCAGAAATTTTCTGAATTTCATGAAAGGTTTTTTTTACCCTCTCCTTTAAAAATATCAATTTCATTTATATTTAAATCACCCATAATTTCATTGTGCATTTATGTGTAATGGAAATAAGTATTGCAGTTTAGTTAATAGTTATAAATGTGTAAATAAGAAAGCATTTATTAATGTTTACATATTATAAGTTTTATCTGTATAATACATGAAAAATAATTGCTTATTAGGTAACTTTTCTTAGACATTAAAGTTGCTTTTATATTAATTTAGACTTTCAAAATTTTATGGAAACAAATTATAATTGGTTAATGAATTAATGTTCTGAATTAACTGAGACTTTTAGGAATCATTCATAAAAATTCCTTTTTTATCATTTTTAGTATACTTTAACAATTTCTTAAAAACTAATTATCCTGTTTTCTAAATTCCTTTATAGTAAAGTAATCATTTTTAGTTTTATCATTTTTAATATATTTTAATTATTAAAATGTAAGTAATTTAAATTGCTTCTACAAATTACTCAAAGCACTTTTACTTTCAACTGAATCCTAGAAAAAAAATTTTGCGATGCACAATTTTTGTTTAAATATGTCAAACTAGTTATTAAATTTAAACATAAATACATTTCTATTTGATACCTCTTGTTAAATTTTGATCCTATTCTATAAATTGTTAGCTATAAACATTAATCAAAATGTAAAATTCTGAAACATAGATTTTTTATTAAACCAAATAATTAGAATAAAACAAACAATTTTTTTCCTAAAAATTACGATCACTGTTGTCATTTTTTTTAAGGATCCAGTTAGTTTAATAAAAATAATTGAGGCTTTTTATAATTGAGACAAAACCGAGACGAACAATTTTTCTTTAGTAAAAGTAGAAATTAGATGAAGGTAAAATTTTTAACCAAACTGCTGTATTTTGTAAAATATTATTTCTCAAGAATGATTTTTTATTAAGTTTTTGATTCAAACTTGTAAACACAGATTATCATTCACAAAAAAACTATGCAATTTTTTTAAGTGCATGAAAAAAGTATTAAATGTTATAAAGAATATTAAAATAATATGTACTATTAAATTACTTTACTGACAATGTTTAATGTTTGCAATTTTAAATTATAGAAGTTGTTAATTTATTCTAAAATAAATTACTGTTGAATGTTATCAGATATTTTTATTTGGAAATGTACATTGTTAATGCATATGTATAAAATGTCTAACATAACTTAAGCTTCACTTGTAATTAAATTTTTTTATTAATTAATGAGCTTAAAAACAATCTAAAAACAAGTTTGCACAATATTATTTCATGATTTGTTTAGTAAATCTTCGTGATATTTTTTCTCTGTATGCTATCATATCGAACTAAGTCTTTAGTATCTGATCTCACATTGCTTGTCTAATTTGTTACCCAATTTATCTATGCAAAATATGTACTATTATATGTTCCTAATGTATTATTTCTAACTTAATAGTCTGCATAGTTGCTTTTCATGTTTTTAGATCCTTCTTATGTTTAATAAAGACGTAATTTTTAAATGAACATGTGATGCTAATTACTTTTATATCGACTTCAGCAGCAATATTTTAACATATTCGAAGGTTTTGTGCAGCAGGGTTGCCACAGGCGACTAAAATGCAACTATTTTTGGCATGAAGAAAAGGCTAAAAAAGCAACTATTTTCAAGAAAAGGAGACTATTGGGAGACTTTTCTGTACTCCTAGCATGGGTGCAAGTCTTCCGTCCCCTGGACGGATTTCCGTCTTTCGAAAATGTCCGCGGACGGAAGTAAGACGGAAATCGGAAATTTTTTTTTCAGTCCTTAAAAATATTTTTTAGGTCTACGTTATTGGTCTACTTTCTTATCTCCTGCTGTTATTTTATCAAAAGACAGATGAATAAATATTTTTTGTACAGTACTTAAACTTGATGTATTATGGTAAAGCTTTCTTAGATAGTTTGCATATGTCGAGGGGGTATTGTGTATGTTAGGTATTTCAGTCTTGGCCTTTTTTCCAACTTGCACCCATGACTCCTAGAGATGTTTTTTTTTTCAAGCATAAATTGGTGAAAAATCTGCGCCCCGCTAGATAGTTCCTGAACACACTGAACTTTTTTTTTTATAAAAAATTTTAAATTGCAAATTTGAGTCTTCACTTTTTAATTCGTTCAATCTGCACAAATTCCATTGTAAGTCTATTTCATTTCTCGATCACCTTTTCAATAATTATTGCTAAAAAATTCTGCATAATTTTTTTCATTTTTAAAAAAAAATTTTACGGTATTACAATGCATGAATTTCGAATTTCAGTAATCACTTTTCATATATATATATATATAAACATTTATATGAAAATTATCATATTTGCCACCAACTTGACTGAATGGATGATGGTATATGACAATTAAGTCATTAACAAAATTTTAGTCATATTTTAGATGAATTTTTGTTCTTATTAGGCAACTATTTTCCTAGTTTTTGGCTACTATTTTCATGCTTTAGGCTACTAAAAGCAACTATTTTGTTCATTTTTTTTCTGTGGCAACCATGTGCAGGGATAATTGTTTCCAAATGTCAGACAAAGTTTTGGATGAAATTTCCTAGTCTTTTTCTGACTTTTATGAAGTTTCCAGAATAACTATTTTTTCTCTATATTTTTTCTTCAATTTTAATAGCTAGTAAAATAGTATGTTTACATTGAGCTTTAAATGTTTTAGCTTAAATGGTATTAGACTTTTCTTTACACTTTCACTGAAAAAGAAAATGTAAAATAAATTAACTTAATATTTACTAGCTTTAACATATCTGTTATAAAATTATATGGTAAATATTAAAGTGAAGTTGATAGCTATTTAATAATTAATTGCCCTTATCCATTTCGAGGAACCACAAAATAATCGCCAATCTATTTAAGCCAGTGCTGCTTAATGAACTATAGTTAGAGATGTGGTAGTAACAGGACTTGGTATTTAATATACTATTAGATTTTACATTTGATTATTAATTATTTCCATTTGGTCTAGCCTTATTCTGGGCCAAGTGGAATAAGTAACAACAGGAGGTATGTTTTGGAAATCTAGGGGTGATGAACAAAAAAATCTTTGTACACCACTTTTTATATTTAGTCACCCTGCGGCCGATGGTGACCCGTAATATCATCCTAGAGCCTAAGTTTCAGTCAGTGAGGTAAGTTTAGTCTGCACCAAGGTGTGATTCCCCTTGCTTGTACCATTGTGATGTATGATCCAACTGCATTTTCTCAGGTCATATTTTAGTGATTTTTAATCTTTTCTATTGTAATATCGCCGGATGATTTTAGAGACAGATAAAGTTGACATGCTACTATCACCACTCAGGGCTAAATTTTGGCAGTGTTGTGTGCATATGCACCTTAACTTTTAACCTTTTTCACTCTCGCTGAACAACCGACCCAATTTTGAGTTTACGACTATTAATGATCAACTCCGTAGTCTTGTAATTTTGAACCCATTCCAGAAGACAAGGGAACTCTTGGATCAAGCATTGGGCAAAATAGCCTTCGCAGAGGACTTTTTAATGAAATTAACCCGCATTTATGTTACATGAAGAGGAAAATCTCCCATGGTTAGCCTGATAACAAGGGAATTCTAACCCGTGATCTGTCTACCACTGAGGACATTTCATGTTGGTACTATGGTCGATGTGAGTCTGGAGCAGAATTCATACCAACCAGCCACCGCTGGGGTTTGAACCTGGGTCACCTCATTGCGAGGCCAATGCTCTATCCCCTGAGCCAATGAAGCTTATCATACTATCTCAATACTGTGATTGCATGGCCCTTCTCATCTCCATGCAATCACAGTTTTTATTTAATCTTTTTCTTTTACATGCACTGAGCCTGATGCAAAAAAATATTTATTGCTAATTTATTGAAAATATATTTGTCACAGATTGCAATAACATGTAGAAACTTTATTTTTTGCTAGATGAAAACAAAAATTACACACTTAGTTGGTTGTAATGTCTCTCTTTAAAGCTACTAACAGCATCCTATCACAGTAAAGGATATAAATTATACATCGATTGTAGAATATCGAAATCAAATCAATGTGTTTTAAAAAAATTTGTTTTATTTCAACACATCTATAAATACTTTTAACCTTTTTTTCAAGGTAAAAAACCAGGCACAAATCTTCTTACTTCTGCTCTACAAACAGGACAACGTCCATTCACATGTTCTGAACAATTTAAACATAAACACATGTGTCCACATTCTAAAATCATAACTTCCACAGCATTTTCTAAACAAACAACACAGCTAGGTTCATTATCTTGTTTGGGACGAGAGGCGTTTAATCTCCGAGCTTCCTCAAACCTTTTCATTTGCTTCTTACGATCTCTCCACTGTTTAACAGCTACAAATATCCTCTTAAAATTATAAACCACTAATATTACGGTTCCAGCTCCTATCAAATATAGAAATCCTTTGTATAAAAATGCTAAACTTCTGATCTTATCTATTAAAGTATCAAAGGTACTTGCGGTTAAAAAATAAGTCAATCCATCTTTAGGTGGCATTATTTTCAATTTCCCATTTTCAATAGCTAGTTTTCCAACTGCAGTTAATGGGATTTCTTCTGGCAAAATACGTTCAACTTCGTGAGTGCCGAGTGTATGTTCACCGCGAAAGTATCCTATCACAGTATCAGACAAGCTTTCTTTTTTCCACTTGAAGTCATCATACACATCAAATAAAGATAATTCTTTAGCAGACAATGGATTAACAACTTCTACAATTTGCTTTTTAAAAAAAGTACCACCAGCCAGTCCAAAAGGTATATTCAGAACCTCTTTTTCTACATCAATTTCGGTAGTCCCCCTAAAAAATAATTTTTAAGATTATTAGATTTTTTTTTTTAAATTGAAATACAGTCAAACACGGTACATAGATATAGTGAACGAAATGTTCAGTCCCGTGTCTTGCTATACACGTATAGTGTTATTTTTTGTGGATATAGTGAACCAAAAAAGTGAGGAAGTTGGATATAGGGAACTTTTTTCTGTCTTCGACTGATTTTTTCTCTCATTTTTTTGTAATAATTTTGAAATTACTGCTTCAAAGTAAATACGTATACCGATTTTTAAAACCATTTATAGAGGGTAATGTAGCGATAAGCATTTTTCCTGTTTGCTTCTTTTATCTCACTTTCCCATCCCTAAACAAACCAAGCAGATGTTTCCAACCCAGGCAGATGATGCACCTGTAAGGTGTAAGTGGGATCATTATGCACTATCTGTCAGAGGGAATGAGTAATTATTGATTATTGGTTAAAGAGTTGGACACTAATATGTGTTAATAAGGCCCTCAATAATCAGAAAAATTGAAATGGATGCAATCAAGCTGATATTTGCAGCAGTTTGTAACATATGGAAAAATAGGCAATTAATAATTTCTGCTCATGAAAAAAATTTAGCTGGCAGAAAAAAGTTGAGAAAAGCAGATCAGAAGGATGTTGAAGAAGCATTGCTGAAGTGGTTCACAAATCGAAGAAGCCGCAATCTTCCAGTATCTGGACAAATTTTGATGAATTTGCTAAGCGATTTTATGAGGCTACTTTTATGTGCTCGAATGGCAGGTTAGATAGGCTTAAAAAGCGGAGCTGGGAAGTGTTTCCATATCTGATGATGAGGATTGCTCATCAGCTAAAGATTACTAATATTTAATTTGTACGCAAGACGAAGAGTAATGAAAAATAACACTTTTTTTGCTATTGCATAATATTTTTCAGTCATTTATTTAAATAATGTGTAATAAAAAGGAGGAGTTTGAGAACCATTAGTTAAATTGCCTGCGTAGCAGATATAGTGAACTCCCGGTAATAGTGAACCGAAATTTCAGTCCCTTGAAGGTTCACTATTAGCGGGGTTTGACTGTATAAACATTACACAACTGGCCATTGAAATTGCTTCACCAAAAAAAGCAGCATTCCACGCAAGGGAAACTTGCATAACAGATAAAACATGATGGGATAGTCAAATAATTATATTTGCGCAAAGCAAGCTACAGTAGTGAGACCTATAATGGAGAATTACTTCATTTAACTCTACTATTGCACATTGAAGTCAGCTAAAATATAGTTTTTATTGATTGCTACAAGTTTTTAAATACTTTTTTTTATTCAAACGATTAATTTTTATTAATGTTTTTGATACAAGTGTAGCATATGCTAACAGGTTCTAGTTTTCATTCTAAAATTGTACTATTAAAAAAAAACTAGAGTTTAGTAGAATTTTCTTAAAATTTAATATTATATATGTTGAATACTGTTCTCATTAAAAGCATTTAAAGACAAAATGTCTTTTTGATAGATATATAAAAGATTATTTTGATTCATATAGGTAATTATATATCTGAAGGCACTGGTCCCTAAACATTAGGCTTTTGATGAGTATTATTTTTGACAAATTAGACATGAAATAAATTTAATAGCATGGAATACGATATTTAGTCCAATTAAAAATTCGCCCTAATTAGCTTAAATCGTCTAAATTTAATTATTTAAAATAAAGAAAATGCATTCAAATATTTTTTATCAAAATACAAAAAATTGCAATAAAAATAGCTCATAATAAATATTTATTATTATTTAAATAAATAAAGATCAAAAAGTTACAGTAAAACAGCAAAAGAACTCATTTTAACATTATCCCTAGAGGATTATTTGACAGATTCTATTCAAATTTTAGATCTTATTTAAAATTGCAATGCATTGTTTAAAATTTTGATCAATTTGTATAAGTTACAGTGAAAAAAAACTTGATAATTATTTACCTAAACAATAAAACACAATTAATAACTATAAAAAAATTTAATAGGATAAATAAATTATATAATTGGGTTCAATTGGTTCACAAAAATATTTCCTCAGATACAGTGATACATGTAAAAAAAAAAAGTAGAATTACAATAAGAGGGTCGAACTTTCGATCTCTGATACTTACATTACCCAAATCTTTAATTTTTTTCCATGAATTTAAAAACAATTTTTTTAAATAAAACCTATCTGGGGATACTGGAAAATCTAGAGTCTAAAACTGATACATTTTGATAACTTTAACCTCAAATTGAGTTGAAATTATTAGCTTTTATTACCATAATGACTGTGAAGAAATGAAAACTTTGTTAGTTAAGATAATATTTAATGAAAAACTATATTTTTAACTAACCATGCACTGAAGAGTGGATTCCACCTAATTTGCCGTTCTTTGATGAGTCGTGTGTAAATAACTCCACGAAGATGTGTGAAGTGATGACTTCTAAGTGGTGTTGCTAACGACTTTATATTCCCACATATTGCAGCATAAGGTATTACTCCTCCAGCACTTTCTACTTGTTTTGGTAAGTCACTATTTATTTCTAAATGGCGTACTATCTATTAACAGGAAGAAAATAAAATATTAAAAAAGCATGGAAGCAAATTCTCTCTACTTATTTGAGACTAATTATAACACAATATAACCATACCTGTAAAATCAAAAGAAACTGTACATTACACATCTATTTATAATAAATTATTTGTTATGCCATCAATCGTTGAAACCGATACAATTATTTAAAACAAACTAAATTAAATTTTGCAGGTTGAAAAATAAGTTTTCGAAAAAACCAGTTCAGAAGAAATAGGTTACTTACAACTCAAGTGGAAATAACTCTTTCATAAAAAGAACTATTACATATTAAAAGTAATTGTAAATGTAAACGTACTTGTAATTTCAATCTAGTTAAAATAATTGTAGGTAAATTGTATTGTATAATAATCATAGTTAAAATAATAATAACCTATTAATTTCCAAACTACAAATATCACTTTTAAAAAGTGGAAACTAAAAGCATATATTTTAGTGAAAAATAAACAAAATGAATTTTGTAAGAAATCATTACAACTATAGTTTCTTTCAATATTTTATGTAAAAGAGTGAACTAATTGTATAATTATAAAAGAATTTTTTTAAATATTTTAATAAAATTCTATTAATATATTTAAATTAACAAATTATGTACTAAACACATAGGGGAGAAGGGGGCTAGTGTGGACAATTTTTACATTTTTGGCAAAAACATATTACTAATTACTTTTTTTAAGGCTTCTGGTTAATTTTTTACATTAATTTGTACTTTTGCACATATTTTAGATCATATATTAAAACATTTGGTATTATAATTCTTTAATTATGTATTTTTTAAAAATTGTTGTTTTTGTCCACACTAGCCCCATGTCATGGGGCTAGTGTGGACAAGCTATGGGGCTAGTGTGGACAAATTAAAATATTGATTAAGCAATGTAATTCAATTTATAATATTGAATTTAAAAACAAAGAAATCAATTTTAACCTAAACAGAACAATCCCTAATAAATATAAACCTTAATAAAGCATATTTTTATCAATGGTAAGCCTATGATTATAATTTTTAATTGAGAATTTTTTCTTGATAAAGAAAATATTTCAGAAACAAATCAACATACTGAAAAGCTATTTTTTAAATTTTATTTATTTGAAAATGATTGTAGAATTGAAATTTTTCTTCTACTTTACGATATAATTTGACAAATCAACATTAAAAGTTATTTGTGAAGCAGTTCGAAGTGTGCGACCAGCTATGTCCGGCAATGGTAGTTTGGCTACAATTTCATGTCGGGAAATTTGTGAAACATCTTTTACAGCAGGGAAAAAGAAAGATTCACTTAGCTTAGAAGAACTGTTTTGTCCCTCTTTTTTTCTGAGGAATTGTATATCGAAATCCTCTGATCCGTATAACGCTTCAACTCTTCCAACATAGTGAAAAACATTATTTTTTTTAGGAAACCTGACCAACACAAAGTCATTAATGCCTATTAAATCTGTGTCTGTAATAGGTTTTAATATGGTTTCCTCAAACTCTGATGATCGATCTTGTCTTGATACAGAGCTTTCTGAATCAGAAGAGGTAGACAGATTTTTTTTTGTCATTTTGCTCTCCTTAGAGAAAAGAATTTTTCTTTTTTTTCTTTCGCCTTTTCCTTCTTTAATAAGCTTATTTTTTTCCATTTCTTCTATCCTTCTTTTCTCAGGTGTACTTGTATACACTCTTGATTCTCCTTTCCTTAGCAAGTTTTTCTTTTTCCTTGGGGCAGCTTTAGGAAGTGGTCGTACAGATTCAGGAGTAGTTGGTTGTAGTAGCACAGTTTGACCATCTTCTAATTCATTTTCTTGTAGATCTTCATTTATCACACTATGCTCTGCAGCATTTGCATTGCTTCCCGGGTTTTCACGGTCAGTAACGTAACTGCAAAAAAAATCCTCCTCTCCAAATGCCAGTCTGTTTAATGGGAAAATGCCAGATTTTTTAAATCCTGACATTATGTTAGTTGGCGTAAAGGATCTGTAATATGCTTTGGCTGCTAATGAAGGAATATTATAGATTGATACTGTTTTACCAGGATTATTCAGCAACCAGTCATTAAATGCGACTTTGCATGCCGCTTTAAACGCACCATAAACTGCAACATCTAACGGTTGTAGCCGATGAGAGCAGTGTGGCGGAAAAGAAAGCAATATGATACCATTTTCTTTTGCATATGTAATAGCTTGAATTGAAATATGGGAATTATGGTTATCAATTAATAACAGAATTGGGTTCTCAATATCAGATTTCGTGTGTTCTTTTATATGATGCAAAACAGTTGGAAATAACTCTTTTGTCATCCATCCACTTTTCGTAGCCAAACCTAGACTTCCAGTCGGAGCATCACTTAGAAAATAGTCCTTATACTTCACTCGGGGGAAAATAAAAACAGGAGGAATGGAATTGCCAGTTGCAGATACAATGCCACAAAAAGAAACTAATTCTCCACGTTCTCCAGACACAGCTTGTCCAACTTGTTTCTTTCCAGTTTGTGCAATTACTTTAGGACTTTGCAATACTGTTGTAATTCCTGTTTCATCTGTATTGAGAATACGGTCAGGTTTGAATTTATATTTCTCCATAACAGCATAAAGATTGTCAAAAAATTCATCCACATTCTTTTTATTAAATGATGTTGCTCTGGATAGACTGGTATTTTCTGGTTTACGTAAGGAAAGTCCGGGATGCCTCTTCATAAAAGCTTGCATCCAATCAATGCCAGCACATTCCTTCACATTCCAACTGCTTGGCATTGCTTTACCAAGCTTTTCAGCATATTGAAATGCCAGTGCTCTTGCCTGTAAAAATGTCAATCCATAATGGATTTTCGAAGAAGTCAAAAAATATTCACTGAGTAATAGTTCTTCTTCATCTGTAAATACTTGATGGCATCGATATTTATTTCTTCCAATTACTTTTGTGGTTTTAACATCAATCTCTTCTACACTACATGCTGAAAATTCCTTACATTGGCTTTTGGCTATGTTTACTCTTTTATGAAGCATAGATTTTGTTAAATTATATTGTTTTGCAGCTTCTCGAATGCTTTTGTTGTTTAAAACTACATCTTTAACAGCTTTTTCAATAATTTCTTCAGACAGATTAGAGCGATCAGTTTTACGTTGGTATGAGCGAACCATGATTGCCTAAAATTAAAAGTATAAATTTCTTTAGTGTTTTATAATTACAATAAAAATAAGAATCTATAAGCAGCTATTAGTAATTTGAATATTAAAAAAAATAATGTGTGAAAAGAACAGAATTTCTTGTACACAAATTTATCACTTAAGAATATGCAAGCCTCAGGCTCACTTATTAAATAAAAGCCTAAAATATGGCAAAAAATACATAAAATCCTTTCTAAATGGATTCTTCATTTTACAAAAAGCAATCTTATTATATAGGTAAAAGAATAAAATTAAAAATAAATAAATAAATAAAACCATTTGCAAATGAAATCATTGCTTTACAAAAAACAAACTTAGAAAGAAAAAACCTAAACAGTGAAAAAATTAAAATAAAACTTCTTATAAAAGAATGTATACTTTTCAAAATTATTATAATTTAGCAGAAAAATAGCATAAAATAGGATATATTTTGGTTAAATGACTTCTTTTCTCCATTGAAAGCTAAATGGGGGCTACTGTGGACATGTCCACAGTAGCCCCATCATCATGTGTCCACAGTAGCCCCATGGAGCCATTTTTTCTTTTAAATCTATTACTGATTAATTAAAACCATGCACAGCAAAACTAAATATAAAAATATATGCAGAATACATTTATTTATGATATAATGTCTCCTTTTAATTAAAATAATAATAGAAAATAGTCTAATCTAATAGCAAAAAGAAAAATTAGGAACTTACTTTTTCACCATGAAAACCTTCTTTTGTAAAATGCTACTAAACTATCAAATGTATTGATATGCAACTACACATGGAAGTGTGTGTTGATGTTGCCATTCTGAAAAACTTAACAGAAAGAATTTTGAGAAAATAATTTTTATTTTATTCAAGGTGTCCACACTAACCCCTTGTCCACACTAGCCCCCTTCTCCCCTACAATACAACAAATCGCACATTGAATTCACGATTAAAAATAGCTCATTAATATGTAAAAGTATGAATACGCAAACCACATCTTAAATAACATGATGCAAAGATTTCAAAATGTTGTATGAAACAAAAATTAACAATATGAAAATAGTTTCTTTTTTTTTTCAAAGAAAAAGGAGCTACGAAAACTTTTAATTTTCTGCTATTATGTTAAATTTACTTAAATATATTCTATCCTTATAACAGAGTTTTCCCTGGGAATAAAATAAGGCAGGGTGCTTCTGCATAAAAAAAGAGCACTCACTTAGCATCGTTAAAATTTAGCAAATTGCATATTATTATGAAAAAACTGAATTCGATCCTCAATTTTTAAATTACTCTCTTATACTATTTTCTATGCATATTTCACAAAATAATTCCATATCTTAAATAACATTATGCAAAGATTTCAAAATATTGTACGAAGCAAAAATAAACAGAATGAAAAATTTCTTTTTTTCAAAAAAAAAAAAAAAATAGGAGATATAAAAAGTAATTTTCTGGTACTATATTAAATTTACTTTAATTTATTCTATCCTTATAACAAAGTTCTCTCTAGGAATAAAAAAAGGGCAGGGTGCTTCCTCACAGAAAAGGGCACTGTTAAAATTTAGCAAAATGTGTATTATGTAATAATTGAACTAGATCCTCAATTTTAATTACCCTCTTACACTATTTCATGTGTATAATTCACAAAATAATTATCACTCATAATCAAAATAACAGAAACATTCAAAACTTTTGAAAAATAATCATAGGCAAGATAAAGACAACCTACGTATAAATTTTCTTCCAAAAAAAAGTAAACTAAAAAAAAAGGATTAACTGATCAAGAACTTCAAAGCTTTTTTCATATTTTAAACTGAAAATAATGAAAAAGTAAACATTTAAAAGTACATTTTTAAATAAAAGATATTTAGTTTAAAAAAAAAAGGTAAAATTTAAAATCACTAAGAAACTCATTATAAAAGATGTGAATATCTCTAGGGCCGAATATCATATGAATTTTAACTATATAACTAGACAACATAAAAAAAAATCTTACTAAAATGAAGGAATGAAATTAAAGATTATCAATAACTAAATAAATAAGAAGTGGACTTTTTATTAAAACAGGTGGTTAAGAAAACAACCTTTTCCTCAAAAAATAAAAAAAACAGTGTTTTTAAGGGATGATGGATTATTTTTACAAAAAGAGCAAGGAGTGCAAATATATAGGGATTGAAGGGCAGGGGAGTCTGGCCTCCTTCCTAAAAGTGCTTATAATACTTATTGATAAATAATTGTCATTTTATCTTCTTCCATTTTGTAAAAATTAGGTTTTTGGCAGACAAAATCCCAACCATGGATTTAAACAAATTTTGATTCATAGCTTTAGCTAGCGATACTTTTTTATCGTCATACACAAATGAGAAATGCCATAATAATTTTAATTTTTATAAGGTAAATGGTAACAGGTATTAGTGTGGACTTTATATGAATATAATTTTGCTTTGAAATTACTAGTTTTGTACCCGAAATAAAGACGAATCACTGCATCCCATAGAAAATTTTGTGCATAATAGTAATAAATAGTAGCACAGAATCTACTTGACCAAAATATGCACTACTTTGTCAATAAATAAAAAAAGTATTGCTGACTTAGATTTCTATGATGACATCAACTCAGGTTTTAAAACAAAAATTGTGCTTAAACCAGGGTTTGAACAATTTATTTATTTCTCATTATTTAGAAAAAACCCAACCAACCTGGGTTTTATTGAAAAAACCCAGGGGAAATTGTGTTTTATTTGAAAAAAACTTGGGTTTTTTCATTTAGTGCTCATAAGCTTTAAGTTTTGCTGTGTAAATATTTTTATTTACACAGTATTGTACAGTGTTGTATAAGCAAGCTTAAAAATAGAAATAAGTCCAAAAAGTTTTTTTAATTTTGTTACATGTATTTTAAGTTTAAATAACGCATTATCACTAATATATATTTGAATCTTCTTGGATAATATTTAAACATTGGAAGCATTTAAACATATTAAAGACATTGGATAATATTTAAACAATTGTTTCAAAAACTCATTAAAATTCCCAAAAACACTTAATTTTTAGAATTTATTTAGTTTAAAATTTAATGGCAAAATAGTTATTTTCGGATTAAAACTTTCTCAATTATATTTGATGATAACTAGGGTATGACTGATAAAAGCAGTGACCTAAACATACCCAGAAACTTGACAGTTGAAATCAAATTCATAAACTAGAAAATGATATATTAAAACATTTTTTATATAGTAATTTCAATGGAGTTAGCAAGGACATAATTCTTACTTTTAAAAGCATGAGCTTGATAAACCATTGAAAAAAAAATAAAACTATGGGACAAGAATTTGAAAATAAAACTTCTAAAACAAAATTACAGATAAATGTTATGTTAAATTGTTTTATGTTGAGAATAAACAAGGACAAAAAATCGCAAACTTATTTTCATATATTTAAACAAGTTACAAATCCGCGAAAAGTGAATATTACAAAAACCTTGCAAGATGTTTTGGCCAGGATCCAGCAAAGTTATCATTAGCATCTATAGCAATTAAGTAAAGAAAACGAAACAATCAATTATTGTGAACATAAAAATGCATCAATATTAAGAAATAATTAACTACAAACTACCTATCTTTCATACCTCTAAAGAATGCAATTGATTGACTTTATCTTTATACAATTTGTAAAATAGTCCTAATAAACAAACATCAGCTGCAACAAAAGCACCTTCAAGTAGAACTGAAGAAAAATCCATAATTCAGCTCTGAAAAAGAAGACAGAAAGTAAGCATTTTGAAGTAAAGTAACTGAAAATATAAATAAGATAAATCATTCAACTGACACTAAATTAAGAATTTAAATAAACTGAAGCAACATAGATAAAGTATGTGAAATGTAATAGTTCAGTTGCCGCATTCAATCGCAGTGCTAGTTACAATAAATACTATAGCAATATAGATAACGTTTTCATAGACTTTTTTAAAGAGCACACTGTATACATTTACCGGCAAATAGAATTTTACTAATGCATTGCGCACAAAGAATTTTTTCAAGGAGACCGATTTCGTCACTTTTTATTTTGATCAATATCGATAAAATTGATTGAATGAACAGTTATTGTTGATTTGTTTTTGTTTAGTTACATAACTATCGTGCTTCTTATTAATATTTTTCAAATATAGTAAAATCTGAAGTTTTAGACTATTCTTTCCCTTTTTAAACTCTGTCTTTGTTAATTAAATATTTTGAAACTAAGTATATATGTTATATTCCACTAAAAATGGGAGATAATTGTAAAAATAAATAAATTTAAAAGTTAAGATAGACAAAAGTAAGCAGCTAGAAGATTCAGATGTCAACTTTAATCAATAAATCAATTTCTCTCAAGTTCAAGTTTCATGTCTGTAAAATTTTTATCTCATTTTTTCTATTCTTGTTTAGGAAACGTAAGTTATTTTGAAAAAAATTAACTAAGTTATCCGACGTTTAAAACTGATGTTGTAGGAAAAATATTTGCGTATATCGTTTTACTTATCAGAATTTTGAGTATATAAAACGTTATTATGTATGGTATCACATTTGCTATGCGCATTCGTTTTTTGCGTGCTCTCAAAAAGTGTAAACTTCTTTTTTGCTGAGTATCATTGATAAAATTGTAGCTCTCACTCTCTTTTTTGATTAATCAATTGACAGCCCTGCATTCTTCTAAAGGTTTTATCAGTGTTTTCATCATAGAAAAAAAATGGGTGAGAATTTCTCACCCTTTCTCAAAAACAGGGTGAGATTTCAAAAAGTTAAGTGAGATTTATAAAAGCTAAAACAACAAAAAAACTCTTTAAAAAAATTCTTTCTTTAATTATAATAAATTTTTAACGTCTTCTATTTTTAAAACCATTGAATATTTTGGTGCATCATCACAGAAGATTTTGCCTTTACAAGGTATTTGTCCATCTTACATAAGTGCATAAAAAATTTGAACGTCTTACATGAAGAAACCTTACCTACGGTGAACACGTGATTGTAGAGAAATGTGCTCTGAAAGGGGTTCCGTGGTTGTGTTCTGTTGTTCGAAAAGGTTCTAAACAATACTGGTAAATAGGGAAGCTAGGTAATGGGGCAGATGATGAAAATAATGAGATCTAGGAAGAAAAGTGAAACGGATTTTTTTCTAAATGGCGTAATTCGAAGCTTTTTCCAAAATGCAAGAAATTCGCGAATTTTGAAATTGATTTATAGAATGCGCGAATTTCTCGCGGTAATCATTTTTTAATGCGAGAAAAGACAAAAATATGCGAGATTCTCGCGTTCTCGCGCTGTAGTGAAAACACTGTTTTATATTGCATAATATATATTAAAGATATTCGTGCACTTACGTGAAGATTGTTGAAGTCATCTTGCTATAGTTTGAAAATTTTCTTTACTCAATAAAATTGAGTTGAAATTTTTATTAATATCTTACTTCTTTTACTATACATAATATATAAAGACTATGTTTGCTTTTCTGCCCTGCTTATTAAGAATAAAATTTTACTTCTGTTTGCTGGGTGTTGTACTTTTTACTTTCTTTGTTCTTATTTGCTTAGTTTTAAATTTGTAATTTTATTGTCATTATTCTTTTCTGATTCAAATATATATATATGTATATTCACACGCACATATATTTACTTTTTTAGGGATTTAATAAAACTGGACGGTTTTATTTTCCATTAAAGTACCAAAGAAGTATCAGTATGACGACCAATGCACCAATTTCTTATTCAGTATTTGAAATAGAACAGGATATGTAAGTTGATTAAATATTTTTTTTATTAATGTAAGCATCAAAGTAATTTTAACATGATGAAAATTTTGCTAAAGAATGGTTAATGTTAAAGAATGGTCGCTGCATACGCACTTAATTTTTCCAAAAAGCTGCTGATATATTTAATTATTTACGCATATGAGCAAACATAATTAAATAGGTGAGTTCTGCAAAGGAAATATTTAATTATGAAAGGAATATTTAATTATGATTCGGTTAAGAATTAAGTCTCACTGAAGATTTTACAAAGCAACTGTAAAATGCTGCAGCTAAATTATAATATTATTTTTCATTGGCAGCTGATGAGTCTGCAAATGCCAAACATCGACTAAATTATAGCTATTTCTCTTTTTTTGTGTTTTCTCTGACATTTCCATCATAACTGAAGAATTAGTTGAAATGAGCTGTAGGGAGAACACAGCAACTGGTAAACATAAGCTTTCACCTGAAAAGTTTTACGTATTAAAATCACATTGTATTACTAAATTAAAATATCAGTTGTAATTATCTTTTTAATTGTCAGTTTGGAAAGATTATCTGATTTGGTTTCTTGTTACTTGTTTTATTTTCAAAACTTAAATTTTAATATTATATATATATACAGGGGTCTGTCTTGGTATTTCTGAGAGGTAGGGTGATCTGGGGTAATTCCTGATCAAAAAACGCAAACATCTATTTTGTGAAAAAACTATTCGAAATAGAATTTTAATATTTACTGGAAGTTTGAGGCTATATGAGATGAGTCCAATGCCACCTTCTTTTGTTTGAAAATCTAATTAGAATTTGAAAGATTTTAAATATTTAGTGATCAGGAATTACCCCTGGTCTTGATCATTACTGGGGTAATTCCTGATCACTTCTGGGGTATTTATTGATCACCAGTTTTTGTTGTAAAGGGACTGCTTAAAAATAATTATATAATGGTAATTAACAAATAAGACATCAAGATCAAACAAATAAACCAAAAAGATATGTTTAAGCAGCTAATAAAATGATTTATTTAAAAGCAAGAAGAACAATTAACACCTTAAAATTTCAAAAATCTTTGTATTGTGCCATACATTTTAGGCAATCAGCCAACTCATTCTCATGTTCTTCTGAAATATAAGAGAGTTCCCACATGGGTTATTTTTGCTGGATTTTTTAACTTCATTTAGGGAAAGTGTAAAGTTAAGTAAGGTATGTCAACAGCTCTGGCAGCAGCTCTCACACTGAAATTTTCATTTTCAATCATTAAAAGAAATTCACTAATTTTGTTTTCTAGAAGCTTAGTATCCTTTTTAGGCTTATAATTTCTTACCATATTTATACTAGGCTAATTTATTAACTTAAAAATTATTCTAACGATGTACACACATAAAATTAAGATAGAAGCAAAGTAAGACAAACCAGAAATGGTGCAAATCAGAATACAGTCTTGTATACAGTTAAAAACAAATTTTGTGATGACAGTTAAAATATATTTTATAGTTGTTCCACTTAATAAATGTGAACTGTTATTTAGGAAAAGACAATTAGGTATTTATAAGCTATTTTATATACTATTTATAAGAAGAAATGACAATGATCAGGAATTACCCCAGTGATCAATAATTACCCCATCTGTAGGGGGCAACATTTGATATAGTTTCCTATAATCAATTATAATGTTTACAGTAGATGTGAAACAATTAAACAAAAGCTCCCACTGTTTTTATATCAAAGAAAAAGAAAGTGTCTCAAAATATTTATTACTAAGAGAAGAAGGGGGATCTTTGCAGAAATGTGCACATTTTTAAACCCATTTTTGAAATGGAAAATACACAAAGCAGTTTAAAATATACTTATTTTGTTAGATTAAACAATAAATTATTATTAAGTAAATGTAGTTATACTTTAGTAAAGTGTACAAGCATTCTTGTCCATGTCTTAAATTTGAAAAAAAAAAAAATTTTTTTTAAATAAAACTTAGGTGATCATTATTTACCCCAGAAACAGAGTGATCGTGAATTACCCCGGGTCACCCTATCTATTTTGTAAAAATCAACACAAGTATGGATTTATCGTTTCCTACGGGATACAAAAAAAAAAATTAGGAAAAAGTATTTTCCTAAAGTTGAATTTGCGACGGTATCGCTAAACGGTAGAAAAATTTGGCCGGGACTGACCCCTGATGTTCATACATTATATATATATATATATATATATATATATATGTTTGTTTTGACACTTGTTCTGGAAATAATTCTGAAGAAATAAACTGGTTCAGGCTATAAATCAATGTTAACTTGCAAATACTAGGGTTTTAAACTTTGGTCGAGAAATTTAAAAATAAGAACAAAAGTAATAAAAGTTGTTTTCTATTTTCATTTTCACCTTAGGAAGTTTCTTTGACTCACTATGCATAAAAAATTTTGTTGATTTCAGAGATATTGCAAAATCAGTAATTTTTCAAGCTATTAGTTTTAGAATCTAACTAATTGATATGTGCTATTTATTGCAGTTATAAAGGTGTTACTGTAAAAACTCATGATTTAGTCTTATCTGACACAGAATTTGAAAAGTCTTTATCTGGTGCGTACTTAACAAATTTGTATAGTTAAAAAATTTTGAAATATGTTTTTAAAATATTTAAATTCATTTTTACTTTGTGCTTTTAATAGTATGTTTGTATTTAAGCTAATATTTAAATGTAATTATTATTTACATTTAATGTAAATACTGAATGTTCTGTAAGGAAAAACAGGTTAAAATGAAAAAAAACTGAGTAATTATTTATCTATGTTGCATTTTCCCCATCTAAATCATTTTTTTAATCTGATTTAAAGTAATAGTTTTGTACTTGGAAAATAACAATATGTCATATAATAGAGTCAGACAAATGGGATACAATAAACCACTCCAAATAATGAGATGTATTAATTTTTAAAACTAAAAATTAGGTAATCAGTATTTATCCTCATCATCTGCATGCAGGAAAGAAGGGTTATGTATTGTTTGCTGAAACACAAATATCTCATCAAACTCAGTTCAACTACATTATTAAACATGCATATTGTTAGTAGGTAATAAATATATTGTGGATATAATGCCGAAAGATGACTCAAGTCAGCAATTAGCAAAACTGAAATTATGTCTTCTTTTTGGCGTTTGTTTATGTTTTGTAAGTTTTTTTTAAATTTTTTTTATAGGAAATGGAGGAGCCCAAGTTATTAATACAAAACTCTTGCCAATATACCCACATTCTATTTCTGAGCTTTCTTTCCGAACTATTTCTGAGCTTTCAAAAATATAAAAGGCTTTAAATAACTTTCCGGGTATATAATTTATACAAATCACTGACTTAGTCTCTTTTGGCAGTATTTAGCTTTCATTAGATTTTGGTTTTTCATCTTATAACTTTAAATAAAACTTTTTTAGATTCTTTAACAAATTGGATAAATATTGGTATCAGAGGTGTATGGTTCAAAGTAAATTTAGAAAAATCTTCATACATCCCCATTTTAGTAAAGGTGATTATTATTCTCAATGTATCATATACTTTGTATTTTTATTGATATATTTATTTTTATATCAATATTTTTTCATTTCAATTTTCTAGCATGGTTTCTCATTTCATCATGCAAAAACTTCCTATGTTATGCTTACGAGGTGGCTGCCAGGAGATGAACCTAATTTATTGCCCCAATATCCCCACACTCACATTGGTAATGTTTCATTCTGCTTAGTTTTATTCTGTGCTTTCTTTTTCTAGATTTATTTCATTATAAATTGTAGTTGACTTGAACTTAAAATTTTTGACTAAAATTAAAGATGTGAGTTATTTCATGTAGAAAACTTTTTTCATAATTCTTTCTAATTGTAGAAATTCTCCTTTATCAAACTTCAGATGAAAACAAAAAATAATTAAAAGCAAAAAATTAACTGAAATTCCAAGATTCCATAAATAAATTTATCATTGTCCTTGTTAGTTAAATAAATAAATAAACATGTTTTCTTCAATATGTTTTTTTTTTTTTTTTGCTATTAGTTTTTTTTTTTTTTTTTTTTAATCTTTTCAGGTGTTGGAGGAATGGTTATCAATGACAAAAATGAAGTTTTAACTATACAAGAACGATTCAATGTTAAGCCTTATTGGAAGCTCCCCGGAGGTTACAGCAATCCAGGTAATTGAGGAAAAACAATAATAAAATTAATGTTTTTTAAAAAATTCATTTTTTCCAATAAATTTAGAAACATTTAACAGTTTTTGCAATTGCTTGTTGTATTTTTTATCAACAAAATATAGCATGAAATATATAGAGAACATGATTTTGTTCCTTGATATAAGATATGAACCATACATTCATAGGTGAAGATTTTGCCCACACTGCACAAAGGGAAGTTTTTGAAGAAACTGGTATTGAAACTGAGTTCAAATCTGTAGTTGCATTGCGTCATCACCATCAACATATCTTCAATTGCAGTGACATCTACGTTGTGTGCTATTTAAGGCCCCTTAACTTAAATATTATTAAAAGCAAAGATGAAATAGCTAAATGTGAATGGATGAATGTATGTATTAAAATTTTATATTTTTTTTTACTTATTTTATTTTTTATACTTTAAAAAAGTAATTAAAAAAATTTATTATTAATTTAAATTCAAGAATAAAATTTATGCACTAAGTATACTCCACTAATTGCTTCTCATTGTTTTAGGCTCTTATTATTTCTTTTTTATGGTCTTATTAAAATACATGCATGACATTTAAGATAATATTTGTAAAATGAAAGAGCCAAAATAAACTTTTTAATTATCTTCAGTATTCTATTAACTATAGATTTAGTGTATTAGAAGTTTTGCTATTTCTTTTTTGGTGGACTATTTGAAACATATGCCTGGCATTTAAAATTATACTTATATAATGAAACAGTTAAGATAAACTTTTTAGTAACCTTCAGAATTCTATTTCAGCTGTTAAAATAATGAAAGCATTTTCTAATAAATTATGAGTGTAATATAAATTTTTTAATGCATGTTGAGCAGTTTTATATATAATTATAAGTCAATTGAATCCGAATTCCTGAAAAGTAACTGAAAAACTTAAAGGTGACATTTCTGATTGAAAATAAGTGTACAAAACTGTGCATAAGTTTTACGGACTGGGTAAACATTGATCGTGGGCTTAAGACTCAAAATGTGTAATTTTAATTTTTTGTCAGCTATTTGACAAAGCCCTTTCTAAATTCTCTCAAAATATCAATTTTTTAAACATATCAAATGTATATTACCAAACTGTTTTATTTGTGCATATTTTTATGAAAATTTAACATTTATTGGCTTATATTATTTAAATTGTACTTATATTTATTTAGGTTGTGTTAAGCTTTTATTGCACGATAAAAAGTATAGAGTATTTCAACAAACCTTCAGTTGACCCAGGCATTAGTGCAATTCTCCTTTTCTTCTCCCTTTTGAGTGCACTCTTATTTTGTGTTTATGGGTTTGTCATCAAATCAAACTGTTTTTACAAGCTTTAAAAAAAATTTACAAACTATGCAATTTTCAATTAATGTTGAGTTAGTAAATTTTTTTGTAATATAAAATTAAAAAATTATGTCTTGTAAAGAAAAAAAATGAATTCTAGCAAAAATTTCAAAATAAATCTTAAGACATGTTTTTTTAATAAATCATTGTTATTACAAACTTTTCTTATCAAATATAGTTGTGCATAGTATTTAAATATATATTTGAAAGAGCAATAAAATCTAATATTTCTTTGTAAGTTGAAGTTTAGGTTTTAGAATCTGTCATAAAATGTCATTGCCAGGAGCATCGACTTTAGTTAAATTTCTTTTCCGGTAGACTTCTTTTTCTTAAGAACTATCTTAAGGAAAAAGTTTAAAATTTGAAAACACTGTTTTTTTTTCATAAGTTGTGTCCCAAATGCACTGCCTTTAAAATAAACAATTATAACGATTGTCAAAAATGAACTCAAAAATACACACAAGTAAAGGATGCAAATGAATGACAAACTGGAAAAAAATAAAAACTATGAAATTCTTATGAATTATTATGGAGGTCTATCAGTCAAAGATTATTATTATTGTTTTGATGCAATATATCATATAATATTGCATTGATGTTTAACTTTGTCTTTATTAACTGTGATATAAATAACATTTTTGTTCTTTCACTTTTATAAATTTATTTGTGACCCCTAATATTTGCATTTTTCTGTGATTGTTTTTTTTTATAAAGATACTAAAAATATGTATGAAGGGCATTGATTTTGGAACGCTCTTTGTTTATCAAGTCCAGTAATTTAGAGAATTATATATTTTCTTAAATAGCATTTTTTTAGCTCACATAGTTTTCTTTTTGTAATTTATTTTAGTAGAATTTTTCTTTTTTCCCTTTTAGGTGGAAACTTACAGAACACATCCTGAAGTGACAGATTTCAATCGATTTATTATGAATACTTTCTTAGAAAGTCAAAATATGAAACATGCTATCATCTCTTCACCAATTCTTTCTTATAAAAAAGATCGTTATGACAAGGTGTATCATGTTCAACCCATAAATGAATCAAAAAGTTGACTATGATCAGCATTTAATATTTAATCTAACAATCCTCTATTTTTAGTACAAAGAAAATTTTTTAAAAATAATCTAGATTTAGATTACTTTTATAATTATTTAAAAAAATTATTGCTTTTTATTAAAATCTATGTTTTTAATAACGGTATAATCTACTTAAAATAGTTTTTCTTATTTGTGGTCCTAATCCAATCTATTTATAATTAATTGTATCCAAAATTATGGTTATAGCTTACTCTTGCAAAAAATTTTATGTTAAATTTGCACAAAAATATGTTGTGTTTTCAATTGCCATGTAGTATGAAATTTAAATTCATTTTTTTTTTTATCTAAATAGTGGTATTTCTTCATTTTTATTTGTAATGAATTACTGTTTAAAATTTATCGTGGCATAATAAATTTTATCTTGTCTTTTTTTTTTTTTCTTTTTTTTTTTTTTTTTTTTCAATTTTAATTAACATGAAATTTACTGCAGGAACTTTATATGCAAGTGCGAAAATTTTTGTTGCTTTTAAGCTTATACATTTGACTTTTACTGTATACAAATGATATGTACCTTGTCATTGTTAAAATTATATGCTCTTATTGTTGAAATTATATGCTGTTATTGTTGAAATTATAAGATGTTATTGTTGAAATTATTTACTATTATTGTTTAAAATTATTTTAAACTACTTTTTGTCACTAAATTTATTTTAATTTTTTTAGCCTTGTTTTTTTTAAAAATATATTATAATACTGCAGACACTTCAACATGTAAGTGAGAACATTTTCGTTGCTTTTCCTTATGAAAAGGAAAGGTATAAAATTCAAATTGTTGCTTTTAAGCTTATACATTTGATTTTTACTGTATACAAAAGATATGTACCTTGTCATTGTTAAAATTATATGCTGTTATTGTTGAAATTATATACTGTTATTGTTTAAAATTATTTTAAACTACTTTTTGTCAATAAATTTATTTTCTTCATTTTTTTTATCATTGTTTTTTTTTTTTTTTTTTTTTTAAAACACTCTTACGTCACAGGTACAAAATACACATGTAGTAAAACTCCATGAGTTTTAAATGATAACAAAAGTTGAAACCAATCTTATAAAAAGTAAATTTTAATATCACTAAAATTAATTCACTTGATAATGGAGTATATATTTACGCATATACACTCAAACTTGTTTTTGTGCGATTTTTTTTTCCCTGGTCAAATGATAATTTCAATCAAATTGGAACATAATTGCAGAAGTTATCGGTAAAAAAAATTGGTGGATTTGATCTCCCATTTAGTTTTTTTGACGTGTCTGACGTCGCATTACATTACATAAGTATTGCGTCTGCCAATTACATTACATATAATATATTTAATTCTATAATCGCATTAATTTAATTGTTGATGCATTGATCGCAAGTAAACATTGGAGGACATCTGCATTGTGTTAGTTCAGGTATTCCTGAAACAGACTAATGAGGTGACTAGTCTTATGCTTTGCTTTGTTTTAGCAAGTATGTAGAAGAAGTTTAATTGACGGAAGCAAATAGTTATTTTTCATCCGTCTCTGACCTGCGAAAGTGACAAGTTCTCTGAATAAGCGGATTTGATACAAAAGAATATTACATGTGTCTTAATTTTTTAATCATATATTAATTAACATGCTGCTTTCACAATCCTGGATCATTAAAGTAAGATTCATTTCAAAGCGTAAAATGAAGGTAAATTTATTATATTTTCTATTTAAATATAAATTTTTATTTCATTTTTAGTTATAATCCCTAAAAATGAATAAGGTTCAAAGCAAAGAGGAAGGTAATTTCCTTAGAAAGGGAGACTATGATTTTAAAACTTACAGCAAAAAGGGAAGGATCCACAGCTCTTGATGACTCTACAGGAGGGTTTTCTTATGCGGTACATATTCACCACATGAAAATACTTTTTCAATTTTGTTAGAAAAGCTTATTCTTTTTTTAGCTAATCGTGAACTACTTTTGCAATTTTTTTTTTTGTGTGTGTGTTTTCTTTTATGCTGTCCCTATCCACGGCACAAAAATAGGGTTGAGTGTATCTTGCAGTATTTTTATATTTCGAAGGTATTTTAAAAGAAAATGTACCTAAAAACCTCAGCAATGCAAAGAGTGATGTGAAAGACTTCATTTGCATTCTTATTTTTGGATCAGTCTGCATAGGGACTGAGGGTGCGCGGTATTGGTCCTCGTTAAACTGTTCTACCCTAAAGTGCTCGACGTCGCGTGCAGGTCGTCGGGCTACCGAAGCGGGGGTGCCATCCCCTCAGCAGAGGATCAAAATTGGGATGGCATGTCTTCGGATCATCCTCAGGGATGCTTCCCAGACCGTCGCCAATAGCCCATTGTGCAGCTCTAGTGCGACGTAAATGAACTACAAACAAGCATTCTTATTTTTAAGTCTAAAAATTCTAAGCTAGCTCATTCAAAAATGCAAATTTTTTTCCACTTGGGTATTAAGTAAATATTGTTCTGAATTTATCAACAAAAAAAAATCAATTTAAAAGATTGAATCTAGTTTCAGAAATTCAAATTATTTAAAAAAAATTGTTTATCAAATTTTGAATCACAGAGGAAAATCTTGTTGTTAAAGATGGCAATGTCATCCTAAATTCTAAAATTATTGTGAGTTCTCACAAGATTCATTTATAAATTTAAGTGTTATCAAAGTTTGTTAATACATAAATTTATGGGTAAACACTACTATTCCATGCTTGCACTATTGTGAATTAAAAGTTAAAACCTCATTCCCTTCTCTTATACATTTAAAACAGTATGGAGTAAAAATTAACGGAAGTCTCATGAAGAAATAATTTGATGTTTAATAAATAAACGTGAGTAGCCAAAATAGGCGATAACGCTCAAAAAATATCTACTAACCAGTGCTTTTTATTTATCCTCAATTTTTTTAAAATTTTCTTTTAATGTGTGCGAATCAATTAATTTTATGAAATTAACAAATATCTTATGACTAGTAATATCTCAATAATTAATTCCTAGTTAATTAATACTTAAAAATAATATTAAAATAATTGAGTAAATAAACTGTTAAAATTGTATAGAATAAAAAAAATTCATGTTTATTAAATAAACATAAAAACCAGTTATACATCCTCTTTCTGTAAGTTTAGATACCAAAATCTAAAATTGGAACAATATTGGCTGTTCCAGAGACTGAACTCAGTTCCATGAAATGAAACAATATATATATATTTTTAAATCCTTTATATCTTAACTATTATAACGATTTTGTATCCCTCAGTGGACTGATCGTACGGCACATTTCCCATTGGATCACCGAAGTCTAGTATCATTGGCTGCGGTTAGTGAGCGGGTGGGTTGATCAGCATGAGAAGGGATCGAGGGTGCGCGGTACCTGTTCTGGTTAAAGTGTCCTGCCGAAAAATGCTCACCATCACACGTCGGTTGTCGGGTTAGCAATGCTGGGAAGCCATCATCTCTGAAGAGGATCGAAATTGTGACAGCATATCTACGGATCATCATCAGAGATTCTCGAGCTGTGTAAAATGTAAATCTTATACTGTTTTTACACGTATATTATCGCTAAATCCAAGCACTATCTATGCACTTTAATAAAAGGATAAGGCGTTAGACGATAGGTTGACGTTGAATTGTTACAACAAGAATAGTCCTTAAATTATTATTTTTTAATCTGGGCAAAAAATTAAAACAAGATATTTATTTTACAGAAATAGGTAGCTGGAAACCTTTAAGGTTAATCTTTTAGAATCCTGAAAGAAGAGATGGAAATTAACGAAACATAAACATAACCTATGTCAAAAACCTATTTCAATAAAGTGTAAGTAGTTATTTTTTTTACCAAAGGAATCACATAAAATCACTCCTATTTTTATTTTTATGCCAAACTATTATTATTTAGGTGCTTTTTATGATAATGTTTCTAAATTTAATGTACGTCGTAACTTTTAATGAAATGTCAAATAAAATAATTTGTATCTCGATGTAAATTTGTTTACATTTGGTTAAAATACGCTTTTATGATATGCTTTAAGAATAAATTTTGCTTTTTTTTTACTAGAAATTTTTAATTTTTTCGTCACCTGTTTATTATATTTAAAATATTCTTTTTTTGTTATTATACCTTTATTATTATTATTCTGTATATATTTGAACATTTCTTATATTCATAATTTATCTAAAGTTTATATGCATCAATAAGATTTTAATTTAGAAAATTAACCATAACAGAGTATCCAAATTATTCAATCTTGACAGGATTCATATATTGTCAAATTGATCACTGTTGAATAATATGATTGCTTATTAAAAATTTCTAATGTGATGCAAATTTTTACGTTTTAGTAAGTATTATTCATTTGAAGCTATACATATTATTTTACAGCTTTTCAAAGCTCTCCAATGCTCCAAAGGTTTCAACTTTAATGAGCAGTCCTATAATTTTTTTAAACAAATGTAAGTGCAGACATAAATCTAATGTAAATTTTATTTTAAAATTTAAAAAAAAGTCTTTTAAAACTCATTCAGCTAGATTTTCTTTTTAAAAAAAATATGGCACTTATTAGTTATTGGTGTCATTGTTGTTTAATTGTGGTATTAGGTGTAGTGGTAATAGGTGTTTAGAATACACTAGTATATAGGTGCAGCAGCAATAAGTTTTTATGATTGTCTTTACTGGATAAGTTCCAAAAATGTCTTATGAAGGACATAAATAAAGAATTTTGATCATATGAAGGTTTTAGTGTATTTGTTTTTTTTAATAAATGAATCTCTTTAACATATTTAAAACCATAAGATACTTAGTGTGTTTAGTCATAACACTAATGTCATTTTCAAACAATACAAATTACATCTTAATCAATCCAAAACAGATTAATATTCTATAAAATTAATAAATGAAATAAGTATTGAAATTAGTAAAATTAATAAGTAATGAATTTAGTTTAATTAATAAGTAAAATTAAGTAATTTTTCTGTAAATAAGTAAGCCATGTTCTAATTCACTCTATCTATGCTCTAAATATACTATTTCATATAAAATCTTGTTAAACTTTCTTAAAAATGTATTTATATGTTGATAAACTGTAAAAATGATGCCCCTATTTACTTTGCAACTTTTTAAATCTGGTAACATTAGAAACTACATTATTTAAGATATATATTTTTAAAAAAAACTTGAATGTTTGTAAGTGGGATAGTCAATCAAGATTGCCCAATAACTTCTTAATTATTTATTTTTGCTTAAGTATTTTCATAGTTTTTTTTAGAGAATTGAGAAAAATTACAATATTATTATTTTATAAATATTTCATTAACTAGCATAATAATTTTGTAATTTATGAAGAAAATGCATTTGATTTTTTTCTTTCTATCCAGATTATCTGTTTGTGATGTTATTCAAGTATCTTAAAGGAAATGAATTTCTCCTTTAATGAATTAGATAGCTCATATTGAAGTATGTTTACGTAATTTTTATTCTCTTAATTTACATATTTATATTAGATCTTTTAATCTGAAGGAATGTAAGTTTGGAAAAGCTTACTTGTAATATTGTTTGTATTAAGTAGTGCCTGCAGCATTTTAGGTTTAACATGTTTACTACCAAGTACTTTGCCAATGGATTAGATCTTGTCCGCTAGTTAATGAAATAATGAATAATTTTGTATCCAGTTTGTGAGATTTCATATATCAAATTTTAAGTTTTTTTTATTTATTAATAAACATTTTTTTAAAATTTTGTTTATAAAAAAAGTTAGTCAGTAAGATTTTTAATAAATTTTTCATATTATATTGACTTTATTCCACTTGTGTCACTTATGAGAGCAATTAGCAGTTTTGCGTCAGTTCTTATTATTAACTGAATACCCATTATAATAGTTTAATCAATAGCAAAATATAGCTATTATGCAAAAAACTAAAAGACATATATTGACATATTAAACTGAAATAATTCTAATGTCTTTTATCCTGTATTGTTTATTTTCATTCCTGGTAGCTTTTCATTATTAGATTATGCAGAATGTGTTATTAGCAGGCATGTGATTCTTTCACTAATTTGCAGAATTCCACGAATTTCAAGACCGCTAATTTGCGGAAGTCCGTGAATCAATAATTTATATTTCGACAAAATTTTCTCAAAGTTCCGCTTGTATAAAATTTTAAATTCGTTACATATGCAAAATCTCGTTAGTTAGATATTTATTCCTCTCTTACCAGTGTCCATCCCCCCCCCCCAAGTTCTCATTCACTCACGATAATGATTTTTTACACTAATTTTTTATGCAGATACAAAAAGCTGCTATAACTTCATTTTTAAAAATCTGAGATCAAAAATTTAGAGCTTTGAAAAGCTAATGAACTAAAGTTCAAATAAAGATGATAATTAAAAAAACTGAAATATTAGCTATACTCAATCTAAATTCAGTACAAGGGATTTAACTTATGTCCTGTTTGTGGTAAAATATTTTGATGTATTATGTACAATTGACATCTGTTTTAATGAAACAAAGAATTGCATTTCCTCTTAAAGTGATATTGAATTATCCAAAGTTACATCTGTAAAGTTTTATGTATGCGTTTTCAGTTTTCTGGATTTAATTATTTTGTTTTTATACGTATGTAGCCTAAAAGAATGGAACAAAAAGTAGTAGGAAAATCTGCTTCTAATGCTGCAGTTGAAAGTAACCAAAAAGATGGGAGTAATAAGGTAAGTAGATTTATTTATTTTTATTTTTTAAATTGGCAGGTTATAAATTACTTTTTATTACATGTATATTGAGATATGTTCATTATAACATATGTTCATTATACATAAATGTATCAGAATTTCTTATGTTTATTATCTTTGACAATTTTTTAACAACTTGTAAAGATTTAACTTTAAATACCGCCCTCTGTTGGTTATAATTTGAAGACAACTCATGGAATTTAGACATTTGTATATTTTTGTTACCCTAAATTATATTTGTGTTTAATGTTACTTATTTTGATTTTATACTACTTAAAAAGGACTTTTCAAGCAATAATTTTGTTGAAATTAAAAAATGTTTTATAGCTTTTCAGACTATAACTATAAAAATATGTTAGTTAACATATGGATTGTAATATTCACTATTAAATGAAATTTTTTTATTGATGCTTGTTGCTCCTTCATATTAGTTGAAATTTAAGGGAAAGACAGCTCTCCTATCAATGTTTTCATTTGTTGAAATGCTGAAAAAGTTAATTCAATTTCATTTCGTAAGTTGGTTTGAAGCAATTTATAATTATATAATACATTAAAAAATAATAAAGAAGCTGTTTTATTCAGTTATTTGTTCATAATTTTTTTACTGTATTTAACTTGAGGTTTGTTTTTGGGTCATGGTTTTCATTCAAAAATATTGAGGTACCAATTCAAAACCCTTAAAATTTGAATTTTTTAGAAATATTTTTGAAAACAAATATTTTTTAAGAATGCATTTGAAAAAAATTAAAAAATGTAAATAATTTGTATTTAGGTAGTAAAGAATGATAAAGGTGTTTTCCCACTATGTGAAATGTTTGTAATTTATTTTTCTTCTAATTTATTGACTCTACATTCTTTTTTGGGTCAAAGCCTTCTTCAAAATATTTTTCCTTTTAATTTAGTAATTTGTGACTAAATCAATGTTTTAAATATTTAAATTATATTGTATTATTACAATTAGTTTAAATTTATTGTCAAAACTGATATTTTATCACCCCCCCCCCCCAAAGAAAATAATAATAATTTTTTTATTATAATTTACATAATTACTTCTTTTCAAAAAAGTTATATTCTGAATGAAAGACATTTTTAACAAAGTAAAGAATAACGTTTCTAATGTCTAGTTACATCTTTTTTTTAATTGTTAATTTGTAATTGTTAAACTGTGTTTCTGAAAGTAATCGTAATGTTAAAACAAATTTTATGATTCATCTCAAATGATGGATTAATCTAATAGCTTTATTAATTACACATTACATCAGAAAACTGACTTGTCTTTAGTTGCCTTTAAAATTTGTGGGAATAAGTTTGAAAGGTACCTTGCTTTTTCTTTTTTTTTTTTCAAGCAGACTATTATAATTCTTTAATAAAGGTGATAATGAGAGTCGAACTAGATAAAATTTTATCTCATTTCAGTTCTGAGAATACTTATTTAATTTGATTGATTTCATTTTAGAAATTTTTTTTTTGTTTCAGCTTTACATCTGATTTAAATTCATCAAAACGAAGTTTCGTAATTTCCAGAACAAATTCATCGACTTGAGAGTAAAAGTTTTTTATTTATTTTGCATATATATTTGATAATGTTTTAGAATTTTGTTATTTCTTTTTTGTTAAATAAAATGTATTTTGATTTATTTTGTTGAATTTATTTTGCTTCAATTTTTGACATTTCATTTATTTTAAAACATTTTCTTTTTTTAAAAAAAATTGCTTATTAAAAAAGGGACAAAAAAATCCAAAATATAATAAAATTTTTGGTACTAATTAAATTAGGTGCAAATTGTTAATTTATAAAAGTATATCGACTAGTTTCGGAAGAAAAAAATAATTAAGGAAGTAGTTGGAAAGTTAGCATTTAAATAAAATGAATGATGGCTCGAATTTCCTCTGTAAGAAAGAATCTTATATTTCTAAAATTAAAAACGAAGTAGTCTGACTGTTGTGTAGGTTTTTACTCATGGATTCTTAATAAATTGCTATTTGCATATGAATATAAAATATTCTTAATTCAGCAGTCTTAATGTAAATAAAAATTGATGCAAATTATATATATATCTTCTTATCATCTTATGCATAATATAATTTTCCTCATACACATTTAAAAAAACATAGTCTAGTTTTTTTTTGTGCCAAAGTTAAATAACTTAATAAAATAAATTTTTTTTTAAAATTGCATTAAACCGTACTGAAAATTATATTAATGTACTGCTAACAGTTACTGTAGAATATATTATGTATATAATTATAGCAATAAGTTATGTAAAAGTTCTTTTTTATGAAATTGTTTAAAATATAATATGCAAATAATCATAAAGTCTAAATAAAACACTTTCTTTTAGCGCTGAAAATATTTGTTTTATGCAAGAAAGAAAATTTTAAAATTTTGGACAACAAGGTCTTTGTTTTTATTTACAATGTTGAACAGCAGTTGTGAATTCATTTTGAAAACTGTTATTCAAGAAGGATTAATGGTTTTAAGTAATTCCTCATATATTTTATGCAAATTTTGGATGTATGTGAAAGAAAAAATTTTGAAAGCTTTGATCTGTAAATATGTGGTAATAGTTTCGAAGAAAAGTTTTTTATAAAGTAAATATTGTCTTCACGGAGTCAATGTGGTGGTTTACAATTCTGGTTTTAGATTTGATCATCCAATAAAGAAGCTTTTAAATTGCTCAAAGATGACATTTCTCAAGGAAAATTATCATCAATAATATGAATCCCCTTTAACATTTCTTTTTCTTCAAAAAAGTTTTTTAACCAAACAAGATATTGTCACACGATTAATATTGCCATGTTAGCAGAGGAGGAAGCATTAAATTTGCCAAAAAGACCCTGTTTGTGCATCAACTAAGTATTTTTAATTTAGTAAAATTGTATGCTGTACAGTTAAAAGATAGTACAAATAAATAAAACTGAATCAAAAAGAATTTTACTCAGTATGTATCCTGAAATCCAACAATTATTCTTGATCTAATGATTGGATTTCCATGTACTCAGGCAATCTTAATGGTTCAAGGGTGATCCTTAAGTGTGAAGTGATCCTAAAGTTAAAATCCTTAAGTGTGAAGTGATCCTTAAGTTAAAATCAATCTCAAACTTTATTTCAATAAACTTTCTACTTTTTGTTTACTTCGAATAAGGATTCTTGAGTGTCAAAATATTGGAATAGCCCTATCTTGAAAATATGGTTCCAATAGTTGCGCCAGAAGAGATTTCAAAAGTTTAGGCTTCTTAATGTATGATTTCTTTTCTTGTGTATTTTGTCTACATCCAGAACTATTTATTTTGTCAAAGGATTTTGGACACAGTTCTAAAACTCATTTATTGAAAGATAATGAGTATTATCGTAGGCATAACTTTGTGTGGGAAATTCCAATTACTGGATCAAAAGTCATTAAAATGTTCATGTTGCGCACTTTGCTCAATTACTATATTTTTAATAACCATTAAAGTATAAATTTTTGCTAGATTTATTTATTTTGTCTTTTTTAAATTAATCCCATTTAAGATACTGTTGCAAAATGCTACATTCTGTTTCGGCATTGAAGAACACTTTATGAAATACATGGACATTTATGCATAGACTAATCTGATAACTTCTAGTGTTGGCTGCCTCTTTAGTTTTAAAAATTCGCAATTACTCATTCCTGAGGAATATAGATAAAGAGAGATTTATATTATTAATAAATTATGGTGAGCATAAATGTTTGGGAACGTATGCCTTCAGTACAAGCTTCGATAAATTTGAAATATAATTAACTTTCCAAATGTAATCAACGGCTTTTTTGTCAAACATATACGAAATATTTAAACCCTTATGATTGTTTAATTGATACATCAAAAGCAAAAATTTTCTCTGAATAAAAAATTTTTTTCTTCTTAAAAAATTTCCATAATATGGAAAATAGCTTGGTTTAGTTTGTCCAAAAGTTTTAATTAAAAAAAAGAATCAAAAGTTTGAATTCCTTTTAACGTTATTTTACACGCTATATCTCTGAAAAAATTTACTCGATTCTCTAAAAACAATATTGTTTACCTACTATCATAAAGCTCATTTATCTAAAATAATCTCATTTTAAAAAATAAATTTATTAATACCATTTCTTAATGACTTCATTCAAATGACAAGGTATGAAAGTTCGCATCATACTGAAATAAATTTTGTATGCATAAATTTTAAATTTAAAAAAAAAATCTAATCAATACTTCCAGAGAAATAACAGCTTAAAGAACTAGCAAACGTGCATAAAATAATTAGATAAAAGAGTGTAAAAAGTATCTATAATTTTAAAAATACGCTGTTACTAAAAGTGTAAAATAATGGTACAGTGAAGAAAATTAACATCTATCACTAAGGCTGAGTGTTATTTTGTAACCTTTTACATATGTTAATGATGATATTAAGATGTTAATGATGTTTCTTTTCTTGCGTTAAATACGCTCAGTTGTGAGAACCAGTGAACATTTTTTTTAATAGGTTTTGTTCCTAAGAAAGTGATAACTTATGTTACCTCACTTCCTAAGTTGTAATAAAAACCGTGATTTTTGCATTCATGGAATAATGGCCTATTTCTGAGGACGATCATTTATTATGAAAGCAATACGGGTGGGCAGTTTTTCCTACTAACATCCGCCTTCCACCACAGGAATTCAATGAAGACTTTTAAAAAGTCTTAGCGAGTTTCGTCACAGTATTTTGGACTTCTGAGTGTTGTCATTCATTTTTTTATTATTCTAAGCATTCACTGAAGGAACAGGTCCAAGGCTCTTGAGTTAATGATTGCTGGACCGTGAACAGGTGGCACACGACCCTGTTCAACTTTATTCTTCGTGGTCATTAGGGGGCTCACGACACCATCCGTCTATTATCAGTTGTTTATTTTTATCGATATTTACAATGAAGATGCCAAGATGGAAAAAGCAATGGATTAGGATGCATTATGTCGATATTTGGAGACGTAGAAATACGTGGTTTCAACCTCCGAAAAAAAAGGAGTATTCTTTGGTAAGATTATATTTAATTCTAGCAAATTAGGAAGGAAAAAAAAACAGTTTTCTGTATGATGCATATAGAAGACAGATTTTATAAGTAGGGGGGGGGGGAATTACATTTCGCTTTCATTTTGGCATTGATTTGTATCTACCGATAATTCATTTTTTAAATTTTTATTAATAATCCTATGAAACTTCATTAATCAAAAAGTCACTTAAAATAATAAATCAAAAAATATGTTATTAAATTATCGTTTTTAGATACAATAATTACCCACTTTTGACGTAGCTTAACCAAAAAAGTTTTAAATAATGAAGAAATTATCTTATTTAAATTCCGATGCAAATTACAAATGCAAACGGCAGGCATTATTTTGTATAATTCTCTCTGATAATAAATTTAAGCTACTTCAATCATACATACAAAATTGAATTTTCTGTTGTCGCTTCTAAACGATATATCAATAAATGAACTAAATAACGAAATATTTATTTTTATGTTTCGCGCTAGATATAATTAAAAATAAGATATTTGAGCCTAATATTTATACACAGTCAAATGTATATGAGAAAGAAAAAAACATGGATGAATATTTTTATGTTAATTTAACATTACAATGAATATAAATTATTTTTATTATTGCAATTGCATTTATTTAATATGTTGCGATAAATAAATGGCTTTGTCAGTCATAATCATAAAATAGAGTGTAGGAATTAATTGCTCTCGATGGCTACAACTTGTTTAATGATATTTATTTGTAATTCTTATTGCTCACGGAACATTTAAAAGTTTATTCAGTAACTCGTTTAGAAATCAGAACTGTTACTTAAATTCGAATTCAAGTGATCTGCTTCACAATTGTATTATTCAATTATTATTTCACTGTTGTATTTGTTGTTTCATAATATTTCCCGGAAAATGTAAGTTACGGAATATAAAAGTATTAAAAAATATATATTTAAAAAAAATGTTGAAATCAATTTTTTTTTTAAATGTAGTGCAATTTAATTTTCTTAGAAGAATGCATTTTTTAAACATAAAGTAAAATTTACATATAAGGTTTAGTAAATGAATAATTTTGTTAATTATGCAAAAATATTTTTTTCGTATACATACGATTTAAGTAATTTTTAATCTACAATTCCTATAAAATTTATTTTATACGTTTTCCTGTTTATTTATTTTGTTCAGATAATAACTAATGTGATAGCAGATGTAAAAGAATAATAAAAAGGTTCATGGAGAACATTCTAGAGTAAGAAAACTAAATACCACAAATAGAGAAAAAATTATAATAATTATTTTTTTAAAAACAATACAGAAAATAATAAGAACAATATTCAGATCAGGAATATTTTAGTGTATGTCGTGATTGTGTGCAGTTTTAAGTTTGAATCATACATGACTTAGGTCCCCATGGTATTTGATAAGGTCAATTTCTGTGACAAACTCTTTTTCTTCCCCTTCTTTTCTTAGTTGCTCACATTTATTGAAAAATTTTAGAGGTTATTTAAAAATATGTTTTTTTGAAAAAAAGATAGGAAAAGGGACAATAAGAGTGTATCTTAGAACTGTATCCATAATCTTTCACTATCTAGAGCAGTGATTATCAAACTTATTTCTTTTACCGCCCCCTTTGAAAATCAATTATTTTTCAGCACCCCCCCATTTTTTATACACCCCTAAAACTTAAAAACCACAATTTCATTACTTTAATTAATTTAGTTATATGTATTAGTCGGTTCTGATGCTTAAACTTACATTCTAAACTAGAAATTTTTACCAGTGAGAGCAAATTGTGGGGATAATATTAATAATATATTTTAATCAAATTAAAAGAAACAATATAAATATGTAATGAGTTTTCGTTTTTATACTAATCTAATGAGATGGATGAATTTGATGATATTTAATAAGTTTGTTCATATCAGGTTCGAGTTTACTCAAAAACAGTCGTAAGTCGCCGCGTTTGGTAACTTGCAAATGATTTCTCTTTTTAGTAAGCAGCGTTGTCACAGCGCTAAATCCACGTTCACACAAATATGACGATGGGAATGCTTTAAAAAACCGTTCAACGATAGACCACAATCAAGGGTACAACTGCGGAATTGACTTATGTAGCCAAAATTGTTGGTAGCCATTTTTGTATTTGATTTTTATTTCTTCGTTCGTTGTCAGTTCTATAAGTTCTTCTTCCAACTGGGGTGATATTGCTATGTTGACATTTGAAAAAGGATCTAACACCCAGTCTAGTATTTCCAATTTCAAAATGTCCTGGAATCTTTCACTGTGAAGATTTTCCAAATGTTGGCAGTAGACGAGCAAGTTGTCGTTGTTGCAGGATACTGATAAATTGGGAAAATTAGGGAACTCACGTCTGCCGATATTCTTTTTGAGTAAGAGCAGCAGACACTGGACTGTAATGGGCTAATTGTAAAAAAAAACTTTTGAACAATAATTATATACGTATTTCCATTTTATATAAAAGTGATGATTCTTGCATCAGTAATTTCTTATAAAATGCTGTAAAATGCCCTTATGTTAAATACAAGAAAGAAAGTAAAGAAAACTTCAATTTATGTTAGTTTACGTATGTATAATATTTTAAAACTCTGCATGGTAGTTTTTTTCCTAATGTTTAAAATAATTTCTGGTGCAATGTAATTAAGGTAAAATTGCTCTAATTTTTTAACTATCATCGATCATGTTCCTTTATCTATCCACAGAAACTTGTTACAACTTGATTGCGTACGGTGTGCGGGCTATCCTACTAAATCTATGTTAAGTATTTTAAGTTTTTATAACATCATACAGGGTAGAAATGTAAACTAATTATTCGTTATTGTGTAGTAGGTGGGTTTTAATTTTAGTGAAATTTAAAATACTATATAAAGTAAATGAAATTACAAATTATACATCGCCCCCCTAACCCTCATCAACGCCCCCCATTTTTTCTGGGCCCCTTAACGCCCCCCTCTAGGTTTCAAACGCCCCCAAGGGGGCGTTATCGCCCACTTTGAGAAAGACTGATCTAGAGTTCATTAACCCAAGATAATCTGAACATTCGCTTGTAAGTTCTAAAACTAATGTTTGCGACCTCAACTGGGGACTTTTAACTTCAAAATCTTTTTCGTTTCTCTTTTTATTTTAATATGGAGTTTTTTAGGAAATTTTTTGGCACTAATGGTATTTAATTTCAGATTTACACTCCTTTTCAGAATTTTACTCTATGGTTTAATTGTACTGAGAAAAGAATGTATAAATCATAGTAATAAACTTCATTAAAAATGCTCCATATGATTTTCATTTCCGTATTTAGCCCCTGTCGGTGCTATGAAAGGGGCAATTAAATGAGAGACTAAAAATTTCGAAAATGTAATATTTTAATGCTATTATTAAAAAATTTATTTTTAATTTTTAAAATTGTTTATTAATTCTTAGAGAAATAATCTAAATTGTCAATATAAATCTTATAGTTCCACATTAAAACCAAAAGCTCGTATCCAGCTAAAAATAGCAAAATGCGAGCTTCGAATTTTTAAAGTTTACTTTTTCGCAACTAACAATCTTTTTCATATTATTGATCATTGACATCAGCATAGACTAACATGCATTGCAATCATTTCAGCACTATTTTCTGTCATTATAAAAAGGCTATAGAAATTCGCAGATAAAATATTTGTTGCTGGCTCTAATTACGTAATGACATTATATATTCATAAAAATATGCCCGTTTTAAAATTTGTATTATTTTCCTACTCTACTTTTTAGATTTTATTATTAAATCCAAATATCGAATAAAAAAAATAAACTAACATAGTAAAAATCAAAGGTATTCTATATCAGGACAAGTATACTTATAATAACTCATATTATATAATAATTTCTATATCTGATCTAAATGCAGGAAACGTATGAGATATGCTTCTTTGTTCGATTTAAATTAAAGAAAATTTAAAAAATGAAGAAGTTTTGCTTTCTTAGTGTATGAGGCAAATATTAGCTACATATATTGCCAAATATTAGCAAGGTAACACGGATTTAAGATTAGTTATCTGTGATCTATGTTTCATTTTCCTTTTTATCTAAAATTTATAAACAGACTTCAATTGTACCAATTTCTATTTTATGGAATTTCGCTAATATTTTGTGTGCTATAATTCTCCGTTTTACAAATATGTTTGATTACTGGAATCGAACGAGAACTATTAGAAACCTTCTCAAATTTCACACTACAAGCAAAATTTATTTTGCCTCAATAATGATTTGTTAGATTTTGGAATGCTTATTGCGTTTTCGTTGCATAAATATTAATTTTTGTACCCTCAGTGTGCATAGTTTTTGACATCAGACAACAGTTTTCAACAAAGAATCTAAAAATTAAGAGCGAGGCTTAAGGTAGGGGTGATTTCCGTATCGTTATCTGTGACAGAATTATCGCCAACTCATGGAAATTTCCGGTTAGTGACCAGCAAGAAACTAAAAAAAAGAAAAGGGGACCAACTCAAAAGGTATAACTTGTAGCCACCCCCAGGCAAACATCCAAAGTTTTTTTTTTTTATTTTTTAAAAAAAAAAAAAAAGAAATTTACAAGTTTAAAATCTATTTGGCACCTTGGCGATTGTAGAGGCATGGCAGATCACAATACGGAAATATCCCTTATGGAATACCCTGTGCATATCATATACATTGTAAGCTGTATTTTGTTTTTTCTAGCAAGCTGATCCAGAGCTCATCTTCACAAAGCAGGAAAAAATTGGTCAAGGTGGCTTTGGCGAAGTTTTCAAGGGTATAAACAAACAGACGCAGCAAGTTGTGGCTATAAAGATCATTGATTTAGAACAAGTCTTGGAAGAAATAGAAGACATTAGGCAAGAGATCATGGTTTTGTCTCAATGTGACAGTCCTTATGTGACAAAATACTACGGGTCTTACTTGAAAGTAAGAAAATTTGTTTTAAATTTGTTTCAAAATATACTAAAAACTATAATATATATTTTTAACTATACAACAGAAGTTACAAATATATGTTTGTTTTAAATATGCTATGGAAGTTTGCATATATGTTTGTGTTTAATTTGCTCTAAACGCTGTACAGTGGTAGAAATTTCTCGGAAAAAATGGTTTAAATAACAATTTATTTAATTGTTATTCTACCATATTCAAACAAAACAGTCAAATCACCATAAATAAGATGGTATTCAAACTGTTTACCGGGAGAAAAACTGTTTATTTACTGTTTTCACCTCATGCAGATAAACAACCAGATTTTTATCACATCAACTAAGCCCAAACCAATGACGTTACCCATGCAGATGGGTACATATTATAACAGTGAAGGGGCTAATCTGTCCATCTAATGACTGGCAGAACGGGGGTTCGAATCCCACCGTTGACACTACAATATTTCCTCCATTCCCTTCAAAACAGGACAGTGTCCTGTACTCCCCATTTTGTGACCCTGGGTTCTTAAAATATGTCAATCTCATTAACGCATAGATGGCAGCACCATAAAGGTGCTAAACTATCTCCAATGTCCAGTTAAATTTCTTTTTCGCGGTTTTGAAACCATGCTAGATGTAAACGGTTTTAAAACCTCAATGGAAAAAAATGTTCTTTACCGTAAAATTTACGGTTTTGAAACCATGTTGTTGTAAATGGTTTTAAAAATTTTAATAAAAAAATGTTTTTTACCGTAAAAGTTACGGATAATAGAATGGACAGACTGCTGCCAGTTATTTTACCATAATTTTATTAAAAAAAAAGGTCTAACAGTGTATATATATATTTGTGTGTATTATTTCTTAAAAGCTGTATATATAGTGATTAATTTGCTAAAGAAGCTGTATATATATGTGTGTTTAATTTGCAATAGAATCTGTTACAGAATGATTTAGCGGGAAAAGATTATTGAATAAAAAGGTCATATTTAGTAACAAAGAAATGTAATAATTGTAAAACAATAAAGCAAATAATATGATGGTATTGTATTTGTTAGGCTTCCCAATAAGCCTTCCATTCCAATCCGTTGTCAGCTACACTAGTTGTTATAATCACTTGTGTGGCAGGCAGCACAAGTGGTATAATCAAATTTATTGTGAGTTAATACAGCGCCCTCTGTTGGTTAGGCAAAAATGGAATAGAAGCTAGATATAAATAGTGAAGTCGCATACAAATTTCAGTTTAATAAGTTGTAAAATATAGTATGTTTTAAAAAAACACAAATTATTATAGCAAGGAAATGATTCCACTGTTCAGTCATATTTCATAAACAAAACAAAAGAAGAATTTTTTTCCTGGGAACTAGGAGTTAATAACGTAAAGTTGTAATTTCTAGGATTTATTATCATTATTGTTTAGTTATTCTCTTTTTTTCGAAGCTCTAGAATTATTAGACAATGCTTCATTTCAACGTATCAACATGGCTAAGCTATGGGCTTTCCTTTTATGGAAACATTGCTGAACAGCTGGAATCGTGAAATAGTTAGATTATCAGATACAAACAACAAAATATAGAGTGTTTCGTAAACTCTGCCCTTAATAGACATTCGAAGTATCCACTTCAAATAAAAAGTTATAAAAAACTGAAAACTAGCTATTAAGGAAGGCGGGATCATAAACATTGAAACCAGTTTGGTAGCCTTGAAGATGCTTTTGATAATCGTATTTCATTCCTTCTTACTTTCTTCTCGTAATCGAAAATGTTTTGCATGCTCTTAATCCTGTCGTCCTCATTAAATTCGTCAGGTTTTGATGATATTTTCATTCTTTTTTCATCGCTTGAATATAAAGTTTTATTTTATAACCGTCTTTGAACAGCCGACTCAATTTTGGGTTTACGACTACTAATGTTCAACTCCGTAGCCTGGTAATTTTGAATTAATCCGGAAGACAAGGAAACTCCTGGATCAGTACCCCCAGAGGTATGATTTGTTACGGGAACATGGAGGACTTGAAATTCGACAGATTTAACATGCATCAGTCACCATTTACTACACGGGGAGTCTCCGTCCGGCAGAGATCGAACCCACGACCTTTTGGGCACGGGGCCAGTTCCCTACCAACCAGGCTATCCCGATTCCTTGAACATTAAATTTTTATTTTTTATTTATTTTTTTATTTTATATATAACCGTCGTTGAACAGCCGACCCAATTTTGTAGGTTTACGACTACTAATGTTCAACTCCGTAGCCTTGTAATTTTGAACCCAATCCAGAAGACATGGGAACTCCTGGATCGAGTATTGGGAGAAATTTGCCTTCGTGGAGGACTTTTTGATGGAGCTAACCCGCATTTGCGTTACATGGACAGGAAGACCACGAGAACCTCCCACGGTTAGCCTGACGGCAAGGGGACTCTAACTCATGATCCGTCTACTCTAACTCATGATCCATCTACCACTGAGGATATTTCATGTCAGCACTGTGGTCGGTGCAAGCCGGATGCGGAACTCGTATCGACTGGGATTCGAACCCGGTCTCATTGGAAGGTGAACGCTCTAACCCCTGAGTCATCGCGACTCTGATTATTAAGTTTCTTCCTTTTAATTTTATGCTCTTTTTTTCTTCATTTTTATCAAGGAATCTAAAAAATATGCATTAAAGCCAGTGATTTCGCAACGCTCTGTGTTTGTATACACAGTATACAAAGTCAAGTTGTCATAAATTGTTAAAATCATTCATGTATTACTTGCTTAAATAGGGGCCAAAATTATGGATTATCATGGAATATCTCGGAGGTGGATCTGCATTGGATCTGATGAAAGCGACCAAGTTTGAAGAAATCCACATAGCTATTGTGTTGAGAGATGTTCTGAAAGGCCTTGATTATTTACATTCGGAACGCAAAGTACATCGAGATATTAAAGGTTCTTATTCATTTGCTAAATCATAAACAGTGATTTCAGTAAATTCATTGTTCTGACCGTTTTACGTTTTTACAGCTGCTAATATTCTTCTGTCAGAGATCGGAGAGGTGAAACTTGCAGATTTCGGTGTAGCTGGACAACTTACAAACACTACCAGCAAAAGAAATTCCTTAGTTGGTACACCATTTTGGATGGCTCCTGAAGTAATATGCCGCTCAGCTTATGATTCTAAGGTATAGAATCATTTCAGCAATTAAATATTGCATTTTTTAAAACTAAAATCACATAAGGATCCTAAAACAATTCTAAAATCACTTAATGCTTTTTTTAAGTCACTTTTTAAACAATTCTAAAATCACTGAATGCTTTTTTAAGTCACTTTTTAAACAATTGGGTATAATATAGCCTACGTCACAGGTTGTGTTGTTCCTACTAAATTTAACCCATGAACGGCATTTTCTGCGAGCCTAACTTCAAGCCACAAATAAACAAACGAAGTGTTCGATCGTTTAAATAGCTGCTCGCCAGATTTTATTGCATTATAAAGAAAAGTTATTGAAACTAAATACAACTAAATAAACAACAGCAACTAAAACAAATAACAAGAACTACTAATAACAATAACTAAATAAACAACAACTAAATTCCATTCGTTTAGCATTGCGTCATATGTTGTTCCTACTAAATCGAAGTAGTTGTGTTTTTTTCATATTATACCCAATTCTGAAATTACTTTATGCTTTTTTAAATCACTTTTTAAACTATTCTAAAATTACTTAATGCTTTTTTAAGTCGCTTTTTAAACGATTCTAAAATTACTTAATGCTTTTTTAAGTCACTTTTTAAACAATTCTAAAATTACTTAATGCTTTTTTAAGTCACTTTCTAAACTATTCTAAAATTACTTAATGCTTTTTTAAGTCGCTTTTTAAACTATTCTAAAATTACTTAATGCTTTTTTAAGTCACTTTTTAAACAATTCTAAAATTACTTAATGCTTTTTTAAGTCGCTTTTTAAACTATTCTAAAATTACTTAATGCTTTTTTAAGTCACTTTTTAAACTATTCTAAAATTACTTAATGCTTTTTTAAGTCACTTTTTAAACAATTCTGAAACTACTTAATGCTTTTTTCAGTCACTTTTTAAACAATTCTAAAATTACTTAATGCTTTTTTAAGTCACTTTTTAAACCATTCTAAAATTACTTAATTCTTTTTTAAGTCACTTTTTAAGCAATTCTGAAATTACTTAATGCTTTAAGTCACTTTTTAAACAATTCTAAAATTACTTAATGCTTTTTTAAGTCACTTTTTAAACAATTCTGAAATTACTTAATGCTTTTTTAAATCACTCTTTAAACAATTCTAAAATTACTTAATGCTTTTTTCTAACTATTCCAAGCTTGCAAACTATTCAGCTTTCAAACTATATTCAATGCTTACTTAATGCTTTTTTTTTCAAACTTTTAACTTTAGTATATCTAACATGAATTATTTTTAATTTTAAAAAATCGCCAAACTAGCAATAAAAAGCGAAATTATTATAAAATAATGTAGATATTCTGCTGCAACTTTGGTAAAACAAAGAGATTAGCGTTCCCACTAGTACAGTTGTGAAAAGGAGATCATATCGCAAAATATATTTAATTTTTGACTTCAATTCAAACACCATTCTGAAATATTTAGTCAGAAATGTTAAAAAAAAACAATTTTATTTATTTATTTTGCTTAAAAAAGTTAATTTTTGCTTTGTTTGCTCCTTTTTTATAAATTTTTTAAATACAAGAAGTTGTTACAGAAACTATTCATGTATTGCGTTGTTATTGTCACAAGGTCCTACAGGGTCCTTTTTAAAAACCACCTTTAATATATTTAATTTTTAAATCTAAGCAAATAAAGAATTAAAAATATATTACGCATTAGGGGTTGTAAATTAATGTTTAAGCGAGAAAAAAAGAAGAAAAAACTATTCAAAATTTAATGAATCACTTTTGAGAAAAGCCGGTTGAATATCAAAAACTGAAAGGAGGTAAGAGACATTTGCTAGTAACACCATCAAGTTTCATCCAGCAATGAAGCTCGTTTCGATGCGTTTAGTTTCAGTCATTTTTGTATTTCATTTTATTGATCATTTATTTGAATAATGTGTAATAAAAGGGGGAGTTTGAAACCATTAGTTAAAATTGTTTGCGGAACGGATATAGTGAAGTCACGGTTATAGTGAACGGAGATTTTGGTCCCTTGAAGGTTCACTATAGCGGGGTTTGACTGTATGTATATTCTCTAAATGTGCGGATGTGGGAAAGCGCTTCTTTCCCCTTTCGTCAATCTCGAAGGGGTTCAAAAAGATTCTTAAATATACTTTAAGAGCGGTGATTATGAAACACCCTGTACAGTACTATTTTAGCATTAATTTAATAACTTTGTTTTAGGCTGACATTTGGAGTTTAGGGATCACTGCCATAGAATTAGCGAAAGGCAAAGCTCCTCGCTCTGATCTTCATCCAATGAAAGTTCTTCTCCTCATCCCTAAAAGTAATCCTCCACAGCTGAATGGCAACTATAGCAAGCCATTTCGAGAGCTGGTAGAGGCTTGCCTTAATAAAGACCCAGCAAATGTGAGATAATTATTACATATTTTTTTTTTCTTATGAAATCCATTAATAATTTTAATTTCTCGTTAATAGTGTTTTTTAAATGGTACATTCTCCTTTACGTCTTATTTTAAAATTTATACTAGGCTAAAATATTATTATTGATACATACTAACCTGGCTTTTAGTCTTTGTAATATTAAAGTCAGACATATATTAAACTTATACATCATTTGACTAAATGTATTTACACTTATGAGCAGAAATAAGACATTAAAATGGGAAACATTTATTAGGTTATCCATAATTCTAGTCTAAGATGGAAAATGGTGATTATTATTGTTCTTTTTTCCCTTGTGGAAAGCTTTGGTGAGTTAAGTTTCGTGCATTCTAAAACAAGTGAAATATTGGTCTCGATTTTTAGAAATAAAACGACAATTAGATTTAGATTCATTGTATTGTGAACAGCAACGACCAATTCTAATTAGGTTTATTTCGTACTCTTCGTTTTTTTTATTTATATAATCAGGGTTGAACAGCCGACCCAACTCTGAGTTTACGACTATCAAAGTTTAATTCCGTAGTCTCGTAACTTTGAACTCAACCTAGAAGACATGGAAACTCTTGGATCAAACATTGGAACAAACTAATATTAGTTGGGGACAATTTGATGGAACTGACACGCATTTACGTTACATGGAGAGGAAAACTACAGAAAACTCACACGGTTAGTCCGATGGCAAAGAGATTCTAACCCATGATCCATCATTCACTTAGAATATATTACGTCAGCACTGTGGTCATTTCTAGTCGAGAATTTGTAAACAACCATCCACAGCCACACACACACACACATATATATATATAGGTTCAAAATGAAGATAAACAAAGGAAAATTGCAGACATATGGAAAAAAAAGGGGGGGGGAGAAACCTCACACTATTGTATTAATATATTTTGCTTTGGCTATATTGATACAATATCAGAAAGCACTCTTTTTTGCGGATATAATCGTGTGGGCTGATGAAAAGATTATATCTTTTATTTTCCGGATTTTTAAAAAAAATTGTATCCTTTTTTTTTTTTTTCCAGTTGTTTTTTTTTTTTTATTATTTTTTTTCTCCCCCACCCCTTTTTTTTTCTTTCATGTGTCTGTAATTTTCCTTTGTTTATCATCATTTTGAACCTATCTAATGAGTTCTGTTTACTTGCAGCTTACGCGCAATAAATGATACTTATTGTTTTTCTTGGTTTTCTTCGTGTTTTTTTGTATTTGTTTATTTTGTTGTGTATATATATATATATATATATATATATATATATATATATATATATATATATATATATATATATATATATATATATATATATATAAAACTGGCAGCAATGACGGGTTGATTGGAAAACTAATATAAGCAGACAGTGAAAATAAAGTATACTGATATACTCAAAAATGTGGTAGAGGAGTGATGGGTTATAATCCTGTTGCAATTTATTTTTTGTAAGTTCTTTTTCCCACCATGCAACACATGATATGGTTAGCTTCCCTCGAGTTCTGAAGATGAGCTAACTGCATTTTAACATGGATTGTTAAAGTTGCATTTGAACACGCAATTTAAGAAACTGTATAACAAAGTATGAAACATTTATTTATTTTCATATATTTTTTTTTAACATAGAGACCAACGGCAAAAGAGCTTTTGAAATTCCAGTTTATAAGGAAAGCTAAGAAAAATTCCTGCGTTATTGACTTAATTGAAAAGTACAAAACTTGGAAAGAACGTGAATCTGGACTTGGAAGCTTGAGTGATTCAGAGCCATCTGATTCGTAAGATTATTTTTTTCATATTACAAAAAATAAACACTCTTTGAAAACTCATTTCTTTTTCCATTATTTCAAAATGTGTTTATATACTACTTTAGTTAAAAATATAAAGGTTGCCTCATAAGAAAGGTGGAAACATGGAATTGCGTCAGAAATACAGCAGAAGGGTTATACCGTAAAGTAAGAGAAGTGCACCACACTGTGTATAACTGATTAATCAGTTCACAAGAAAGCATTTATTTGAATGTAAAGTAATGCATAATGTGAGGTACACTCCTTTTGCTTTATTAGTCCTCTTATTTCTACTTTATATTTCTTTGGGTCAGATAGAACAATGGTTGCTCTTTTAAAAAAAAATTCTGATGTTCTAATTAGATCAATATTATATATATATTCAATATTATATATAATTAGATATATATAATATTATATTTTTTTGTCCCGCAGTGGACTGATTGTAAAGACACGGTTCCCAGTAGAACACCGAAGTTAAGCATCCCTGGTTGCGGTCAGTAAGAGGGTGGGTGACCACTTTGATTAGCCTGCGTAGGGACCGAGGGTACGCGGTATCGGTCCTAGTTAATGAAAGCTGTTTGTAAGGTCAAATAAGAGTTTTTCATTATACTGTTTAGCATTGTTGACTACGCACTCAACTATTCCAGTACTACCTTTGGTCTTTTTTAATTATAAAAAAAAATAGTATAATCGTTACGAAAAAAAATCAGTTAGATTATCAGAATTGTATTTGTCTGAAATATAAAACTCCAAAAAAAGTAGTTGGAAATACATTTGATTTTCATTCCTATTCTAAACTTTATAAATAATTGAGTTTGTAAATTAAAGAAATTTCAATGATGGATAACTATTTCTCTTAGATCTAAATAAGTGCAAAATTTAAAAAATTATTGTCTGGAAGGGAACTTTGCCTGGAAGATTTAGCCTTTAATGCAGGAAAATTCACCGGTGTTTCACGTTGTACTTCACAACCAAAAAATATTAAAATGCTAAATATAATATTTTTCAAATATTTTGACCTAAATTAATACAAAATAATGTAAAAAGTATGAAAAATACGTTTAATAAAAATTCTGCGTCAAAGGGTTAACTGACACTACTAACCTATCCATTTTTCATTTTGGCCATCCTTATTAATCGCATATTAACTGCGAACTTAGCATTCATTGTTCTAAAGGGAACAATGTAGCTCCTTCAGTTAAGTCAAGTTTATTATAATTAAATGCAAAATCAACTTTCACGGTAACAAGAAACGTCTGAACATTATGATTAAACTTGCAATATTTTCAACTTTATAATTATATATTTTATATAATCTCAGATTAGCCTTTATTAATTGAATGAAATAATATACAATGTGCTACTTAAACACTGTCGTTAATCCAAATTTTAAGTACCTTTTTAAAAAATGAAATAAACGCATGATATTCAAAGGCTACATATTAAAATATGAACAAGAAAAAAAGCAATCAAAAACGTTATCAAAACCTGATGAATCGTTAACGAAGAAAGATCGTTATCGAAGATCAGCTGACTGGGTATTGGCAATTTTCTATTTACCTAAAGGTGTGCAAGCTCATTGTAAACAAGCTCGAAAGTAAACAAAGCGGCGTGCTATTTGGCGCAATACAGCTGTCTACTTGGCGCCGGAATAATGACAAATAGCGCCGATCAGACAAGCAAAAACTCTTATTTTTAGAGGGTTGTTTGTTTCGCCGTGGTGTCTTTTTGTAAGTGTTTCATGAGTAATATGGAAAATAAAGCGATGGATTTAAGTCCTCCTAAAAAACGACAGAAGAAATCTTACATAAGTAAAGCGGAGAAAGAAATAATATTGAACATTTATAAAACGGAAGTGCATTCAAAATAAATATCAATTCAAACGACGAGGATTCATTTTTACTTTTTAATGATATAATTATTCGTTATTATCCATGATTAATTGATCATTAATACAGTAATTCTTAAAATTTTGTTCTTTTCTGAGTAGTTTAATATAATTATTTTCGTTATCGGTACAGTTGTTAATTAAGTACAGAAATTCAAATGTTACGTAAAATTAAATAATTTTGACACTTGATACTATTTTTTCAAAAACCTATTGAATTCGAGGTTTACAAACTGCTTTTTTTTTATAGGTTAAGTGGGTATATTTTTCTTAACAAAAGATTTTGTGAGACATATAAAAAAGTTCCAAGTTTCTTTTAGTGTAATTATTTTCGTAATACTTCCCTTAGAAAAATAAAGATAATTAACAATTTAAAAATACAAATAAATGCAGTTCCTTCTAATATATTTTTAAATCAATCGGTGAAACATAAAACTATTTTAAATATTATTTAACTTCTAATAAATTTTAAAAAAAATTGTAATAATGAAAATAAAAGAGTATTTTTTTTAACATAACTTTCAATTCTATACGACTTTTACGATGGAATTATAAAAGTTATGTTTTTCATAGATATTTATGCAAAATATATTAAAACTAATTTAATCAAAACTTAAAGAAATATAAATATATATTAAAACTATTCTTAAAATAAAATTATGTGTTTACTGAAACACTTAGAAACGTATTTTCATGAAAATATTTTAATTTTGCACTTTCTTATCTAATTTTAAGGTATCAAAAACCAAACATCGTTTTCGTTTTTCTATAAAAGCGAAAGCTTTGTCGATTCAAATGAAATCGCCCATTCAGCGAAGAAACCGTTAAAGTGGCAAACGTTGGCGATCAAACATCAACCCTTTTGTTTACTTCAACTCTCAGTTCTCGTTGAACGGACTATAGAAAATGTCAGGTTGATTAGAACATACTGTAGATTTCCAGTTAGCCTGGCACATTGTAATGTCAGTTGCTATTAGTAGAGAATCGGGTTAGACAATTTGGCCTTCCACATTCTTTAAGTCTTTGACATTAACTGTATTTTTTAAAGATCGTAATATTAAATCTGAATTAATCCTTAATTTCACAATTTCCTTTTTTTTCTGATTGTAATGAATGTAATTTATGTGCGGTAGGCTAATTGAAAAATCCAGCTTTTTGCAAATGTAGACTACGTTTTATAATGCCCCGAGCTAATGGAAAATAAAAGAGTTCAGTATTTTCTAATCTGTTTGATATTTTTAGGCTTATTGCATTCCGACTATATGCCTTTAGGTTAGTTAGGTTAATTACTCAAGCAGATAAAAAGCTTATCTCAACTTTACTTTTAATAAGGCTGCTTTCTACTCTGAACTTATTGTAAACTGACTGAAAGGCATAGACTGAGCAATGACAATTTTCTATTTGCCTAAAGGTGTGCAAGCTCATTGTAATAAGCCTAGAAAATGTCAGGTTGATTAGAACATGCTGTAGATTTCCAGTTGCCGCATTGTAAAATGTAAGTAGCTATTAGTAAAGAATCGGGTTAGACAATTTGGCCTTCGACATTCTTTAAGTTTTCGATATTCTTCAAGGTTTTGACATTAACTTTGTTTTTTAAAGATCGTAATATTAAATCTGTATTAATCCTTAGTTTCCCAATTTCTTTTTTTTTATAATTGTAATGAATGTAATTTATGTGCCGTAGGGTACTAAAATCCAGCTTTTTTCAAATGCAGATGTCATTTTACAATGTGCCAAGCTAATGGAAAAAGACTTTTTCTAATCTGTTTGATATTTTTGGACCGAATAAATTCATCCGATATGTCTTTAAAGCTAACTAGCAATTACCCAATCAAATTGAATTTGCTTATTGCAATAAACTTCTAATAAGGCTGTTTGCTATAAGCATTCATTACTCTGAGCTTATTGCAAACTGCCTGAAATAAATCAGACTGATTTAGCAATGACCGATTTCTAATTAGCCTAAAGGTATGTTTAGAAAATGTCACTTTGATTAGAAAATACTTATAACTTCCAATTAGTCTGGCGCATACCAACATGATTGCTGCTGTTTTTGCAAAGAGCCGAATTATTTAAATAACAAACGACACATAAACATCCATATAAAAATAAGAACTTAGAAAAATTTTTCACTGTTTAATTTTAGGGAAGAATCTCCTTGTAATAATGATTCCTGGCAAACATTTCGATGGGATTTGGGAACTCTTCAACCTCCAAGTACTTTAGATATGAAAATCAAAGCGCCACCTCCCACAAATGATACTTTTCTATCTTCAAAAGATTATCCTCTAGTCAAGCCTTTTAGTGAACCTACTCCAAATTTTATTTCGCCCGTCGTACCTAGAAACATGTGTTGGAACCGTGGTGGCAGTGTGGTAATATTGTCTCATCTATTTATTTATTTTGAAAATTTATTATTATACTCTCAAAACAATATAGTACATTTTTTTTCTTCTTCTCAAATCATGTTTCATGTTTGTATGTGCTACTATAATCTAAGGTACTATAATACATACATATACTATAATGTACTAGGTGGCTGGGTGGCGCAGTTGGTTTGTCGTCGGCCTCCTGAGCCCAAGTCTGCGGGTTCGATCCCCGGCCCAGACACCGGATTTTCGGGATGCAGAAAATCCTCAGCGGCCATGTCGTATGATTATGCGGCATGTAAAAGATCCCTGGAGTGCCTTATTGGCTCTTGGCATTTCCGGCAAAATTAAATTCCTAGTGCACTTTAGCATCCAAATAGAGTCTCGGTGCTGCCATCTAGTGTGGCAGAAACTAGACGTCCAAATTAACATGACCAACGGTATCTCACCCATTGTGGTGGTCCTGAAAGAGTGGATACCATCTCTGGAGAACGCACTAGGTCTGCTCATCGGCAAGACCGATAATGCAGCTCATTGGAAGAAAAAAAAAACTATAATGTTCAAAATAGGTGAGCTATTTAAGTTGAATTCTTGTGCGTTAAACTTATGGAGGAGAATGTATGAGAAAGATGTTTGTTGGCTGCCGGCAAGTTTCAAACCAAGGACCGCTGGAGTTGTAGTCGGATGCTCTAATCACTATAGAAAAAGTTGTACCCCCAAATCCAGGGTATCGATGAATCGCCACCAGCCGATTCATCGATACTGCATAGTCATGAGTTGATTAGGCATAATGTATGTTAAAGTAATAAATTGATAAGAAAACGAGTCCCGCAGTGGACTGATCGTTAAGACACGGTTCCCAGCAGATCACCGAAGTCAAGCATCACTGGCTACGGTCAGTGTGCGGGTGGGTGACCACTTGGATCAGTCTGTGTAGGGACCGAGGGTGTGCGGTATTGATTCTCGTTAAACTGTTCAACCGTAAATGCTCGACTTCGCATGCAGGTCGTCGGGCTACCGAAGCGGGGGTACCATCCCTTCTGCAGAGGATCAAAATTGCGATGGGATGTCTTCGAATCATCCTGAGGGATGTTTCCCAAGCCAGTACCATCTTTACGCATGGGTACACCCGGGCAGTGCCCGAGGGCCTCAGGCACTCAGGGGACCCTTAAGAATCTTTCTTTTTACAAATTGTATTAAAAAAAACTAAGACTAAGCAAAACTATCTATATATATTTTTAAAAATAAATATATTATATTGTATAAAGTGTGTATTTTGTTTTTCTTTACACAAATAGTGATCGATTATCTTGCAAACAACAATAATCTGAATAGTTTATCAGCAGAGAAACTTAAAAAGGCAACCGAAATCTTTTTTTCTACATTCCAATGAAATTTTTATGTGAATTCATCTTTTTTGGGTGTACTAAAAACGAATTTAATGCTTTTAAATTTGTTCAAATTATTGCATATGTTAAAAATGCTTTATTTTATGTATGCGAAGTTTTTTAGTTCAATTTTAAGCAGTATGACATGTTATAAGGGTCTAAAACATTTCTTTGCCCGGAGGCCCTGCATGCTATTAAGACGGCCCTGTCCCAGACCGTTGTCAATAGCCCATTGTGCAGCTCTAGAGCGACGTAAATGAACTACAACGAAGAAAATTAGTGGAGAATATCTCCATTGTCAGGAGTGAATATAGTGAATAAATAATGCACATAATGATAAGCATAAAAGGCAATTAGTAATATTTAATAAGGAGATTTAAAATATTCAAATAATCAAGTTTAGATTAAGAAATTAGTATGCACAATAAAGTAAAATTTAACGATACTACTAAAAGAAACTATATACAAGAAATGACATGGTGAATAAAAAAACAAATATTTACATGAGTATATTCAATAAAGATAATGTAAAGTAAATTGAAGTATACTTCTGTTAATATAGTGACACGGCCGTCCCGGTAGTACCGCTCGTGCCGGGTTGCCCGTTATTCTAAATTTAAGCAGACCTGTGGCTCACCTGAATCGGACCCTGCTGAAGGGTTGCCAATCCAGGGTGAGTTGGAAAGCTTTATATATATATAGTGGCCGCCACACATTCCTCCTCCAGTGAGCTAAAAATCTGACTAGTTGACAATCGTGTTAAGGCAATATGACACGAGGCAACCTAGTTGAATGCAAGTAGCGGTTTCGGTGAAGTTGAAACGTGTCATATGATGGTTGCCCGGTTGCTTTCAACCTGCTTTCAACTAGCAACTGAAGTTAAAACCTTTCAACTTTAGTGGAGCAACCAGATTAGTTGAAACGTGTCATATAGTAGTTTCCAAATACTTTCAACCTTAACTAGCAAACATTTAGTAAACAAAATACACGAGTTGATTCTGACGCATCCTGAATTTTTATCTTTTAAATTTAAACTTGGTTTAATCTTCTAACTATGACTAGTTTTAAATGGAATTCTAGTGATATATGTATTTTTTGTTGTTGAAATTTTTCAAACGTATCCTTGTCTTTGGGACATAAATAACAAAGATTATGCGAATAAACTAATTCCCTATAAACTAATTTCCTCTATGAAGATATTGAAAGTTACAAATTATTATTGAATTTTAAAAGGGAATGAAAAAAAAAACTAGCATATTACTAATTACAAATGTTTAAATATTTGAAAATTCAAAATTATATAGCTTGAACTCATTTTGACAGATTTTGATAGATATTTCTTTGACTGATATTTCCGAGTACTAATGAAATTTTGAAAGCAAACGAAAGAAATTATTTTGCTTTTAAATCACCTTTTTTTGTTATAGTTCTTCTTTCAGAACCTCAGCTATCAGCTCAACGCCTACTTCAAGTACAGTATGCAAAAAAAAAACGAATCACCCTGAATAACTTTCGTTCTAATGATCGGATTTTCACGAACTAAGTGTCAATCTTAATGGTTCCGGGGGGTGACCTCAAATATGCTAATTAATTAGTGCTAACTATTAATTAAGTTACGAAATCAGACACAAAAACGTACTTTCTCTGAATAAACATATATTTTTTTTTACATATTTGGATTACTAACCTTCAAAATATAGGGGGTAGCCGCAATCTGGGAAATATGGTTCCCATAGTTTGGTCAGGAGAGCGATCCAAAGTTCGTACCCCTTAATGTTAATTTCACTTTATACGTTTTTAGTCATATTTTTAAAACTATTAAAGCAATTCAAAGAAAATTGCACCCACTCATAAAACTCGATTACCCAAAGATAATTTCATGAAAAAAATAATTTTTAATAATTATTAATTATTTTTTATTATTTAATTAAATTGAGGATGAAAAAATTTTGAATTATAAGGTATGAATTTTTTTATACCATATTAATCTACATGTTTTTCAATTGAAAAATCTAAAGTTTCAACCGTTTTTATTTATTAGAAGCTGAGAAAAATTAAAACTAATTATTTTTAAAAAAATAATTTGGCGACAGTAAAGAAATAATTAAATGGGGCGATTAATATTAAAATGTGATAAACTTGCGAGGAACTTGACTTCGCGCGAGTAGCGTAAAATTTCATTCATATTTTTTTCGCTAATAATCGTTTGCTAATATTTTTATTTTTATTTCTTTCAAACTATAAAATAGGATATTTCTTTTTTAGTCGTTTAATATTTTATTTTTCTATTTAGTAAAGAAATTTGAATAAAAAACACTTTATTCAACGAATGTCTAGTTTTATAAAAGCGTGCTTCTGATAGAATATGATTATACACCAGATTGTGCTAATTTAATGTGATTATTTTTTATTTTTTGATTTTGTTTTTCAATAACTGATACAATTTCAATAATATACATACGTATGCCTAGATTTGGAGTAATATATTTATCAATTTTTTGAATATATATTTCATAAATATTAATAAAAATACGTAGTCAACATTTTTTAGCATCTCTCACAACACAACATCGCAAATTTCTCAACATCTTATAGGGTAAACTAACCAATGAAGAAACACTTAAGCTTAGCTTGCCTTTAAAAAAAGTCATAAAAATTTCTAAATTTGTTATTAAATGCAATTGTTTTAAGCTTTTGGTGGTTTAAATAATAAGTAGTAAGATAACCAAGTGAAAGAACAGTTCTTACCAGTGAATAAACACTAAATTTTCAAGTGAATGAATACTTAATTTTGAGAATGTTTGATGCTCGTTAGGAATCCATAGGCCACACAAATGTCTAAAAAAAGATTTTTCTTGGAATTGCAACATTTAACCACAGTTAACTTGGAAAATGTTACTTTTTTTCAGTCATGGAATGGAAAGTAAAATATGTTTAAATACATAATTAAAAAAAATTTTTTTTAATTTTTTTCCTCACAGTTTAATAGTCAATTCTAAATTATGAATGTTTATTATTGTGTAACCCGATAAAGCTTTTATTATTATTATAATTAGATCACTTTTTTGTTTACTCTTTTCCCCATATTTTTTGAACTTCTTTTTTATCTTAAGTATTTTTTTTCTCTTCCTCATACTTTCTGCTTTAACTTTTTTTCAGCTCTTTCAATCTCTTTAAATTTTCGTTCTTTTTCTGAAGTTAATGCAAAAAAGTAATTTATTTATTTTTCTTTTGATTTAACCTTCCTCTTTTTTCCAAATTTTTGGCCACTGTAAATGTGTCTTCCAAATTTCTTTTGATTTTCCAGTACCATTTCTAGAATTTCTCACTGGATAATAAATTAGAAAAAGGAGTTTCGAAGTTTGTGTAAAATCCATCTCTCATTGACTTAATCTAGTGGGTCATCAGCAGTACTTACCATTTACTTGTGGAACCGATTGTTTTTGCAAACTAACAATGCCTCAAGAGGACTTATCTCAAAATCAATTTTCAAGATACTTTCATTATCAATGTTAGTTGTCTCAGCTTCAGTGCCAAAATTTGATTAACCAAATGTTCTTTTAGAAATAAATTCTTCAATATTGAGAAAAGTACAGGCTATTGGATATTTGGGAGATAAAACTTTTCTGTCAGTGTTCCTCTAAAAATTTGCCACATAACTTGTGAGATTTCCATCTCAAGCTTCTGAAGAAATAGTGCATCGTTACTCTCGAAGCATGTGTTTTGTTGATAAGCTGTCTCGCTCATTAACTCTTGGTGTCTGTTTTGCATGCATTCGTTAAACTCAACGTTTTCTACATCAAATGGAAAAATATTACATTTCATAAAAGCATTTTAACTTCATCAGTTGATGCCTCAAAATCTTATTTAAAAATGGATGTAAAAATTTTCTCGACATATTGTTTTACAATTCTTTTGTTTTCAAGATCTAACGGGAGATTTCAATGAATTAGGTAGAAAATTGAACCAGAAAATTTGTTTTGATAAACAAAACTTGCTCAGTTTCAAATTGATGTGAGATTTATACCTATCCAGAAAAAGCAAATGGGGAATTTGATAGCATTTTTAATTAGCCATGAGTAGAAGCATTTACAATATATTTGTAAAATGTTGCTGCCGTCATCGTTTCATTTCATGAATCGCTTTTTCCAATGAAATATATAGCAGGGACTGATTCTGCAATATCTCAAAGAATTCTTCAGTAAGGAAAAACTACCAAGGGAGGTACTTTTTCTTTTCTGGGTATTTCGAATATTATTCTCTAAGGGAAGTTTTGCTTTTTGAAATTATCTTCGCATTGCACTGAGTCATCGGTGGATGTCGCCTTAAAAACCCTTTACCTGGATGATTGTCTTTAAATGGATTTTTCCTACCAGTTCCCGTTTGGACATTAAAGACCGCAATAAGATAAAAATTTGGCTAATTATTGGCACAAAAGCATGCAAAGAAATTTTTCATTCAAGCTTTTATTATTATTTTTAGTCAGTAAACATAGTTTATTAAGGTGTCTAAGGTATGATGTAATAATTATGCACTACATTTACAAAAATAATAAATAATATAAAGATAAATTTCAATTTTAAACGGAATTTTTTGATGTCCTTAAATTAAAATGTTAAGGCTTGTAGCAATAAAAAAAAAAAAAATACTGCATTGATTTTTTTTACAAAGTAGTGAATTGTTATTTTTTCCATCTAAGAACCTGTGTCTCTAACTTTTTTTAAACTTATTTTAATATAGAGTGAAATAATTTAATATGTTGTGTAACTAAATGGATAATCCCAAGAAACGGAATCGAAAATATAATAACGTCATTGCTTTAAAAAAATAATGGACGATAATAAAAATAGGCATGTTTTGAGCGTCCAATAATAAAAGTCACAAGTTATTCAAGCCTGACAAGTCTTGAGTATGGGCGATTATATTTGAACGCTCGAAACATGTTGACTTTTGCTTCCCTCTTCATATGTTTTGAAGCCAGTTGAGTTTTTATCGTCAATTATACTGTTTTACATTTGGGTCTTGATCATTATTTTGATAAGGATTTTACACTCGTTAAAGTAAGCATATGCATTTTAATATTTTAACAGGATTTATGTGGTCTTAAAAATGTAAGAGCATCAATATTGTAAAAGTTATATTTAACTTTAAAAGTTAAAATTTTGAGACCAGATATTTTGAGTTAATGAAATTAAATATTTTATCTTTTAAGTTTTTGTGCCCCCATTTCAGTATCTTGTACGAGCTCTGTTTAAAAAGAAAGTATCAGATATATGTAAGAAAACAAATTAATCATAGTAGCAGTATTTGGTGGTAAATGTAGCGTATCGTAATTGAAGAATATGCTGTGCGACATTTTATGGTGAATTTGCGAACGTAAGTTTCAGAATGTATCGAAACGTAAGGATGCTATTTGCTAATCATTTTTATCCAAAGAAAACCATGTAAACTAAATATCTAGCATAATGAAGCGATTTTTTAAAAAATGAATCATACAATGTGCAACATATTATTTCAATATCTTATTCTTAAACATAACGTATTTCAATGTTTTTAAAATGGCACTAAACATTCAGCAATTCCTTGAGTTATAGAAAAAGGAAACATCGTAAATTATAGAAAACCTTGTAAATGTGCATTAGAATTACTATACAATCTTTAATTTTATTTTTCAAGTACTTTTTTTTCTTCAAACTTTCTTGCTTAGAAGACTCGATTAAAGCTGTAAAAATGATTATCCCTAAAATTTTGTATTCAGCTATAATAAGTTATGTTAATTTAATTTTAGTATGAAATCCTCGAATAAATATAGCAAAAACAGCATAATCTATATAATATCAGATAAAAAGTTCATGTATTTAAATTCTAAAAACTTAGAAAATCATAAATAATTTATAAATCGATACAAATTTTCTTTTCAAAGGGTATTAAAATATTATTAATTTGTTTTTTTTTTTTTTTGCTTTTTGGACAGAAATCAGCTTAAAAATTGTCTATTGCCTAGAAACTTCGAGATATTTACTATTAACAAATAATTAAACCTCTCCCATCAGTCACAGACATTATTTCAATTTTTTTACAGTCAGAGCGTGGTTGCCTAGCAACCTAGTAAAATTACGCATTCCTCTTTTGAATTAGTCAATGGGTTATCTTAATATATTCATTTGCGCGGGCGACTTTTTTTGGCGGTTTTCTGGACTATCGCCAAATATATAAACCTTTATTGCAACCCAATTTACCACCCAATTTTTTTGAAATTTTGTCTACCCCCCCTAATTCAAGTGTCTAGATTCCAAATATGTAAAAAGAAATATATGTTTATTCAGAGAAAGTACGTTTTTGTGTCTGATTTCGTTACTTAATTAATAGTTAGCACTAATTAATTAGCATATTTGAGGTCACCCCCAAGAACCATTAAGATTGACACTTAGTTCGTGAAAATCCGATCATTAGAACGAAAGTTATTCAGGGTGATTCGTTTTTTTTTTTTGCGGACTGTACATCGTCAATAGTAGTAAGGGCCGCGATAGAAGGGACGGAAGTGACGTCACAGCCAACCGGAGCTTATTTCTGCCCAACCAGAAGTTGCTTATTTCAGCCCGCCCATAAACCGGAAGTGCTTATTTCTGACCGCCCATAAACCGGAAGTTGCTTATTTCTGCCCGCCTGAAACTTCGTCTGCAGCGTCATGGGGAGCTTATTTCTTTTTTTTCTTAAGCCTAATATATTTTTAGTTTCGGTTTCTGTTTTTAATTGAGTTTCGTTTTTTAAATATTATTTAATTTATTAGTTTTTTTGAGGGTGGCAACACTTATTATTAGTTTTTAAGGATGGCAACACTTAGAAACTTTGTTATTTGGGGAGATATTGTATATTATGAAGTTATGACGTCATCTTTTATTACATAACACATAAACGATATCATGCTTTTCATCTAGTGGCGCCATCTATATGAGAATTTTAGAAATAAAATAACTTTAAATCTATTTTAATATTTAAATCTGTTTTTAATATTATTTATTAAATATAATTAAGGCTGAGGATCAAACTCACGCCATCAAAAAGCCTTCGTGGGTCAGTAGTTGGATATCATAACCACTGACCCACGAATGCTTGGTTAGATATGTGTTAATAAGTTAAACTTTTGTATTCTGAACACGTGTATAAATGAAAAGGATTTGATATCGATATAATCCTACAGTTTCATCGATATATTTTTCCCTTAACCTTTGACAGTTATTAAATAATTATTTCTGCTCTCCTCTTAATGTTATTAGAACTTTCTCTGGATGGCAACGGTACTGACCATACACGTGTTAATTATTACATAATAAATAAATGATATCATGCACATGCTTTTCATTCTAATGGCTCCATCTATACTTAAATATTAAAAAGAAAATATATTAAAAACTCTTAATTTTAGTTATTTTTAATATAAATATAGATGATATAATAGACTTTAATTATTATTAACCTAATCAATATTAATTAATACATTTTGAATAAATTGATTCTATATTAAAATAAAAATTGTATTTATTAAGTATGTCTACTGTGAATATTAAAAGTATTAGACTCAAAGGCATATTAATTTTAAATCAACGAATATTATTTTATAAGATTTTATTTTATCATCTTCGTTTGGATTTACGGCCATCAATATAGTCTTGTCATTTTTGAACCCAGAAGAAGAGGGAACTCCTAGATCTTGAGACAATGCATGTCTTCGAAATGGACTTTGTGAGTACCCATGTTATGTGAAGAGGAAAACCACGAAAACCTCCTACGCTTAGTCCAACGACAAGTAGTGGGCTTGGTTTTTGTTAACCAGTATCCTGTGAATGTACAGAGATCAGAGGAAAAACTTAAGATTTTAATAAAATAAATGTTATCATTTTATATATATTCTAATGGTGTCATCTATACTTAAAATGTTAGAAGTTTAGTTATTTTTTGATATATGTATAGTTGATATAAATGACTGTAATTATTATTAAACTATTCAATATTACCTATTATTATCCTATTCAGTAAGAAAGTACACCCTTTAATAATTAATACAAAAAAAGTTTAGGAACAATATATAGAATTTTCTGAAAAAAACTAGAAAATATAAAAAACTTTCTTCGAAAACTGGAAACTTTTTACAAAAAGAAAAAATATTTTACTGAAAGAGAGAAAATTTTCATAAAAATAAGAAATATTTTCTGAAATGTTAGAAATTTTATACGAAATTAAAAATATTTTCTGAAAACTGGAAAATGTTAATAAAAAGTTTGAAATATTTTTACAAAGCTAGGATATTTTTTACAAAAAGCAAAAATATTTTACTAAAAGATTGAAATTTTCATAAAAATAAGAAATATTTTCTGAAATGTTAAAAAAAATTTTTTTAGAAAAATAAAAATATTTTCTGAAAAGGACTTTGTGAGTACCCATGTTATATGAGGAGGAACACCACGAAAACCTTCTACAGTTAGTATGACGACAAGTTCGGGACTTGGCTTCGTTGAATGCTTCATAATTTTGAAAAAATAATAACATAAATAGTAGTTATATTACGCAATCACACTAATGATAAAAAAATGAATATGATATTAGCAATGAATGGTTGTTAGTTGAAAACTGAACAGATGCCTTTGATTTCACTTAATTTTTAGTTTTGCAAGAACTCCAACACATATTAATATAGATATTTAAGAAATATAAATTTTATTAGTTTTCTATAAATCATTTATGAAACAAATTATTATCTAATTAAAAACTAATATATATATATATATATATATATATATATATATATATATATCAATATATCTACGGTGTTTATTCAATCATATTTTTATTAAAATAAATACATTAATAACTTTAATTTTATTTTCAAGATTTTATTTTCAAGATTTTATTTTTTCTTGTATATTATCAAGAAAAAATTGCACTCTTTAATAATTCATACAAAAAGTTTCAGAAAAATATGTGGAATTTTCTGACAAACTCGAAGTTTTATTTGCAAAAACATAAATATTTTTATAAAACTAACAAATTTTTTACAAAAAGTAAAAAATATTTTCTTAAAAGAGAAATTTTTTTGTAAAAACATAAATATTTTCTTAAAAGATATAAAATGTTTAACAAAGAGTTAAAATATTTTCTTAAAATACAAATTTTTTGTAAAAACATGAATATTTTCTGATAAAATAGAAAATTTTGTTAAAACGTTTGAAATATTTTCTTAAAAGAGAAAATTTTTTGTAAAAACATAAATATTTTTCTTAAAAGATAGAAAATTTTATTAAAAAGTTAGAAATATTTTCATAAAACTAGCAAACTTTTAGCAAAAAGTTAAAATAATTTCTTAAAAGAAAAAATTTGTTGTAAGAAACATAAATATTTTATTAAAAGATAAAAAATTTTGTCACAAAGTTTGAAATATTTTTATAAAACTGGCAAATTTTGAACAAAAAGTAAACATATTTTCTTAAAAGAGAAAACTTTTCGTAAGAAACATAAATATTTTATTAAAAGATAGAAAATTTTGTTAAAAAGTTAAAAATATTTTTATAAAGTTAGCAAATTTTTAACAAAAAAATAAAATACTTCCTTAAAAGAGAAAATTTTTTGTAAGAAACATAAATATTTCATTTAAAGACAGAAAATTTTGTCAAAAGGTTTGAAATATTTTTATAAAACTGGCAAATTTTTAACAAAAAGTAAAAATATTTTCTTAAAAGAGAAAATTTTTTGTAAGAAACATAAATATTTTATTAAAAAGGTAGAAAATTTTGTTAAAAAGTTTGAAATATTTTTATAAAACTGGCAAATTTTTAACAAGAAGTTAAAATATTTTCTTAAAAGAGAAAATTTTTGCAAAAACATATATTCATAAAACATATATATTGTAATATTTTCTGAAAAAAATATAAAATTTTGTTAAAAAGAAATAAAAATGCTACATTATTTCCTAGCTCGTTAAGATTTTAAGATGATTACTTTAAGTTAGATCAATAAATATTTTCTATAAAATCATTAAAACATTAATTTTAAATCATAAAGGCAGGAGAATCCGTTGGTTCACTGAACTATTCAGAGTGCGGGACAAGGACCCATATACTTTCTACAAAATTCATCCATACTCCTATCTCTATGAATTAGCAGAAAAAACTTTCCAAAAAGCTTTAGATATGTGGGACTCGATCACAACTTCATAGTTTCCTAATTCTCGTTGTCTCTTTCTTAAACACTTCCAATTTCATTTTCACAATTTTTTTTTTTTTTATTGTTATTTGTGGAATGATCTTTCTTTTTTCTTGAACAAGACGGTGTGTGAATGGATCGGATATGATTGAGTAAATCAGATTTTGACTTAAAAAATTCACTACACAAATTAAACTTATGCGAAACTAAATGAGTCAGTAAGTGTCTCTTTAAATTATCATTTCGAAAAAGTTTTCACATTCAAAAGTTTCTCGATTTTTCATGAGTTTTTAAATGTCTACTCAAGTTACACTTTCGATTAAACCCCATATCACATAAACGACATTTAATGTCTTTTTTCATTTGAGTGAATTTTCAAATGTTGAACCATATTCTTTTTATTCGTGTCTATTTTTTCACATATTTCACGTATCTACAAAATAAAATAAACGCTATTTGAATATCATACTGCTTTAACTCAATGAATTATTAAAAAAAGTTAAAGTATTCTACAGAAAAGGATTATTTTTTAAAATTGTTTAAGTTTTTAAAGTTAATATCGTTTTTTTTCTTTTGAAAATCAATTTTGCATCGCAAACCGTAACAATTTTAATTATATACGCATATTGAAATCATCATAAGTTTTCAAAAATCCTCGAAACGTAAATATTCAACAAGTAATATAGAGTTATACAAAAATATTTATATAAATCCGGAGTAGTGTAAGTGTGATTCAAGTAAATATTAGAAAATAATAATGCTATAAATAATAGAAAACAACTCACACTAGTTTTGCTATTCGTTTTAGAATTCGTATAGTTTTTTCGTCATTTGCTTTTAATGAAGGACACTATTACGTAATTAATTTATTGCGCCTATAAGTACTTTAATTTTCTTATTTGATATTATAATAATGATAAAAACTTACTTAATTTTAAAATTAGGTGTCGAATTTAAAACTATCTCACTATATATTAACGGATATTGACAGACCGTGAGAGAGCCGCGATAACTATAACCTCATGTATATAGATAAGCTACATCCTAACAATTGTGATTAACTAATGAAATACAGATAAAACCCATACGTCCCAGACAGAAATTATCCATATACATGAGGATATAGTTATCGCGGCTCTCTCACGGTCTGTCAATATCCGTTAATATATAGTGAGATAGTTTTAAATTCGACACCTAATTTTAAAATTAAGTAAGTTTTTATCATTATTATAATATCAAATAAGAAAATTAAAGTACTTATAGGCGCAATAAATTAATTACGTAATAGTGAAGCATTCAAATGATACTTGGTCAATGATTTGTGGATGAACATTCAAATGATTTGTGGTACGTTTCAAAATGATGAAGCATTCAACGAAGCCAAGTCCCGTACTTGTCGTCATACTAACTGTAGAAGGTTTTCGTGGTTTTCCTCCTCATATAACATGGGTACTCACAAAGTCCTTTTCAGAAAATATTTTTATTTTTCTAAAAAATTTTTTTTTAACATTTCAGAAAATATTTCTTATTTTTATGAAAATTTCAATCTTTTAGTAAAATATTTTTGCTTTTTGTAAAAAATATCCTAGCTTTGTAAAAATATTTCAAACTTTTTATTAACATTTTCCAGTTTTCAGAAAATATTTTTAATTTCGTATAAAATTTCTAACATTTCAGAAAATATTTCTTATTTTTATGAAAATTTTCTCTCTTTCAGTAAAATATTTTTTCTTTTTGAAAAAAGTTTCCAGTTTTCGAAGAAAGTTTTTTATATTTTCTAGTTTTTTTCAGAAAATTCTATATATTGTTCCTAAACTTTTTTTGTATTAATTATTAAAGGGTGTACTTTCTTACTGAATAGGATAATAATAGGTAATATTGAATAGTTTAATAATAATTACAGTCATTTATATCAACTATACATATATCAAAAAATAACTAAACTTCTAACATTTTAAGTATAGATGACACCATTAGAATATATATAAAATGATAACATTTATTTTATTAAAATCTTAAGTTTTTCCTCTGATCTCTGTACATTCACAGGATACTGGTTAACAAAAACCAAGCCCACTACTTGTCGTTGGACTAAGCGTAGGAGGTTTTCGTGGTTTTCCTCTTCACATAACATGGGTACTCACAAAGTCCATTTCGAAGACATGCATTGTCTCAAGATCTAGGAGTTCCCTCTTCTTCTGGGTTCAAAAATGACAAGACTATATTGATGGCCGTAAATCCAAACAAAGATGATAAAATAAAATCTTATAAAATAATATTCGTTGATTTAAAATTAATATGCCTTTGAGTCTAATACTTTTAATATTCACAGTAGACATACTTAATAAATACAATTTTTATTTTAATATAGAATCAATTTATTCAAAATGTATTAATTAATATTGATTAGGTTAATAATAATTAAAGTCTATTATATCATCTATATTTATATTAAAAATAACTAAAATTAAGAGTTTTTAATATATTTTCTTTTTAATATTTAAGTATAGATGGAGCCATTAGAATGAAAAGCATGTGCATGATATCATTTATTTATTATGTAATAATTAACACGTGTATGGTCAGTACCGTTGCCATCCAGAGAAAGTTCTAATAACATTAAGAGGAGAGCAGAAATAATTATTTAATAACTCTCAAAGGTTAAGGGAAAAATATATCGATGAAACTGTAGGATTATATCGATATCAAATCCTTTTCATTTATACACGTGTTCAGAATACAAAAGTTTAACTTATTAACACATATCTAACCAAGCATTCGTGGGTCAGTGGTTATGATATCCAACTACTGACCCACGAAGGCTTTTTGATGGCGTGAGTTTGATCCTCAGCCTTAATTATATTTAATAAATAATATTAAAAACAGATTTAAATATTAAAATAGATTTAAAGTTATTTTATTTCTAAAATTCTCATATAGATGGCGCCACTAGATGAAAAGCATGATATCGTTTATGTGTTATGTAATAAAAGATGACGTCATAACTTCATAATATACAATATCTCCCCAAATAACAAAGTTTCTAAGTATTGCCATCCTTAAAAACTAATAATAAGTGTTGCCACCCTCAAAAAACTAATAAATTAAATAATATTTAAAAAACGAAACTAAATTAAAAACAGAAACCGAAACTAAAAATATATTAGGCTTAAGAAAAAAAAGAAATAAGCTCCCCATGACGCTGCAGACGAAGTTTCAGGCGGGCAGAAATGAGCAAGCGGGCAGAAATAAGCAATTTCCGGTTGGGCAGAAATAAGCTTCGGTTGACTGTGACGTCACTTCCGTCCCTTCTATCGCGGCCCTTACTACTGTCAATAATCGCTTCTATGATAATTAAAAGAGATTTTAGCAATAAACTTTATTGAAAAATATAAGTTCTGGTATTAGACTGTTATATACTATAAAAGTTCAATACCAGTGCCGTTCTGGTATTGGACTATTCAAAGTTGGTTGAACAAGCGAAGGTTGTAACGTGTGATCACAAACGAGAAACCAAAAACCGGTTTCTTAACTTAGTTGCCTCCACTTGGTTGCCTAGTGTCATCAGCACTTTAGCGTTTCACAAAACTGAGAGACCGTTTCGCCGTAAGTACGTCACCATTCCAGTGCAGTTCGATTAAGAACCCAAGTGATTCGTTTGTCAAAAGGTGAACAGCGAACAAGGCGATGCAGTGTAGTTTTGCCATCTGGTGAGGAGTGGGATAGATGCGTTGCATGTTCGAGCGTCCGTAGTCACCAATGTGGAGGAGAGTGTGTGAGAGAAAAGTTTGTTGGCTGTCGCCTGGATTCAAACCAAGCACCTCTGGAGTTGCAGTCGAATACTTTAACCCTAGAAAAGAGTGCATACTCTGTCCAGGGTGAGATCGTAAGCTTTATATGTAGTGGCCGCTGCAACTAAAACAGATGCATCATGCTGATAACTTTTCGCTTACTTCCAACATAAAAATGACTTTCAATAAAATAATTTATAAATTTTTATAGTGATTTAGTAATTTATTTAATTGTGATTATATTTTTACATTGTTTAAAAGGCGAGTGAAAATTTCAATCTTTTTACACTGATAAAAAGTTCTTACCGCGATTAAAAAATTGTATAGTAATAATAATTTTGAAAAATTAAAAAAAACTGAAATAAAGTTGTTCAAAATATTAAATATCAAAAATATGTAATATTCATCTGCAAAATTAAATTTTCCATCATCAGAAAATTTAAAATATTAATAATAAAAATAATTATTTTGAAAAAAATTAAGAAACCGAAATATATGTTTAAGAAATGAAACATAACAATTCAAAAGATAAACTTACTGTACAAAATTTCAATGAATGCTATTTAAAGGATACTTACAGATTGTTGGCCTTGAATGCCTTCTATAAATCAACTCCTCTAATCAACTTAAAATGAAATGCCGACCCGAACTGTGTAGTGGTCAGGGAGCTGACTTCACATCAGAAAGATCATAAGTTCGAATCCCGGACAAGGCATGGATGTTCTTTCATTCTCTGTACTATCTGTTTTTACTGTGGCAGCAAGGTTGGCCAAAACTCCTAGAAAAGAGCAGACCTCAGTACGGGTTACCATTTTTAAGACAGTCGATCTTTTACTAGTCCAAACGTAATGACATATTTCGTATTTGCCACCACTGCGCAGCTTAGTACCCTGAAAGTTATGACATATTTCTTATTTTTCATCTACTGCGCAGTTTAACTTCGTTACATCGGACTACTAAATTGATCCGTACTGAAACCTTCCTTCTTCTAAGAGGTGTTGGGTTGGCCCACCTAATATGGTGCCCCTGAAAGAGCTGACAATGAGCCTGCCCAACAAATACCTGAATGACAAATGTCTGCCAGGTAGGCAGAGGCATAGGAATTTTTTTTTTACATGGAACTATAGTAAAGGCATTTTCTTTTCAGATGAGGCCAACCAGCATGCCCTCTTCATTCTGCAATCAAGTACCATGGCATTCTGACCGAAGTAGTCCAGATGACTTTGACCAACAACATTGGATAATACTATCGAACAGTGACTTCGTTGACTGTGATCGCAATTCTGAGTCTACGACCAATACCAACACTAATTTTGAGGGTAGCAATAGTCAAAGTTCTTATGTTAGTAGTGACACTGAATCTCCGATGTCACCTTCTCATCCAGATGCATCTGTTTCATCCAAGTCTTCCCGATCTTACAACTACTTCACTAAGCTAATAACAGAGGTAAGCAGCTCTTAGCCTGAATAAGGATTGATCAGATTTGAATGCATACAACGTAGAAACATGAGTGATGCATTTTGCTTACTGTATTTTGCTATATATACACCGAAGAGCCATTACATTATGACCACCATCCATCTATAACAATGGGCTCGCCCAGGTTTTCATGGTTTCTCGCCCAGTAACAATGCTTTCATGGGGCACATTAGGACCCCATAATACTCATAGAACAATCCCTGACGTCTGTAAGCTACTTGAACATAGTTGCAGACCAGGTTCACCCATTTATGGCAACAGTTTTTCCTGCGGGGGGATGGTGTTTACCAACAGGATAATGCACCATGTCATAAGGGTCGAATCGTCGAGGAACATTCCAGTGACTTTCAAGTCATGTCTTGGTCCCCAAATTCACCTGACCTTAATCCAATAGAGCATTTGTGGTCCTACTTGGAAAACCAAATTCGTGCTGCCACACTACCCCCTCTCAATGCGAGAGAATTGCGGGACCAGTTGGTGAGCGCTTGGTACCAGATACCTCAGACTACCTATCAGCACCTTGTGGAATCAATGCCACGGCGGGTGCTAGCAGTTTTGAGGGCTAAAGGCGGTCCTACGTGTTATTAACAGGGTGGTCATAATGTAATGGCTCTTCGGTGTATATATGTATAAAAAAATGTCCAAAAAAAATAAATAAATAAAAGAACCATCAACTTTTGATCTAATGATTGGATCTTTGCATTCTAGGGCTTAATCTTAATGGTTCGAGGAAGTGACTTCAAATATGATAATTAATTAGTGAAGACGATATTTTAAATTACAAAATCAGACACGAAAATGTACTTTCTTTGTAAAAACATACCCTTTTTTCTACGGATTAGGATTTCTGACCTCCAAAATATAGAAGGTAACTACAATCTGGAAAATTGGGTCCAAATGGTTTAGTTGGGAGAGGAGTCTAAAGTTTGGACACAATTATAAAATTCGTTTATTCGAAAGTAATTCCGCGCAAAAAATAACTTTTATGAAATTTTTTTATTATTTTATTTAATAATAGTCGAAAAATTTTTTAATTGTTAGGTATACAATTTTTTGCATCATTTTAAAGAATGTCATTTTACGTGGCAGAAAACAAAATTTGATCGAAATTCATAAAATAGTTCCTGAGAAATCGAATTTTAAAAAAGTCGTGTTTTTAAAATTCTACCGTTTGTTCAAAATTTTGTATTTTGATTTGTTAAATTAAATTTTTTGAAATGATGCAAAAAATTGCATACCTTACGATTTAAAATTTTTTCGACTATTATTAAATATTTACTAAAAGTTATTTTTTGCATGGAGTGATCTTTGGATAAACGAATTTTATAATTGCGTGCAAGTTTTTTCAATTCGCTTAAAAAGTTATCAAGATATGGCGAAATACACAAAAAGTAAAATTAACAAGGGGTTTAAACTTTGGATCGCTTTCCTGACTAATCTATTGGGACCATATTTTCCAGATTACGGCTACCCCCCATGTTCCCCGGCCGATGATGCCACCCGAATTTTCAAGGTCCTCTTAAAAATTGTCCACCAGAACTCTGAGTTAACAAAATTTATCATGTATATATCTTACGATAAAAATCACTCAAATGCATTTTGCATTAAGATGTATATTTGGTAAACAGTTTTGGAGAGTATTTTACAGCCTGGTTGATCAAAATGTGCTTTCTCCTTTTGTGTTTCCGTCATTTTCTCTTCCTTAATGTAGTGCACGTGTCGTGTGCACCAGTATTGCAACGTGCATTCTTAAGCATTAACCTCAGATCATCGTCAAAAAGTAAAATTAGTGTAGCTTTAATAAGACGTTTAATCAAATAAACAATATTTTTGATAAGAATTTTCAACAATATACTATATATCAATAAGTATTAGGACACCTATGCAAATGACTATATCTACGGTCCTGAGATGCGTCACGCCCTCCGCCGATATATATCGTGTAGAGAACATCGGCATTAGTCCCATGCAAGCCTACTGCACTATTTTGGATGACAATGTGCTTCCTACGTTGTGGCAGTTTTACGGGGTGGACCCCTGTTACTTCCAGGACGACAATGCCAGCTGTCATGTTGCGAGGGTCACCAAGGCTTGGTATGGTGCCAATGGGGCTAATCGAATGGACTGGCCTACCCAGAGCACAGACCTGAATCCTGTCGAGAACCTCTGGGACGAGTTGAATCCCCGAATTAAGGGGTGTACTACCCGTCCAAAATCGAGGAAGGAACATACATGTCTTCTCCAAGTCGAGGGGAAGAACTTGAGGAAAGTATGCCCCGGAGGGTTCAAGCTGTAACTACCTCTCGTGGAGGCTCTACCAACTATTGATTATGAATAAAGTTTGTTTTTCTTTCCAATCACACGTGTTCAAATTCTTATCGGTAGATAGTGTATATGCAAATTATTTTTAATTCATCTCACTTCACTTGAAAGAATGGAATGCTATAAGCAGAATGCCATAATTTATGATACAATAAAAATTGCTCTTTATAAATTAAAAAGCATGTTTTTAAGCATTTGAATTTAATTTTGCAATGTGTTATAATTACTTTATAACTAGATTACTTTGTCTGGCTTATGAATTTTTCTTACATTTTTCACAGTTAAAGGAAACACATGGTGGCCAAGTAAAGAATTCCGGTGACTCCAGAGAAAATTCCATCGAGGAATTCCACAATGCTTTTGCTGCAGTTGAACAAAGTAGTCCTGGAATCACAGACACTTTCGTAAAGGAAATTTTCCGACGTCTTGCACCCCACCAAAGTCGAGAACGGAAAATGCACAATATTATCGGCAGGCTGAAAGTGTAAGTAAGATAACAGAGAGGTATTTTAAAAATAAATTGCAGTGTGTCCCACTTAAATAAAGCCACCCCATTTAGATTTTGTGCTATAATTGGAGCGAAGAAAACGAATGTAAATGAAACTTGTATATTAAGAAAGTTGATATCCAAACAGACATTTATAAAATGTAATTCGCTCCCTACTTCATCTCGACAAGCAGGGAAGAGTGAGGTAGTAACACCGTGTAATGGGGTAAGACAGGGTGCCTTGATAATGCCGAAATCAGTCCTGTTTTCTAGCAAACAAGCACTGAATACCACTAGCCAACACTGAATACCACAACTAAACACTGAATCTAGTGGACCACTTAACTAGTCAAGCAGAAGAACCTATAGTTTGTCTAAAATAAGAGCTCCTCCAGACATTCGTCTGGACCTGTGACAGTGACAACGGTAACGAGGTATGACTATTTCAAGTAGGGGTGCGGGGTCACTGTTTTGGAGTGGTTTCGGCTCGGGTCGGTGGGAGAAAGGGGATATTTTTCTTCGGTCTATTGTGTGTCCTAGAGTGAAGATACCTCCCTAAAATGAGCCATTCTTGTTTCCATAGGCGATAACAAGGCTGGAATACGCCATCTAGGGAGAGACCGGTTTCGTGCATTTTCTAGTATTTGACTTTTTCTAGTAGAAAATCATTAATGAAAAAAATGGTACGTCTATGACTTTTCATAAATGATATTTTTACTGTAGGTAACTGAATTATGAATATCTTGATTAAATCTAATTCTGTCTAGGACGAACAGTTTAGCTCTAACAGGCCTTCGAATCTCAGTTATCTGGTAATATGCTTAGAGATTACTAAGTCATTCCTCTCTTTATTTGGAGGCATTTCATGCAGTTTTTGGATTAATGTCTAACTAGAGTACAAAAATCTCTGGAGCTCTGTGTTCGGTGAAAATACAATTTCACCTTCGTCTAGCCGCTTCAGGAGAATTTATCCCTATGTAATAAAAACAAATCAATAATCTTCATACAAATTACCGACTATCTACTGTGCTCCCATCTCCACTGGAGTTCTGTGTCTGATGACAATACAAGTTTCAAACGTTTCCTGAGTGCTACAAGTTAAATTCATAGGAGACAATGAAAAAATGAAAAAAATTGGATAAATATGACAACCAAAGCTGATGTCTTCAGGGGGTACCAGCTCCGGAAGTCATAAAAGCAAAACCTTTTCTTTCGATGGAGAAAGACAAAAGTCTAAAATTGCCCTCTCTGTACCCCCAAAGGTTTTGCCAAAGTTCAGGAAAAGAATAGAATGCATAATATACAATATAAAATACAGAAGAACACAATATAAAATTTCAATTGGAAGTATTATTTTTAATTACTTTAAAATTTAGAATTCTTTATTTCATATTAAATTCATAGGCATATTTTCTATCGATCCATATCCCGGCCAATTCAGACGAATTGGAAGGTTTTATTTTGAATTGACTCTCTGCGCGTGATGAAATAATGTAATTTCTGTCAAATGTAATTCGTAATAAACTTCTGTCACCGAAAATCCCGTCCCATGTCTTTAGAAAGTGATGCGTCCTCCATTTTTTAAATGCGTCAAAAATGAAATTATTTCCTCCTTTTTAATCTAATTCAAAAACACCTTTTTTAAAATTCTTATTCTATTTTATTATTTAGCTTTAGATTAAACTAATTTAACTAAAAACAATAAATGTGTGGTCAGTTTATAAACTTTTTATATTTTAAATACATTAGTATTTACTTTCTTACATTTCAGGAGTGAGACTTAATTCAAAGAAATCATGGAGCATAATGCTAAGATCACCACATATCAGCCTTGTCCTGATAAATACCTTTTTGCCGTGGATATCTTTGCTTCCTTTCTCTTACGAAATATTGTACTATTTTTAAAAACAAAAAAGTTTAGTGCATTATATAAATATAATATATATATATACAAACGTACATTGAGGGAACCAAACGTTAAATGTCCCTTAAAATCGTGATAATTATATTATGGGCTTAAATGTTAGCAGTATTATATTACTAGTAATATAAATATATAGATATATTATGTCAAAATGATAGTTTCTACTAGTAATTTAATTTTTATAAACTCGTACTGTTATAAATGTATTGGTCATTTTGAAAATCATATTCAGAAGAATTTTTGGGCATCGTGTTCCAAGTCACAGATCATAGTGCAAAATATTTATTAAAAGGTAGAATGAGATGAACAGTACCCTCAAATTTTGCGAAAAGACAGACTCTTAAACTTAAAACCATTTTTCTCAAAACGGAATTGCTTGATTTGAAATTTTATCAAAATGAGACAAATATAGACTGTTTTATTATGACTTTAACGCATAATTTTAGAATTCTAGTAAGAAAAATATAGCAAAAAAATACACATTAGAGGTCGTAAATTAATATTTAAGCGAAGAAAAAAATTATATCCAAATCTAGAGACTTTCTAATCATGAAGGCGAGAATGTAAAACCTCCAAAACCTTTTTAATGGGTGGAAAAAACAGAGAGAAGTTGAATTGCAATTCTAATTCCTCTAAATTTTATCCTGAAATAAAACTGGATTTGATGTTTTTTATTACACCTTCCTCATTAGTCATTCGGCAGATTTTGATAGCGTTTAAGTTTTTTTCCTGGTTTACATCTTAACTAGTGATCCCTAATATTTTAATTCTAAAAATATGTATCGAGCATGGCGATCACGGGACATCTTGTTTAATTATTGACGCCCAGTGGCTGAGTAGTAGCGCTTCTCACTCCGATGTTACAGGTTCGGGGCTCTATCCTTGACCCGGGCAGTGGGTTGATAAAATGTGTACTAAGCATGCCAACCGGAACAAGTGCTCTTGCACCAAGGTCAAGAAAACAGGAATAGGCATAGTTGGAGTTGGCCCTCCATGGGCTGTCGTGCCACTAAATTTAGCTTTTTTTCTTTAATAATTGATATTTTCAGATGGGTAATTTTTTGAGATTTTAAAACAAAGAGAAATAAATTAATTTTGATCGGAAATTACACTCGACGATTTTTTAAAAATGGTGCTATAAGAAAAATGCTAAATTTATTTCAAGTTCAGTAGACAAAGAATGATACTATCAGGGTTCTTACGGCTTCTGAAGTCTGATGTTAAATAGCTCTTAATGCGTTAATTGTTTTCATGGCTCTAAAAAAAGCTGACTTCGATATTTTTTTTAAAAAAAAATTATATTTTCTGTTGTAAAATAATGATAATGTTGAGGTTTAACTTCTTAAAACTTTTTCACGAAATTCTATTTATTTTTTTATTTTTTTCGTTTCATAATAAAATCACTAGAATTTTTTTTCTTTCATACTATATATTTACCGAATTCAGGACAAAAGAGCTACTAAATACAAGCATAAAGCTTTGAAAATTCAATAAAACACCGATCTTTGAAGTTCGAAAATAAATAAAAATAAAATAAACGAAGAATCTTTCCAAACTATCGCTTGAAATTTTAATAGCACCGTTTCATTACTTGGAATAATAGCATAATATAAAAATTAGGCATTGCTTCAAAATATTCGTCGCTTAAGAAAATACTTCCTTTCTAATTATTAATATGTTTATTAAGGATAATATTTTGCTCATTTTGTTTCCCCCCCCCCCCCGCCAAAAAAAAAAAGTCAAAATGTCTTTTAATGTAATTTGCATTTTGAACTGTGACTTGATGTTTGCTTTAAGCAAAGTTCTTCTGAATTTGTATCTTTAAACACCATGGATATCTTTGAAATATGATAATTTAGTCTTAAAGAAGGCAGTTAAGAAGACTGATTTTTGCTTATATTTTTCAAATTGTTTCTCATATTTCATTAAAATTACGTATTCATTTAATTTATGCGACACATCTTTTAGCTCTACTATTTTACATAATTAACAATTATTTCAAATGTAATTTTAAAAATAAATCAAGAAATCATTCAAGATAGGAGAGCAGCAAGATTTCCTTCAAGCAGTTTCAGTTTACGTCATTTTAAATAGATTGAGTGTTCTGTAATTACAGCCTTTAATACATGTTTTTGGAATCATTATCAAAGATGAAGAAAGAAAAGTATATAGATTGGTGGACTCAAATTAATATAAAAGCGAACTCGACAAATAGATACCGAGGAAGTTGAGAACAAAATATCAAAAATCGTTTGATTACCGGTTGAAAATTTGAAGTGTGTTTGAAATCGTCTGTCATCTTCTCTTTGTTTATTTGAGAACAACATTGTGTATACTTTTTTTTAAAATTCATTCTTGACAGATATTTTAACCCATTATTTCTTTTTAACGTGATGCAGTATAATATTTCTTTTTGTTTTTGATGTATCGATTTGTTATCTGCCTCCAAAGAGAGAAAAACAAATAGCATTAATACAGGTAATGTGTTAAAAATATTTTTAAGACATTTAGCAGAACATCCTGAGCCCAGTACTACATGTTTGTTTCATCCGTGGTTTGATCTTTTACCAGATAAAGTAGGTTTGTAGTTTTTCGAGTTCAAATGCGCTTCTTTTTCGTGCACAGTTTTTGTGAAAATACGCTTTATTCTTTTCCTTTTAACAATAATAGTTACTACATAGTTGACTACAATGTCTGTTTCAAAACATTATATTATACTTCTTGCATTAATCTATCAATTATTCCTGGAAGACATTTAACTAACTCGATGTTGACCAGAAAAACAGTTACTGATGGTAGATGAAGATACTAAAATTGAAAGCTCTCGATTAACCTCTGTAAGTTGACTTTTTTAAGGAGCAACAGTTTGATGGTCCACTTAGACAAGTGGTCAGCTTATGAAAAAGGAGAATTTAAATGTTTTTGCCAGTTTGGTACTTAAACATTATGGTGCTCAACTTAATAGGTTACACTGTAGATCTTTTCTAACTTTATTTTGTGTAAAGAATCACCTTTTATTTTATGAATTCTGTAATTTTTAGTTTGTAATTTGTTTAAAATTAGAATCTCAAATAAACCTTTATGAATAGAGAGAGAGAGAGAGACAAGGAGGGAATATTGGACACAAAAAGCAAAACAAGCGAATGCTGTACCCTAAATTATAAGCTTGTAAATATTTATTTACCTGTTCATTTATTGACTGAATCATCTATTCACTGATAAAATTGAGGATAAATTTGATTACTTTAGGGTAAACAAACCTATTCCGTAAAGTTAAACTGAAATTAAAAGTACAGTGAAATTCTGTAAGTTGACTTTTTGTGGAGTAACAGTTTGATGGTTCACTTAGTCAAGTGGTCAATTGATAAATGGAGAATTTAAATGTTTATACTAGTTTGGTACTTAAACATCAGGGAGCGAAATTTAACAGGTTTTACTACAGATCTTTTTATAACGTTATTTTGTGTAAAGAATCACCTTTTATTCTCTAAATTCTATTTATTTAAAATATAAATCTCAAATTAATCATTATGAGTAAAGAGGGTGACAAGTATGGAACATTAAATACAAAAGGGAAAAGAGAGAGGAAATGCAGGCCATACCACAAAATTATAAATTTGCAAATTTTTAATTATTAACTGAATCACCTATTTATTGATAAAATTGAGTGTAAATTTAATTATTTGAGTGTAAACCAACCTATTCCATATTTGTCCCCCTTCACCTGTTTAAAACATTAAATGATGTCTTCATTGAAAGAAAATGGTGCATAAATATTATTGACATTCTCGTACTTCATCGTGCAAACATTGTAAAATATTATTCATGGTTGTAAAAATTTGATTCAGATATATGTTATTGATTGTATGTTCATTCTGCAAATGTATTAGTAATTTGTTTCATTGTGCAGTAGTGAGTATTATTTTAAATTTGAATATTTTATTTTCCTGGAATGGTATGATACGAGTATATGGATAAACATGTTTCTACTACATTTTATTTTAGAGTGTGATAGCTTAGGCTTAATGTTAATAAATTAGATGGGGCGCCAATGGAGGAAGAAATTTGCCTGTTGGAAGAATAAGCTTAAAAACAATGGGGGATGCCTTTTTAGTTTTCAGTTTGATTTCCGATGCGAGAAAAACTTTATTTCATACAACAAAAAAGTGTGTTTTGGTGTTTTTATTTTAATATAAAACTAATAAATTAAATTATCTAGTTTAAACAATGTCTATCCAATGATTATTTTTATAACTTCTCTCAGGGCTCAATCTATTGCTCGTCATCGTAGTTTTTTGGGACACTCTAAAGAGAGTGTCTGGAGCACAATCCCTTAAGATAGTGCCAAAACCAAGTTTGAGCGGTTACAGAAGATCTTTTAGAACATGTGTGCCAGTCAGTTAAGTAAATAAGCATCACTGGTGCGGTCAGTGTGTGGGTGGGTGACCACTTGGATCAGTCTGTGTAGGGACCGAGGGTGTGCGGTATTTGTCCTCAATAAACTGTTCTACCGTAAAGTGCTGGACTTAGCATGTAGGTCGTCGGGCTACCGACCCTCTGCAGAGGATCAAAATTTTGATGGCATGTCTTCGGATCATCCTCAGGGATGTTTGCCAGACCGTCGCCAATAGCCCATTGTGCAGCTCTATTGCGACGCAAATGAACTACAACAGCAATTGAGTAAATGAAAAAAAAATTTTTTATCAATTTAAAAATTGATTTTCTTTTTGTTTGAAGTTCTAGAAAAAAAGCATGGCATTATATTGTGGGATTAGACAGAGTAATTCTGCAACAGAAAAAATGGGATCCTTTAATTTTTCCAGATCTTTTAACTGACAGGGCGAAGAAAGAATACTGTTGGGGAACATAAGAGGTTGCAAGAAGTTCAGCACATCAATTACATATTCTTAGGTATTGTGCTTAAACGACCCAATATGTAGTTAGGCATTTTCCATTTCACGCTGAGTGATAAAAGTATGATTGCAACTGGATACAACTTATTTAACAAGTGCAGTTCTCACTTAATATTTCAATGAAGTGTGCCAGTTTAGTTTTTGTCGAGGAATTCAGGCGCCCCTTCTGCGTCACATAACTTCCTTTAATTTCATACTACTATGGAACACTTGTCTGAAAAGTGTTTGCATTTAATAGTGCACAGAAATAAATATGTTTTCTAAGAGTTATTGCCTTTAAGAGATGTATGTCAAAATATGCTAGTCAGCCAGGTAATTTTACTTAATCTTCTCTGTTTATTATAGCAATATATATAGATATAAATATTTATGTGGATGTATACTTTTCCTCTATTTGAGGAAATTACTTGTACAGAGTATATATGTTACTTCTTTATTTTTATTGTATACTTCTATGAGCTTATAACTTCATCTATTTTATGGAGGAAAATTATTTTTGTTATTTTATATGATAGAATTCTAAAAATTTTGACCAAAAGTTTTTATGCATTCTTTTACAATTTTATTACATCCCTTTACATTCTCCCTTCATATATTGGTCAGAAGTGTAAAAAAACTTAAAATATATAACTTAGTTGTAATTTAAATAACTGTTAAATTTATAAGTTAGAAAAATAGTATCATTTAGAATCTAGATGCAGTGTTTACAGTATGTGTATTGGACCATAAGTTTTCCCCTCATTTTACTTGCAGGCTGTCAAGTACTTAGTGTCACCATGCAAACATCCTATTACAATTTTAAAAATAAATAGTTATTTAAAATTGATCTCCCAGAATTTCCATACACAACTAAATATTGAAACCATTTATAATGTTCCAAAATATATTGCATACTTCGTATTGCTGGTATTTAGTTAGGGATTTTTTTTTTTTTTTTTTTTTGCAAAACTTATTTTTGTTTCTACAAAAATAAGTTTTGAGTTGAACGATGACAAACTTGCCATCAGAGAAATAATGATATAGTTTACTCAGAGAACATACAGTGTCAAGTGAGAGGAACTACTGACAATTGATTTTGGGGAAGGAAAAAAAAAAAAAGATTAATTTTCAAATTTTTCTGTCACAAAATATTTTTCCTTTTTTTATTATACACGCTTAGAACAAAGATTTTTTCTCTGGTAGCAAATTATTCAATGTTGTAACAAAACATTTTTTCAGGTTTATTATCTTTTACTTACAGTTCTCAAAATTGTGCGGTAATAATTTTATTTGAAGTTTGATTTTTTCGGTTATCAAAGAAACATCAAACCATATAAGTAATACAATAATTATTTTGATATCACGTAAAATATTTTGATGATTCTTTTCTCGATCAAAATGTTTAATATATACGCTAGCAACAACTCGCCTATTTTTGCTGAAATAAAAATCAAGAATAATTCATTTTCTTGTTGCTCTAATTTTCAAAATCTAGACGTTTTATTTACTTCTACAAATCCTATGAATTATTGAAGTTTCATTGTAATTATATATTAAAAAGTTATTTTTTATAAAATAATAACAAAATATTTTAGAACACAAAAACTTCCCAATAATGCAATCAATTCCTATCGATAAAATCTGTTGAGTTCATTTGGAAAGGTTGATCTTTCATATTACTTTTTGTTTTTAACTGAATTATTTTTCGAATGGAAAATATTTGTCTTAAAAAAAAACACACACTTTACTAGATTTTCATTTTTTCATGACTTAACTATTACTTTATCAAAATGATTTTTTATAAATAACTAAAATTAACAGCTAGAAGAATGCATTACATATTAAGGAATGTTCTGAGGTGTTCATGATAAATAAAATCAATTTGCCAAGCAACAGACATAAGTTACATAAAATTAATTTTCCATCATAGCTACTAAGCAACTGACTCGCTTAAGTAATGTTGGGAACTTGTAAAACACATGTGTCTTACGTACGCTAAGTAATTTGTAAAAGAACAGAGTATAATACGACACTGAAACACGTCACTATGTATGAGGGGGAAAATGGCAATACATGGATTATTTATTCACTATAATCTTTTGAACATTTTGTAGTTAGGAGCAAAACCTAGTAGAAAAGGTTGAAGTGTTACCAATGCACTAGATTGTAAGCGGGTTACATGTCAGAATTGTTTTTGAACATTATTTTTTGTGTGATATTTTTTGGATAATAAAAGTGTGCTATTATATGATTCAATTGATTTTATTAGTCATATGTAATTGTTGAAAAGTTATTACCTTTGATGTTAAGAAATTTATGTAAGTTTTTGTGTTAGTCAACAGCTAGCTTTACAATTGGCATTGAAATTTTGTTACATTTATTTGTGATATTGATTCTCATAAATTTATTAAACGTGTGTTTGATTTCATTAGTTGTGACTTTTTTTATAGCCAGTAAAAATTGTTATAAATGAGGCTGGTTTTATATTTACAAGATAATTTTAGTTTAATCCTTAAACACAGAAGAAAAAAAAAATTAGCAGAAAATTTCTTTTCTATAAATAGAATAAATGCAGCTTATCAAAAATCTACTTATTTGAGCAATCAAAAGTGACCCTAAGTTAATTTAAACCAAAACATTTGATCTTGGAAATATATACACACATATCTATATATAGATATAAATTCTATTTTAATGATTAAATTATTTATGTGGGCTTAAAATTAAATTCAAATATTTGTTACAAAATTAAAAAGCATGAAAGTAAGTTATTTTTTAAAGTAAAAGCACAAATGTCTTTCCAATCAATAAAAATTTGAATAAACGTGGGAAAAAGAATACAAAATATTTTCTTCATATTTTATTTAAAAATTCTTAAACAAAAGAGCAAACATTTTAAAAGTATTAACAACTGCACTCATAACTCACATATTAGTTCAAAGATATAATCATAAGTAATATTTATATTTACTTTTCAATACTTCAAAATAAGTATAAAAATTTTTGGTCTCGGTGAAATCATTGTCAGCACAAAATTTATCTCCAAATCATTTGAATTTATACAAATACATATTATTAACAAGTTCATGGTAAAATCCTCAAATTCAGCAATCCACAAGGTAAAACCTACATACTTATTTGTAACTTAATTTGGCATGTTCACAAAAGAATTAACTTACTTTCAATTAGTCAGACATCAAAGTCTAAAATGAATTCAATATATAATATTGTCGGTTTGTAAGCAGATTAATTCTTACCAAGAATTAAGTTATTTTATTTGGATAGCCACAAAATCATTTTAAATACTAATAGATGGTACTTAAAAATTTCAATTAGCACCTTTTTTATTTTTTAAAACTGAGTAATAAATTTGGATAAAGACTAAAAGGTTTCAACGAAATTTCCTATTCACAAAGTTACAACAAGTTTTCTTATTGTATTGAATAGATTGTTTAAAATTTAAGAAGAAAAAAAATGAACAAAACAATCATTCTTAGTCTAAAATAAAATATGAATAAACCATGCATCTAAAAATTTTTTTTGAAATAATTAATTTGATCTTATGATTTAATGATATTCCTGTTTGGAAAATGCATATGTTTCACTCTTCACTTTAGGTAATATGATTAGATGCAATAAATAAATACAGTCAAATTTGTTGTAACAAGAACATGAGGACTAAGTTGATTCGCTCATTTAACATAAATTGGCTGAAATTATTGGATATAAAAGTTATAATATACAGCAAAATGTTCAATAATGGCTATCTTTTGTTATCCTTATTTTATTTACTTATTGTTGTGACACACAATTTCATATTTAACTATTATAAGGCTATATTCCTTTAGTACAACTGCTAATGCAACACATAACCAGACACATGAGGGACCTAATATTGCTATTTTTAATTGCTTATCTACATACAATTTTGAAACAATCTGAATTTAAGGAAGTTTAAAACTCTTTTCCATTCAAAAGGAACAGTCTAAATATTTAGTCTAAATACTTTTTTTTTTCTGACAGCATCAATAATATAATTTTAAACGAGTTATATAAAAAATTCATTGTTGAATCCAAGATCTGCTCCTAATAGATTTTTTAACTTAAAAACCAAATAGCACTCAAATCATTTCATCCAGGATTCAATTGAATCAGGACTTGGAAGTAAGCGATTTAAAATGACAAATAATTTTTTTTTTTAAAATTAATATCCCTTGTTATAAGAGGCACATTTTATAAAAGCAATTTAATGCTGACTTATATATATTTTTTTTTGCAACATCTTCTGACCTGGTCACAAAAATCTTCTTACAAACCGAGTAGATAATTGAAAAGCATCAATGAGATGTGGTTGAACACAAGAAAAAACAATCGTAACTATACAAAGTCATTAACGTGATTATAGATAGGAACTACAAACGACAAATATCTATAAACAAAAAAAGTGAATATACAATATGCAAATTACAAATTAACAATAAGTCAATGCACTTATAAAATGTGTAACTATTTAAAAACAAGTATATATATATACATCATTTTACAAACTTCCCCACTACCTTCAAAAATAAAAGTTCAAATTTTTTCCCCATACTTCTATATAGGTTTTACTTCGAATTTAATTCGGAGTCACCAGAGAAAATGAAACCAGGGACATATTAACCACTCAAAAATTAATGTATTACAGACAATCACAGTAACAGAATTTTATGCAGCACTGTTATCTTAATGTAATAATTGTCTGTGACTCTAGCAAGGCCAAACAAAGCTGACTATACACAGAAAATAGCTTTGACTAGCCATCGTTGGGATTGAATAAAAGAAAGAATTCTATTTATGAATACAGTAAAACTGATTAATCGACCCCTTCAGGGCAAAGAGCACATTTTGTCAAGAGACCTTTTCGAATTTATAAACATTAACCTAAGAGTAAAATTACTCAAATAAAATAGACACTATAATGAAGTTTTTTTCCTGTCTTTCTTTCTTTTTTTTAAAAAAATTATTTTACTTTTTTTATTATAAACAATATAGAAGAAAAACTTGTACTTTTCTGTTTTCTGTATCACCGTAGATTTTTAGCAGCCAGTTTTCGGATTCATCATCACAATGTGATTCAAATAACCCAAAAAGATTTTTTAAAAAAAGTATAGAAATGCAATTAGATAATAAATATCTTAGGAAGTGCATCAGATAAGCAGGGTTCTACTGCATCAAATAAGTTGGTTCATTTGTATTAAATGGCTTAAAATAGGCATAATACCTGGCGGATAGAAACAATGCAGACTGAAAATAATCATTACATTAAAAAATTCGAAGATAAAATTAAACTCAAAAATGTTTATCATACTCTCATACCTGAAATATTTTATAAATTTGTACATTTTTTATAGAATAGAAGAAAAAAAATTGAGCCTGTTGTAATAAATAACTAATAATTGTCATGATTCGGTTTAACCACAAATTTCAATGAATAAAAATGAAAAAGGTTAGAACAGTAAGGGAAAGTTATTCAACTTTTTTTTTTAGCAATTCAATAAATAAGATCTTAAAATTTAGTCACTTAAATTTTTAATTTTAATATAAAATAAATAACTTTTTAAAGAAGGAAAACAATTTGCAATAAAAGCATTACAAAACTATACTTAAACAAACATAAATAACCAAAAACATTAAATAATTGGAATTAACTATGACATTTTGTAGATTGCAGAGAAAACATCATTATAAAATTTTAAATTAATTGTGAATATTTTTCCAACTCCAATTTCTATCATTCTATGATAAGAAAACCTAATAAAATTTTATTCAAAGAAATGCTTAGAAACAGTTATTATTAATTAAAATTATGAACTTTTTTTAAATTAAAATTTCATTTTCAAATCGGCAATGGGTAAGAATTTCAATAGGAGTTTGCATAACATTAATTCTTATAACTAGCTATGAAATAAATCAACAAAATAAAATATTAACAAATGTAAAACTTTGGACAAACATTTTTTAAAATCATATTTTGAAAATGAGCAAAGTAAAATCATAAACAACAAGAAATATTTTATGAACATAATCATAAGACTTTTAACTGCTTTTGCAGTTTTATGATACATAAAACAATCACTAAATAAGCACAAGCATAATATGTAACTGTCACAACAGGCCACACTTTTGCGTGTCACAGAGAAATTATATATTGGGGCAGATAAAAATATGCAAAAATATCTACCACTAAGTCTATTATTTGTAAAATATAACAATTTAACAAACATTTAAATGTTTATAAAACAAAGTCTGAAACTTTGAAATCACAAGCACAGTGTACAGTATATCATAATTCAATTCAAATCTGTGCCTTATAAGCATTAATAATGAATTTGTTAAATATACAATTACTTTAAACTATACATGGAAGTCGTATGCATAAAAGTTTTTGTTTCCAAAATGACATTAGGTAAAAAATACAGCTATCAAAATAATTTATTTTGATCGCTGCTAAATCAGTTCATACGCTTGCATATCAGTATGAAAATGTCCAGTATAGAATAAAGATACATAAAATTATAATCTCAATGCACTATTTTATTCATTTAAATTAAATCAGCAACATTCATTGGCATTTCTTCAATTTGCGTATTATAAAACTGCTCAATATCTCGCAAGGTTCTTTTATCATCTTCAGTTACAAAATTAATTGCAACACCTTTACGCCCAAACCGGCCACCCCTGCCAATCCTGAAGAGGAAAATCAATAATATTAGTCAAACCTTTAAAAATAAGATGATTGTAACTATTGAAATAATTATTTTTCTGTTATATATATATCTTTCCTCAAATTCATGATAAAATTACTAAATTAAAATGTTCATAGAACATGCACAACTATAATTGAAAAGACTTGAAAAATATTAATGTTAATTTATAACACTTAAAAATAAGTTTAACAGACATACATGCCTTCAATGCCTTAACTTGTTGATAATTTCCTACCCCCCTTTTTTTAATAGGAAATTTGTCAAAAGTGACATTTTTAATATCATTGATATGAAACTTAGTAATGCATAAGTAATTCTATTATAAATGCTAAAATATAAAAAGTTTTCCAAGGACATTCTGTCGTGAGTAATATAATTACATGAAAAGGGATATTAAAATTTGAGTATATATAAATTTGTTGGTAATAAAATTTCTTTATTATATATTATACAGAAGTTCCTTTATTATACTGAAAATTAACTGTATTAATATAAACACTATATCTTAGAGTTGCTAAATAAAATTTTCAAAAAGTTAAATCATGTGATGTCACTTATGTGCTAATTGTTTTTTTTCTGTTAATAAGTTTAACACACTAATAAGTTTAACATCACATTAATACAGTCGAAGCTCTATAGGACAATTCCTGTGGTCCAAAGAAAAACAGACTGGAACATGAGGTTGCTATAATGTGACTACATAAAATTTGTGTAAATATTTACTTACATGTTATAAATACAGGACTTATTTTGGCAAAAACATGTAATATCTTAAATAGAATTACGAAACGATAAAGATGTATTATTCAATATAGTACATTTAAGGTTAAAAGTACATTTAATTTTTTCCCCGTAACCTTCTAGGTAAATAATAGGAGGTTCTGTCTTTCTTTTTTCATTCATAGAAAAATAACAAGATGTTACTTGCTTTTTAAGCAGTTACATCAAAAGAAACAGTGTCTTGAATAGTTTTCTCCAAACTTCTCTTTTTCAATGGAAAATGTTGGATTAAAAGAGCGAATATGCATAATACCTGTTTTCAGAATAATTCTTAGGGAAATAAAAATAAAACAAAGTTTTGTTTGTTACATTGGAATAAACAGTTCAGTTTGGAGGTTCTAGTTGGGTGATAATATAACATTGTATTTATGGAACAGCAAACGGAACTTCATGCAGCAGTAGTTATAAAGGAAGAATTGAACTAGGGGGGGGGGGTAATACTAAAGAGCATAGACTGTAATAAATATATTTCTTACAGAGATACAATACATTTTCTGTTATTTAATTATGATCTATATCAATTTATTTATTTAACTAACACTTACCTGTGAATATAGTTTTCTCTATTCGTAGGCAAGTCATAATTTATAACTAGTGAAACTTGTTGCACATCTATTCCTCTAGCTAACAAATCTGTAGTAATAAGAACACGGCTAGATCCAGAGCGAAACTCCCGCATAATGACGTCTCTTTCTTTTTGGTCCATGTCACCATGCTATAAAAAAATTATCTTTTGTCAATATGGATAGAATATTTAAAGATATTTATTTTTATAAAAAGTATTGAATTAAATTATTACAAGAATAACAAAGTAGATATTTTCAATAAGAATATATAATTTTGATACAGAAATGAGGATTTAGAGAGTGTATATGTGGATCCAAATTTTATTCTAAAGTCTGAAGTTGTTAACACACTCAATGTCTCACTACATGAATTGGAAGAATCTTCTATAGATAAAAAGAGAAAGCAAACTTTATGCAAAAAGTAAGATGAAAAAGATAAACTCTGCTATAAGGTGTGAACTTTTTACAAATGCTGAGAGCTCCGCAGATATTGATACTAAAACACCCAAAGAAGCAGTTTTAAAAAATCTTAAAATTCAGTCCTCTTGTTCCACCTCTAATGTTAAAAAAGTAATGATACTAACCTGCTTGCCCGAGTCTTGGAAAATACGGAAAATTATGCAAGAGTTTAATGAACTTAACTACGTGATAAAAGAAGCTCTTGCAACATAAAGGCATTTTATCAAGTCCTAATCCAAAGCCCGTAAAAAAATCTTTCTACTGAAATTTTTTTAGGAAGTTAAATTTAATATCAAAATAAAATTTTTTTTAGAAAGTAATATTTGAATATAGTTAATATTTGCAATCATATGAGATACAGAAAAAAAATCTTACTAAAATACTAATTAATATTTATTAAACTGTTTCAGGTTCAAGGCATTATTTCTTATTTACTCATTATGATTTCAATAACTATCTTAAAAAAAAATTTAAAACTGATGCAAAAATATTGAAGTTTCTGAACCCTAAAATCTGATTTTGGTCAGAACCTTTTACTTAAGCCATCTCGAAAGATGACTATCTTAAAACAAATTCAGATACAGTACCAAAATAAATATACCAACTCTTAGAAATTTTGAATATAATATTGTGTCAGTTATTTTATGATAAAACTTACCAAAGCAGACACTGTAAAATCACGACTATGCATTTTCTCCATAAGCCAATCTACTTTTCGTCTAGTGTTGCAAAATATCACAGCTTGTGTGATAGTCAAAGTTTCATATAAATCACAAAGTGTGTCAAGTTTCCAGTCCTGAAAAAAAAAGAAGCATAAAATATACTTTAAAAAATGAAAAGTTAAGATAAAATAGAATTTCTTAACATCTCAAAAATATAATGTCTATTTATTTTTCGATTCTGCACAATATCTGACTTAGAAATATGTAAAGCTTAGGTATAAAATTGCAAAGAAAAACATTTAAATAAAGTACTTCAAAAACATTCTAATAAATAAATTATACTACTGAAAAATATTCACATACAGTTAAAAGTGCTTTACCTCTCTTTCTACTGATATGTAAAATTGCTTTATGCCTTCCAAAGTTAATTCTTCTTTCTTAACTAAAATACGAACTGGTTCACGCATAAATTTTTTAGTAACTTCCAAAACATCAACTGGCATTGTAGCAGAAAGCAAAATAACCTGCAAAAAACACATAAGTAAATTTTTGGAAACTAGAATTATTATTAACAATATGATAGAATTATATGACAAAAGATAAAGCAAAACAATTTTTAACCCCATAAACAACCTAAAACTCAGACCGTATTCCTTTGAAATAAAATTTTTTTTTACAAGGTATCATAAAGACACTGCTTCACGCATTTGCCTAGTTAAATCTTGGTACAGTTTAAAATTTTTAAGATTTAAACTTACCAAAACTCAACTAATCAGTGAATGAACTGCTAGATATATTTAAGAAATTAAGACCATGCAGGATCACATAAAAATATTAACTCTGATGCAGAATTAAATAAAATATTCCACAACAAGACTTGTTGATTACAATATTCCGATTTTGTTTTAATAATTTAGGAATAACTTTATTGCCAGAAAAAGAAACTCAGTTAAATGTCAAATTATGTATGCTTACATCATGAAACAAAAATCAATAACAGCATTTTAAATTGTCATAGAGTCTCAGGAGCAAACTATTCCGCAATGATGTGAGCACAATTAGTTTTCTAATCATGTGTTGTTTTGGAAAATTCCTTACAGTTTTGATCATTTTCTGCTTTAGGGGACATTAACTCTTGTTCTAATGAAATTTTAAATTATTATTGGTTATAACTAGTTTTATTAATTAAGATAGAAAATGATATCAATTACATTTGACTTATAACTCAATAAAAACAGAAAAAAAATTATAAATAAAATCCGAAATTATATAGAAGCCACATTAATATCAGTAATAGCATAGCAAGAAATTTTTAATTTTTAATAACTTTAGAATATTTGTCAATATGGAAAAAAATATCAAAAATATAAAAACCTGGATACTAGAGTTGAGGGTAGTAAACACATCATAAATTTGATCCTTAAATCCTCTAGAAAGCATTTCATCTGCCTCATCTAACACAAATATTTTGATATGATCTGTTCCTGTTAAAAGAAAGGAGAAAAATTTTTTTTTTAAAGGCATATCTCTCATTTGTTACAAAAGAATTAGTAAATGCTTTTTCTCTTGAATGTATGAAAATGAGGTTATCTATATATAGTGTAACTTTGTAATAAATATGTAATACTCACTCTACCTCTTATGTAAATACTCATTTTTAACTTTCAATAAAGAATAAGATCTTTAAAACAGTTCATATTACAGAGTACCTGAGTTCTTTTAGTTGTGTATTAATACAGAATAAGATCTTTAAAACAGTTCATATTACAGAGTACCTAAGTTCCTTGAGTTGTGTATTAATACAATGTTATTTTATCATCCATTAAAATACTTGATTTCAACTATTTCATCACAAGGGGAACAAAAGAAATAGATAGTTATTAAAATAATTATTCAGTTTAATTTTTGAACTTTCACATTCACAAAGATTAAAAAGATACATTCAAAATTCTCATGAATGTATCAAAGAAAGCAATAAATTTATCAACCATACTTGATATGTTTACCGGTGAAACATTAGTCATACTTGGGACACTAATATTTAAGTTAAAACTATTCATAACCATTTTGAATTAATTTTTGTCAAGGCATTGCAGTTAACTAAAGAATTATAGACATTATGTATTTTTCAGAAATACCTAAAAAGTTTTCTTTTTTCTTTAGTTGCAACACACAATTATTTATTTATTTATTTTTTTTAAATCTTATCACTATTACTAATTTAAATAGTTTCTTGCAAATAATCAATTTTCGAATTTAACAGAATGCTTTTGAAAATTATGCGTAAAATTAGAACCAATTTTTTATTCATACAAAGTAAATTAAAAAAAAAAACAATTATTAAAAAAGTACTGTACACAACGCTCATCAATTTTGGAAAGATCTTCATATGTACGCAGTATAGTATTAACGAGAAAACATTTCATTATTATACACGCATAATCTTATAAGCTATGAGAGGCAAAATTTCATTTTTAAATTGCTGGTTCGAATAACTTTCAAAACATTTAAATCTGTGGTGTAACAACTCATGGAGGGCGAAGGCTTACTTAGCCCATCCTAGCTTTTTTTTTAAACTTTTGGCTTAGGAGAATGTTCTGGCTAAGTAGTCAGCTGAGTGCATAATCCCACTGCATGATTGATAAGGGAGACATGCTATCTTTCTAAGCATGCTTGATACTCAATTTACGGACCCAATGAAAGGATGAGTCACCCTTGCCCTGTCCGAGGATAGAATCCTAAACCTGTAACACAGGACGCACTGCCATTCAGCCACCGGGCGTCAACCAGAACATTTACGAAGATTAATTTCTAGCATTATGCTTATGTAAATTTGTCTTCTTCATATCATTTATTATACATGTGCAAAGATAAAAAATTTCAACATTTTATTTAGTTTTAAATTACCTAGACTATAATAATACCTTCAGCAATCAAGATGGTGATAAAAATAAAAATAGGTAATTTTTAAAAACAACTGAATTAAGCTGAATCATACTAAATATTTCTATAACTTACTTAATGCTTTTCTACTGATCATATCGAACACTCGACCAGGTGTTCCTACAACTACGTGAACACCCATTTCTAATTTACGAATATCTTCTCTAACATTAGTTCCTCCAATACAAGCATGGCACTGTGCATTCATATAATCACCAAGAGCAATGACGACTTTTTGTATCTGTGGAAAGAGAATAAAAATTAAAGTACAAAATACTTTTTACTCAAACAAAAATCTAAGACAAAGATTAAAAAGAATAAGGGAAAAAAAAAGAATAATTACCTGCTGAGCTAACTCTCTAGTTGGAGCTAGTATGAGAGCTTGACATTCTCTAAGACTAGTATCAATTTTTTGCAGAATGGCAATAGAAAATGTTGCTGTTTTTCCTGTTCCAGATTGTGCTTGAGCTATTACATCAAGACCTAAGAAGAAGAAAATTAATTTAAAATCTTAACTTCTGTTTCATTCTTTTATACTAAAATTTAAAGAGCGAAAGATCTTTATAAAATTCATCAGAAATTTTTATAATCATAGAAAAATAGTTATTATAAATTATGAATATGTTAGTTTGGTCCCACAGAGATAGATCGATTAATTTATATAAATGTATTCTAAAAAGGCAATCATATGTAAAAATGTCACTTTGATCTAATTTTTCTTAAGAAGTGAAGATTATTAAGATGCAGGAGTCTTTTAAAATTTTACTTTAAATTACTAACTCTCCATAAAATTGTTACTTTCAAATTATTATTATTGTTTTTTTTTAATTTACAGGAAAACTAGTATTAGTTTTACTTATTTGGCAAATTTTTGACACATGATGGTTTTCGCTGATACATTTTTTGTCATAACATCTAGTCAAAAACCCATATCTTTGGGGACATTAGATTTATATTTTATTTCAACTAAGTAAAATTTAAATAAAAAGTATCTTTTAGGTCTTAAAATATGAAATTTTTTTTTTAAAAAAATTTAACAAAAAATTACTTATTATTATTAATAAAAATATGATGAGGCATTTTTATGGCTAGGTAACCAAAAATGCACATAACTAGTCACTATGCATGCGTCAGCAGACACTGATTACTAAATACGTCATTTTGAATACAATTGCGAACCCTCTTCAGTGTGCTTTCGATTAAATATTAGTTATAAAAATAAAATTACTTAAAATAGCACACGCTCTTCCATTAGTTTTCTTTAATTACAAATTTTGAATACAAATATCAAGATTATATATATGTATGCAGGTGCATTGTAAAAATATCGATGCTGAATACATGTCAATAACAAAAAATCTGTAAATCCCACAATATTTTTAAAATTTTACAAAGTACAAAATTTAGAATTTTAATTTCATCACAAGTCAAGACTTAAAATATATGTGCAACAATTTTTACTAATATAAATTTGATAGTTATATTACATTTATGTATAGAATTGATATTTGTGAAGAATATTTTGATAATTTATTTTTATCGCACCATAACAAAGGGGGAAAAAAAGGTTTTTGACAGTTTTTACTGGTAAAAACACAGCTTTTTCCTTTGTCGCGTCAAAAACCGAAAATTTGGTTAATAAACATTTAAAACTTTGTTAAGCATGAAAACATAACAAATTTTAGATAAACATATTATTTGTGCTCCTTGTAATTTGCATGAAAGAGAAAAGGGCTATTACAATTAAAGGGCAGAAAAGCATGTTTATAATCATAATTGTTACTTCATTTTAGAAAGATAATAAACTCCCACTCTCAGATAAATTTCTTTCTCAGTGTCTCTCTCTCAATTACTATATTAATATTAAAAAGAATTCAATTTTAAAAAGAAAAAAAAAAAGGTCTACTTTACCCAGATAAGAATACTATATGTTCAATGGAGAAAGTTTAGGAGTTAATTAAAAACAACTTTAACTAAAACAGTTATCAGAACTTTATTTTTATATGAAAAAAAAAAGAAGCTAATTGTAACTTACACGCTAATTGTAACTTCAAGACACACTAAGCATTTTTTAAATGCTAAAAGGACAGGATCAAAAGTTGGCACAGAAGGCTTAAAAGTTAGTTTGATAAAAAGGTAAGAAAATGTTTCATTAATTAAGCACAATATTTATATCACCATACTAAAGAAAGTCAACTTGCGCAAGGAAGGATTACACAGTAAATCTTATCAAATTTGTGGTTATTGGTGAAGAAGCTACTGTTCGGTGATAATATCGGGTTTGGCGAAAATGGTCTACGGATTTTCACGAAGTACCTAATTTTAAAATTACACATATACGGATTGGGATTTTTAAATCACATTAACGCTGATCTCGCACACACGCACACATTGAAATCACATTAACGGGGGGTTTGATTTTTAAATCATATAAATACAAATCACTATGTGTGATTTATAAATTGAACAAATATAGATCATGACAGTTATTTTTTAAATAACAGGATTATGAATCATGATGTGTGATTTTTAAATCATGTGAATACAAATTACACGGCAGGATTAATGGCTCCAATACTCTAAATCCATATTGCATGAACTGTGAATTTATCACTGAAAATTATAAATTCCACGGCAAATTTTGATCAAAGTCGAAACCTATTTCTATCATTTTCAAGGCATGCGGATACACTGTTCACACTGGCGACAGGCACCATACCACGAAAAGAATAAATACTTTTTTTAGAGTGTTATAATACACATATCAATAATTTATCTTGTAAATTATAAACAAAAACAAAAAAAATTACAATAAATAATAAATATAAAATACTATTCTACCTACAGTTCAATATTTTAATCCGATCACAATATATTTTTGCACTGAACATGCAAAAACTTACCTTTAATACATGGGATAATTGCCCTCTGTTGTATAGCTGAAGGCTTTTCAAAACCATATGCATATATACCACGCAAAAGTTCTTCCCGTAAATTCATATCATCAAAATTGTCAACAACATACTCCCAGTTACTCTGGAATAAAAATTTGATTTTTTTAGCTCTTTATGCTTCTTATTAAAAAAAAATTTTTAATGATCAAATCAATATTAATTTAAGAAGCCAAAATTTTCAAAGCTATTTTGCAATAATCTATATAGTAAACATAGTTATACTAAATTAAATTCATGAATAAAAAAAAAACCAGACAGTTGATTTAGTGTACTTACATTCAACAAATTAAAACAATAGCAAATTTTTTTTTACAAAGCAGCGGGGATTAAGATTAATTTGCTATATCAAATTTATATTGAAACTAATGAAATTGCCTTTTTTTTTGTAAAATAAATACAATTACCAGTAAATCATGATAATGTTATCAATTATGCTACAGAAACTTTACTATGATTTTGATTAAATTATATTACACTTTTAATGTCTTCTAACAAACAAGATATGATAAGGGGATACAGTATTTTCCCCTTTTTTATTTTTAACATTACACAAAGCAAACATCATTTGTAAGTTGAAAATTTCATTCTAAAGAATGATGTTCTAGTCCCAGAATACTACAGTAGTATAAAATATACATTATATAAAAACTTACAAGCTTTTAATTTATGTTTCAAAATTAAAATATATTGAGCTTTGGTGAATTTTTCATTGTGGCTAAATTTGTCAATATTGCCATATAAGCAAAATTAGTGTTTGTTTCTATTAAGTATTTAACGATTAAAATTAATTTACTTTCTATGGAAAATAGAGACCTTTGTAGTACATCAACAAAAACACAACTACAGGAAATCTTATTGCATTTTAATTTTTTTTTTAAATAAATTGCCTCCAAAAATAAAGATGTTTAAATAGTTTAAGAAATAAAATAAAAAAAGAATCATGTTTTTGAAAAATAAGAAACAAACTAATAAATTTTTCTTTGGAAATCCATCAAAAATTTTTTAAGCATGATTGATTGCATAGTAAATTATTTGCTTACGTAACATGAAATTTTGAACTGTCTCAAATATGTTAATTAAAACAATGTACCTCAATGACACCATCTGGTTCCATTCCAGGTGGTCCATCATACTCTCTGTCAGGAGCTCTTCCCAAGGAATGCTCATCATCTGGGCCATTTCTAAAAGACATTTAAAAAATAACAGTATATATCAGCAGTCAAAATAATCTGTTAAATCAAACTAAATATTTGGTCAAATATTTTTATCAGAACTTTATACACAAGAGGATAAAAACTCACTTAAAGTGAATCAAAATTATATCTTTTGTAAACAATTTAATTCCTTATTTAGTTCCCCTAGTTGGGGATATTTTCGTAATGTGACCTGTCAGGCCAACTACAATCGACAAAAAATGTAGATATTTATCCATGGGTGGGCTAAGTGTTATACCCTTCAAACTGGTCTCTTTCTGTGAATTGTTTTATTTTTTTTTTAGTTTCTTGCAGGCCATTTTCAGGAAACTGAAATGGCCTGCAAGAAACGTGACGTGAGAAATGAACGTGACTTGGCGAATATTCTGCCAGATCACGATATGGAAATCCCCCCATTTAGTTTTTACGTATTTCGATTAGCAGGATAATTTTTAGATTTAATCTATTTTGGTCCTTAATTTAAATTTGGAATTAATCAAATAATTGTATTTATTATTGCATAAACCTCTTCTTATAACTTAATAATATTTACAATTTATATCAAGGATGCACAACATATAGTCTGCGAGTCTAAAGAGACCCACAAAGTCTTTTAACATTTGAACTGTTTATTGTTTAAAATATAATATAATATAATAAATTTTGCAAGTTGACAAGATAAATACATAAACAATAGATTAGGTATTTTATAATTCTAGCAACAAACATTCATCACATTAATCAGATATTGTATTAGTAACAAATTTCATTTTCGGAATAATAGTGAAAGTTAACTATTAGGCTAAATGTAAAATTAAACTACCTCTCTCATTTGTATGCCGATAATTTTACCATAATTCGCTTTGTAATCTGACTATAAATGTAAAGAAATATATGTATTTTAATTATCTGTACATGAGAAAAAGATTAATTACACATGGGTAACTCAGCCATATTACTTTCAAAAGAATCTAAATATTACCCTCATATTTATTATGATGATGTCTCCAATTTTTTTATTTTTGTGGCTCATTACTTGAAAATGGTTGTGCCTTTATGATCTATATTTTGAAATTTGTAAGTGCAAACATGATACCACTAAATGGCAAGTGAGCACTTGAACCCCAACAAGAGGCCACTAAATGGCAAGTGAGCACTTGAACCCCAACAAGAAATTTATTGGTGGAGCATAAAGTGTGAGTAGTAGGTAATAGAGCACCAAAAATTTAAACCCATATTAACTAATAATATTTTAACCAGTAGGAAAAATAAAAATTTCTACACAGGACTCATTACTTGACTAAAAATATCCATTCTAATATCAATAAGTAAAAGTGATTAAATCTAAGACACTCAATTAGAGCGTTGTTGCGGAGTCAACCACAGAATCTGCCTACTAACCACTTGCTTAATGGAAATATCATAATAAAAATATTAATCAAGAACGATTTCCATAACAAGCGAAATTTTTGTATAATTTATATTGAAAATCATAAAACCTTTAAAATCAAATAAGTTGAATAACGAAACTAATAAGCGGTAACGAAACCCGTGATTCACTAAAAAAAAATATTCAACTATTGTAAATAAGATAAGAGGTAGATTTATAAAAATGACTGAAAAGTTACAGAAATTTTTTTTTAAAATAAAAAATAAGTATCTTCAGATACATACGATAAGAAATTAAAACAAGAGCTCGCTTTTTCTTCGTGAACAAGAGGGAAATTTTTATTGTCAGACACTTAAATTTTGAAACATCAAACAATTGAATAATAACTAAATACTAAGATATTACTCTTTCATATTTCTGATTGTTTACCTTGACTCTTCGAATGCCACGGACATATTTTAACTTCGGAATCTTGACGCTATATGCGTAGACCGTCAACGAAAACACGTTGCCTCCTTGATATCTTTTAAAAGATTAAAGCAGTAGGTGTAAACCTAACAGCTGTTAAATTTTATAAAACTTTGATGGTAAGGAAATCAATTTAGTAAATGAAAAGAAATTTCACATATAATGTTTACAATTTGAATCAAAAACAAATTATGAAACTTTATATACGACAAAGAAATGATCTGTTTAGCAGAGACGTTCAGCTACCATTCCATTGGCGGATAAGGTAATTTACGCTGCTCGCTTCCACGAACGCCAGATTCTCAGAAAACGTGTTTTTAAATACAAAAATTCTGAAAAAATGTTAATAAATATGTTAAGTAATTAAAGTTTTCAAATTTAAATTTTGAAATACGATATTATTTTTCAATTTTTTATAATTAAATCACTTAGAATTTTTGTTTTTCATAAAAAAAGAAAAAGATTTTTACTTTCGGTTTCATTATCAAATTTCCCAGCATTCGTGATTAAAATTGGCAATGGCAACAAAATTTCTTTTAGACAGAAATGGAATGACAACTCATCAGAATTATTATAAAATAAAAATATTTAGCTTATAGAAATTTTTTTGAGGTTTATTATATTAATGTTTTAGTTATTTAAAAATCAGGTATGTTCAAGCATATAGAAATTTCTATAAATTATTGTGATTCAAACTCGTAGACCTTATTTTCTTTCAATAAATCTGCAACAGGTGCTGATTGTTATTGCTAACTAATATAAAAAATAAGCACTTATTATGTATTAATAATGAGATATTAGCCTCCATATTCCTTTATTTGCTTTTATAATTTCTTCCACCTAAATTTCAACTTAATATGTTCATACGTTTGACTTTAATATTGTATTTTTCCTTTTTTTTTTTCAAAAGGAAAAACAGGACTATAATTTTATACATTTGATTATATTTGTGTGATAATCTTGCAAATTAATGTCATTTGTGATATGAGTGTACATACAATTTTTGGAAATTTTCTCGGGAAATTGTTGGCACTTTTAAGTTATATCATAGCCTCTTTTTTTTCCATTCTTAAACCTTGGTATCTTATAATTTTTTTTATACGTGTTCATGTTTTCAATTTATAATTCATGTTTTCAATATAATAAACTATATGCTTGTATAATTAATCATGAAGAATACTTTATTTTGTTTTTATTGTATTTTTTATTTATGCATTTTGACATATCTTTTCAAACTTTACCAATTTTACAGTTTGCCTCTGTTGAGTTATAATTCCTTTTTTAGTTTATAAATTAATAATTAGAAGGGAAGATTTCCTTATTGGTATCTATGACCAAATAATCGTCAAATTTTAGTGACAAATGTGGAAGGTATTACTCACAGCCACCTCCTGCAAACCACAACATATATATTTTTAAATGTTTGCACTCTAAAAAACTCTTAGGTGCCAAGGCAAAGATAATAGGGGGGGACAAATACCAATGCGAAATATCCCCCTGTCAATGGGGTTCCTGGCAGTATGGTTATAACTTTCGCCAAAAGTTCTACAAATGTCGCTAAACTCATACTCATGAGCGACAAAACTGTCACCTTGGAAGCTACAAAATAGTAATGAAAAGTGGTTTTTAACATTGCCTTGTGGCAGAATTTTTTTGACCTATCTGCGACAAAGCTCTAGTACTAATATCATTTTGCAAGATACTTTTAATAATTATAAACATGTACGTTTCTAGTTTAAAATTTAAAAAAAAAGTGCTGTGTTTACAACAAAGAAAAAAACTACTATAATTTAATTGAATATGTAAAAATTTTTTATTCTTATACTATTGGTGAAATTTACACATTTTGTTGGGGGGAAAACTCACTATTAATTTCCTTCCTTGCAATTCGTAAATAATAATCGCAATATAAAATTAAAATCATGAAATCCGTAGCCGAAATAAAGATTGATGACAACAAATCGACTCCTCAAAAGGGGACTACTTAAACGTGTGTTTCGTTTCGAGATTAGGTTGTTATAAATAATCAGGGTTCTATTTAAAAGAAATTTGGGTCTGTTAACGGACCCTTCACAAAATATCTTTTCATAAAAATGGACCCTTCACAAAAGATTTTAACTTAAAATCGAACCCTTCTAAATGATTTTTCTTTTAATTGGACCCTTCACAAATTTGTTTAACTTCATTATTGTTTTGTTAATCGAATAAACCCTTCCAAGGGCAGAAAACAAGAAAGATGGATGTAAACGAATTAAGTTTTGTCTTCGGCAGACGATTCTTCCATTATTCGTCCGAAATGAATATTCTGCTTTCAGCAGTATAGGCTAAATACTAAATATTTGTATGTTGCATCTCTAATTTAGAAGCAGCTATTGCTGCTTATTTTTGAAAATTTAATTTCTTTATTATAATTTTTCAATGCTGAGCATAATCTTGTATCTATTTACAATTTAAAAACTCATTGAAAAAGTTTTTTGCAACTATTTGTTTTTTCCGAACCCTATTTGCACAAATTCATAAAAGCGGACCCTGGTTGAAAGAATGTGAGTAATTTTTTCACAATTTCACGAAAACCGGACCTTTCACAAAATGTCTGGACAGATCCCTGATAATATTGTATAAAAAATATCGGACTTGAAAACTGTGTAGAAATAAATAGCAATAACTGCCAAAAATTTGATAAAATCATTGCCTTGAAAAGCAAAATTTTTTACTTTTCAAAAAAAATAATCTTTCTTCAAGAACTCTATAACGTTCTGTGCCAATGTGTCTGCGTGGTGTTGCATTGAATGCCTGGTATTTAAGAAAAATTTATTATAATAATTTTATTATTTGCACGTAAGTTAGATTTTAATTTAAAAATTTTTTCACATGGAATAACTGAAAGTGGTGCAAATATTTTTAAATTTCAAATTTACATGTATTTTAATTATACATGTACGTAATACTGGTAGTACCTACCTATATTATCTTTCTAGATATCATTATTTAAGTTATGCAAAGGACAGTGTAGTGTTACAAATAAAGTGTGTTAAAACACCTGCTTCAATGTTCTAAATAAATATCAATTTCAGTAGACACAACATTTGTATTATCCATGCTCGTTTTGTTATTTTTCCTATTACTTATTCTGTAAGAATGATAACTTCTTTATTTATTTGTAAGTATTTAATTATTAACATGCTTAATGTTTGATTCATTGTAGATTCAAAGTATGGCTAGTCCTCGCACAAAACGAGTTTTACAAGACTTAAGAACTAAAGATGGCAACAATGTAAGTTAATAACGTAAAATCAATATGAAATATTTTGCAGATGCACTGCTATCTTATATTTATTATATAAATATTTTGATGTATTAGATATAAAAAGATGATTGTTTTCTACTTCTCTATTTAATAATGCATGATTATTATTGCACTAATTAGTCTACAGTCTAACCTTTTAACTATCTGGCATTGATGTTAACTTATTTTTAATGCTTTTAAATTTAATATGAAAATTAGATCCAAAAATTTTACAACTATTCCAAAGCTCAATATTACAACCCCAGCAAACCAAGTGAAAAAGATCCTTATTACATTAGGATGTCTATATTGTGTGTGTACACAGATAGCTTAAGCATAAACTTATAGCTCGAAAAACTTAAACATTTTTACAAAGTTATGTTATTCAATAAATTTTTAAAATGTCTATTTAATTTGACAAACTAATAATAAACATTACTTATTCAATTTAAATATGCAATATAACTCACTGCTCTTTAATAAAGCCACTAGTAAACAAAAATGGTTGGCATCAAACAAAACTATACTTTATTTAAAAGTTCTAAATTATAAAGGTGGAATCCTTCAGACATTTAAAAATAAAACATTCAAATTCAAACCAATCCTTTACATCCACAGTTCAATGGTAGACTGACTGACTTGTTCATATTGCAGCATAGGGTATTAGCCCTCTGGGAGATTTTTAAATTAAGCTAATTTTTACTGTTACATTTCTTATTAACTGGTTCTATATTTGAATTGAAATTGAATTTCTTAGGGTAAGATTGAAAAAAAAAATTGGAAACTAATGAAAACAACTTGCACAAGCACTTTTGTTTAATAAAAAATACTGTCTATAATCCTTATATTAGCTGTACTATATAATATATAAATTATATGTGAACTCAAAGGAATAAAATTTCCAAAGAAGATTTATATTTTGCACTATTACGGTGAATGAGATAAGTGTTTGCTGTTTCTTTTGTTAAGTTTTATGTAAGGGAAATATGAATGATACATTTATTCTTCCTTTTGAAAATTAAATTTTATAACATTAACATATTACTTTTCAAAAATAATAAATGCACATGAAGTCGATTTTCTGAAACAGTGTAATTTATTATTAACAGAGACTTTCTCGAATTCATAATTTTTTGCTTTTGATATTTTTCCCCCTTTTTTTTTTAATCATTTTCTCTTTTTCATATATATTTCCAATGAAAAAAAAAAAAACTGCACTGTCAAAAAATTTTCTATTATGCACTTTTCAAAATCTGTAAAAAGGAATTAAAATCATCTTTAAACTTATAGATTAAATAAACATTGAAGTCAGGTACAAATCAGGTGTTAATTCAAATTTTATACTTAGCCTATTTTTGTTTTTATGTAATTATTTTTCCTGTAAAAAACAAATTGTCACTATGTAAAAAAAAGTTTAAGTGTTATCCTGCATGGATATTGGTTTACATATATTATCCGTGTGTTCATTAAGGTTTTAGTTCATATTTTTTTTCAAAAAGATAAATATTAAAAATATTTGCAACGTATCAATATATAAATACATTTCAATTTTATTATACCCTTTTGAACATTAAGTCTTAATGTGGAAAAATTAAATATTTTGCAGAATTGTTTTGAATGTGGCTCCCATAATCCTCAATGGGTTAGTGTCACCTACGGTATATGGATCTGTTTGGAGTGTTCAGGAAAACATAGAGGCTTAGGTGTTCATATCAGGTAATTGTACATTCATTTTATTTTATGAAAACTGATATTTTTATATGAGACTTTTATGCATGAATCGTTTTACCAGTAAAAATATTATCCAAAATTTGATAACTTATAATCCTGCCATCAGATTTTACAATAACAAACTTCATAATTCTTTAGTTCGTATAAGCAAAAAGCTGAGAAGAGTAAACCACTGTAGTTTTTTTCAGCATTATTTCTTTATTTCAAAAAAAAATAATAATAATAATAATAATAATTTTTATTTTTCTAATGCCCCTGTGACCTTAAAATTAATCTTTCTGAAACTCATTTTTTAAAAAAATATTTCTTTGCAGCCTTATTTTACAAAGACAGAGCAACAAAGAACTTATTTTACTCAAACGCAAATGAGAAACTGCAAATAAGCAAGAAATTTATAAGAACAGTCATTATAAATTAAAAAATATAAAGAGCTAAGTTACCTATATATCTTTTTTTTATAGGAATTATTAAATATTGTATTTATATTGATAAAATATTAATTATTCTAAAAGTCAAAAATGTCAGGTATTGGAGTGGACTTTTAGAGTTACTATTAGATAATGAAGTGATATTCATTAAAGGGAGTTTAGAAAATGCTTTGTTGCTGGAATAAGTAAAAGATAGCAATAATAATATTATAAATTTAAAAGATACCAATTATAATATAATAAATTTATTTTTAAAAATTTGTATTACTTAAGTTTTTTAAAAAATACTTTTATTAACAAAAACAAGTTCCTCTTTTCTCCTTCTTGTTTTTTTTTTTAACTTGCAGTTAACTATTTATTTTTTAAATTGTATTATATTGAAGTAACATAAATTTTTTTATATAATTAAGTTTGTTAGAAAAATGCAAATTTTAAACTATGAGATAACCTTTCTCAAAGTTTCTACCTTTGATTTCCAATTGAGTTAAAACTCTGTTAAAATGCCTGTGATACGTAAAAAGTTGCTAATAGTTTTATTTAAAATTATTTTTGTGAAACATCAATTCATTTAAATTTTGAAAATTAATATTTACTCTGCATTTTCTAGCATTTGTCTCATGTATATCTTTACCTTTTTATTGTGTTTAGTTTTGTGAGGTCAGTTTCAATGGATAAATGGAAAGACATGGAATTGGAGAAAATGAAAGCTGGAGGAAACAGAAAAGCTAAAGAATTTCTAGAAAGTCAACCAGATTACAATTCAAAATTGCCCTTGAAAGACAAATATAGCACACGAGCTGCAGCTTTATATAGAGATAAGGTAAGCGTAATTTTTATATTCTATATAAAATCAGTAAATGTAACACTATCTTACTTGCAGCATTTTTATTTTTAGTTCTATAACTAGAGCTATTCTAAACATAGAAATTCTTCCAATTATATTGTTATTTCATTTAATTAATCAGTTCAGTTGAATAGCATGTTTTAGAAATTATACATATAATTTTAATTAATTACTAAAATATTAATTTGTTTATAATTATGCAAAGTTTTGTAAAAGTATTAATTTAAAAAGCATAGTGGTAATTAATGCTGTATTATTATATATTATATAGAAAGCAATAATAGGTTAATATTATTTAAAGTTCAAAATTCGGCATTTAACATGAAAGTTGAAAAAGATAATATATTTCTTAATATTCTAAATATTAATTATTCATTGTGATATTGTAATTTCTAAGTATTAAGTAGTTTAATCTTAGCCATCTCACTCTTAAAGATGGTACATTAATGCAAAAACTGTGTCTGGTAACCCGGCATGCTAAGTGTTTTGAGAATTTATCTTTGTAAAATGCTTGTTTCCCCTTCTTTAAATTGAAAAGACTAGTTATAACTATGTTGGTATTTATTATTTTTCAAAATTACTTGTGAAAAATAAAGAAATCCCGCAACAGCTGGGAGACTTATAATTTGGATATTAATTACATGATGGTGGCACTTTTGTTATCAAGCTGCTTTTACTTCTCAAATAAGCTTGTGCTCTTCGTCCTGAAGTAGCTACTTAAGATAGAAACCCAGTTCTACACAAAGGTAGCTTAGTGCCGTAATCAGTGTGCTATCACTACTCGAAATTGAGCCGCAATGTCTCAGTTATTTAGGCACTGAGCTGTCATTGTGAAGAACTAGGATTTGATCCCCAGTGCCAGCTTGAAGCCCACCCAGCTTCAGATCGATGGGTATCTATTTGTATCACCTAGTATCGCCTTTACTTCCAAGACAAGTCCATGCCTGGGAAGAAAAGGCGGCCTACTCGCAGTGCTGACCACATTGCTACAATCAAGTCGTTGGTCACAAAATTGTAGAACCTCAGCCTCCATGACCGCCCTTGCCCATGACAGGCTGTTGCAGGAAGGCTTTACTACCCCAAATCACTTACACTTAATTTTATCTTTGTTTTATATACTTTTATCTTTTAATCTATTTTATTTAAATCTTAGATTAACAAAATGATATCAATCACTATTATTACATAAAATACTTAACACAGTACTAAATTAAATGCAATTTAATTTAGTACAGTGACCATACTATTACATTATTGTTTCTTTAGGAAATAATGTAATAACTAAGAATGGTTAAATGCCGGTATTCTAGAAATTGATTTTTTAGTTATGTTTTTCTACAGTTACTCTTTCCGAAATACTTTTATTTAAAAAATTTCTTATTTATGTCACATAGATCAATACTGAAGCCCAAGGAAAAAATTGGTCTGTTGAAACTTCATCTGCTAAAAATCATGCTTCCACAAATATTCCAAAAAGTTCTTCAAGTAGCAGTTTGAAATCTTACAATTATTCAAATAATTATTCAAGCTCCAATTACCAAAATGATGACTGGGATAATTATAATTCTGGATATCAAAAGTAAACTTGTACTGTTTATCAACAGTTCAATTATATTTTAACATGTTTTTTTATTATGAGTTATTTATTAGTATTATTCATTTTTTACAGAAAGTACAGTAGGGAACCGATTATCCGGAACAATCGGGACCATCGCTATTCCAGATAACTGATTTTTCCGGTTTTTTGAATCGCTACTAAAAGCCGTTTTTTTATTGTTAAACCCAACTAAAAAAAAAATTGGAAGTAATCTTAAAAAGAAGAAAAAACGATGAAGTAATACACTAATGATTATTTCCAAAATGATGGTAAGGTAAAAATCTTTCAAAAAAGAACGAAAAATCCTGAAATCTTATATTTAAAAAAAATTTTTTTTTTTTTAAAAATTGCGGGAAAATTTATCAACTTTCGTTCCAGTTTTCTGATTTCCGGATAACGGGTTCTGTACTGTATATGTTTATCTGTGCTGTAAGTGTTTTTTCTAAACTTGGGATATTCAAAATTGTCGTAATGAGCATAAAAGTATTTCTCTTTTAAATATCTAATTCTAAATTACAATGGAGAAGATTTATTAAATAAAAGGAAAGTACTCTTTCTTTTAACATATTCACTGTGAATGAATAAACAAATGAAATGTATTGTGCATAATTAATTGAAATTTACTGTGAAAAAAAACTACTGACATTTAAAATGTTAGTTTAAAAAGAAATTTTTTTAGACTAATAAGGAAAAAGAAATATTCTTTTCTTATTTTTACCAGGTTGTCAAAGATGCTAGAATTAGCTATTTTAAAAAATTTTATAGATAACAACTTTTATCCCATGAAATAAAGGGAGTGTTACTACACAAAAGTACTCATAATATTTTTTAAAAATGAGAGTGACATACTTCAAATACAGGGTTGCCACAGGTGACTAAAGTGCAACTATATTTGGCATGAGGCGACTAGGGCAACTTTATTTGCCTGAAAAGGCTATAAAAAAAAGCAACTATTTTCAAGAAAAGGAGACTATTGGGAGACTTTTCTGTACTGCTAGCGTTGTTTTTTTTTAGCATAAATTGGGCTCAAAATCTGTGACCCACGATAGCTTTTGAACACGCTGAACTTTTTTTTCTTAAAAAATTCATTTGAGTTATTCATTTTGAGTTGCAAATTTGAGTCTTCACTTTTTCATTCGTTCAATCTGCAGATTATTATATTGTACTACATTTTTCTGTGTTTAAGTTGATTTGTGGTATAAGTGCACCCCTATTTTAGACTTCACTGTTTAGGATTTTGCTTGCTTGTGTTCTGAGTGAAAGCCACCTCTGAATTCTCACTTTTTGAAAAGTAAACTTTTAAACCCATTATGAGGATATTGCAGGCAAAGTGACTGAAACTAACACTGATAAGATATTAATTTAGCCCCCGGTCACAATGTTTTAAATTTTTCTTGTTTTTTAAACTATACAATAATAATGATAACTTTGTTGTGTTATATATATTAGAGCTAACTCTTTGCTATTTAAAAATTGGATTATTAATTGACTAGCTGAATACTCATTCTTCGTTCAGGATGTAAAAAAAGTAATAAATCAGTATTAATCAGCACTAAGAAATCATGCACAAAACTGAGCGAGTTGTACCATCGCAATTAATGAATCCAAAATAATTAGATTTTTTTATTATTATTATTTGTTGCCACACATTCCCAATGAGTTTGTTATTAGATTAAATAAAACACTTTTTAAAAAGTTATTTTCCTCTAAAGAAAGATTAACTGCATTCATTATCAATTAAATTAACCACATTCATTCATTGGCCTGAGGCTATTGCTCAAAACCAACTCTCCCATACAATTGAAAAACTTTGCAAGTGCTTCGCAATACATTTTAAGAAAATTGGCTTGACAATATTTTTCTTTCTTTTACTAATACTATCAAAACTGTGTATTAATACTATCAACAATATGTACTAATACTGTCAACACTAAAGTAGAATTTCAGAAAACTCATAAGAAAAAATAATAAGGTTTTTTTTGTTTTTTGTTTTGTTGCAATATGTAGTTTGTAACAAAAATTGCTGTTTAAATTTATTTTCCATTTTACGGTATTATCTCTTTGATGCAACTTACACCCTTTTAGGGTAAAAAATCATTACTACAATCATTACTACATATTTGGTGCCTATTAAAACATCTATAACAGTATGGTGATTTTTGAGTTTCTTCTATGTAAATAAGTAAATTTTCTTTTGCCTTTTTCTACAGAACCTATTTTTTTTAATTCAGTTACCATCGATTTTAAATTATTTGTTTAAGAAACATGTTTTAAAAGCCAAATTATAATTAAAATTTGGTTTTAGATATTTATTGGGTTGTAGCCTTCAAATATCATCCACCTTGATTTTTGCACTAATGAAAAAAATAATTAACTATTAAAGAGGGTGCAATAAAGTTCATTTTTAATCAAACAGTTCTAAGTAAATGTAAGAAGTAAAAAGTAAGCTAACCAATTTCGCTGGTGCTCATATACAGTTTAATTTATAATGATGCCTAGATGTAAAAAATTTTCAAATGTCACTCCCGAAAAAACTAGATAAAATTGTCCCTTACTGTGGTTGTCCTAGCAATGATAATTCTGGTCCTAGCAATAATAGTTCAGAAAAGATGAACTCTTAATTTTTTTTTTATAGATGTTCTGATAGTGTTAAAAGATTTGCTAAGATTAGATTGTGTTAAAAGTTTTATTTTTATCTTTAGTGTGCAAGAGAAAAGTGTAAATCCTCAAAGAGATGCTTTTTTCAATAAGAGACAAGAAGAAAATTTATCTAGGCCAGAGTAAGTAACCTTCTTATTGAAATAATTAAAGATATTTGTCATTAAGAATTTAATTTTGTATTTCACATCTTATTATTAAATACAAAATAGTAATAATTATGAAGGAAATTGGTTCCTTTAAAACATTTTTATATTTTGATTGCACATATATTGACATAAAGTAATTTTTTTTAAATTTAAAATGGTGATAAATATTAAGTTAAATAATGGGAAAAATTTTTTTTAAATTTTCCTTATAATTAATTTTGTGTAAAAAAAATATTAAATTGTATGCCAATGTTTTTTTCTTAACACAGATAGTAGTTGTGAAAGTTGTTTCTTAATACTTAATCTGACTATTAAAAGTTATTCAAAGCACATACTACTATGGTTTTTCCTCGTCTTATAGGCAATTCCAATGGTGACTAATGGCATTTTGATAAGTTTTCTTATTTTAAACTTTTTTTTATTGATAAATATCTAATCTTTTAATTAAAAAAAAATTATATGTTTTTTAAAAGCCTAATATTATTATGCATATAAGAAAAAGAGGTGAAAATTAAAAATGTAGTATTTTAGAGCTTTTATCATTTTTAAAATGCTAATATTGTTATTACTATGGTTAAAATGGTATGAATAATACAAATTCCATTGGCTTTATTTATTTATTTTTTAAAAATCTTTAATTTTGTTTTCCTTCAAATTTGAGTTATAGTACAGGTGCTTGTATTAATATACAATGTTAAAATTTCTATATTTCTAAAATATAATATTTTTTATTTTTTTCCTTTCATGCAGTAATATTCCACCAAATCAAGGTGGGAGATATACGGGATTTGGATACTCCATGGCGCCTCCTCCTAAGAGCCAGTCTCAAGAATTTGTGGATGGGGCTTTGTCATCTTTATCATCTGTAAGTGTATCAATTATGCATATATGTCTTTAAATATAAACTATTTACACAAATGTTGTCTATATTTTATTCTCATATTAAATATGCTTTTCTTTAATAAAAATTTTTAAGTGTATCTTCGTTATTAATGTCCAAATCAATTTTAAACTACTGAAATTAATGTATACTAGGTATGTATGTATTTTTTTTTCTTTCTTTTCAAACTAGTCAGTCAGCAATTTAGGGCAGCATTTAACTGAACAAGTAATTTTTTTCCTTATTAGGTAATTTATTCCTAAATATTTAAGCAACAGGTTTATTTATTATATTTTAAACTACTAGATAATCGGTAGTAATGAATAAATAAACTTGAAGTTAGAATGCTTAATGTTTATTTAATTTCTGCTAAGTTTTAGAAACTTTTTTATATTTAATTTCAAATAAAAAAAATTAAGCTTACTTTAAAAAATACTTAAACTTAATGTATTATCTAATGCATATTCATTTGAATTTTAAAGAAGTAACTGGTATATTTTCAAAATTAAGGAATTTTTTACTTTAAATATTTATTAGATCTTATGCTAAAATCACAAAACCATTTTATGCAAACATAGCACTTGATATAATCAATGATAAAACTGGGTTTTAAAATCTGTCAAATAACTTGTAGTACATTTGTTTCTATTTATGACTGCATTAGTATTATATCTACACACAATAAAAACAAATATAAGTTTCGTTAAAAAAATAGAAAGAATTTTTGTTGTATATCAAATTTATAAAATATCAAAAAATCAATTTTCTTCATTCAAAGAACTAAGCGTTTAATTAAATATAAAGATAAGCAGCTGAAAAATGAATATTTGATCTAAATTCTTCAAGACTTTTAATTTTAAACTAGGACTTTATGCATGGATTGTTATATTTAAAAAATAATTAATCTTTTTTATTGTATGCAAACTTATTTTATTGTTACATTATATATTTATATGGAGATTTTTAAAATTCACCAGTGTTTGCTTTTTCTCAAATCTATTTTTGATTGCAAATTTTTTTATTGAGAAAATTATATTTTTTGATTTATACCTATAGGGATGGTCTGTGTTTGCATCTGGAGCTTCCAAATTAGCTTTCAAAGCATCTGAAAATGTAAGAGCATATATCCTTTCTCTGAATATCCTAATAATTTTATACAGTATCTCAACTCTGATTGTAAAAAAGCATAATAGTTTTAAATTTTAATTGTATTTTTTCAGTAATATGTAAAAAATTTAAAATAAATCTATTCTACATATCCAGTAACTGTAAGCATAACATTTAATGCAGTATGCATATTATAACATGGCGTTAAAATAACTTCTATTATTATTTTAACCTCATATTATAATATGCATACTGCATTAATAAATAACTTCTATTATTCTTTTTTTTTTTTCATTTCTTATTTTGATAGAATTTTCTAATTCACTATTGCTTACACAGGGTGGCCACCCACCTGGAAAACCTGGAATTATCAGGGAATTTTTTTATACTGGAAAAATCAGGAAAATTTAGATAAAAACCTGGGAAATCAGGGAATTTTAAAGAAAAGCTGGAAATTTTTTCTTTGATAATTTTTTTAATTTCACTAATTTAAATTATTTCATCCATTATACCCACTTTTGTAGACGGAAATGTTTCTCCAAGCAGTTGAAATATCATCAACTTAGCGATACTTAGCTTGCATTAAAATTTGCTCCATTACAGATCTGTTAAACTAGAATGCCACATTAAATTCTCCCACGTTTGTTAAACGAATGTCCTGTGGCCTCTATGTCCTGTGACCTACCTTTGACCACTATGGGACTGTGCAATTTAGGAAAGATTGTGGTGGAGGTGGAAGAAGGGGTTAGGTTATTAGCTTCTGTTTTTAAATTATGTCCTCGTGCTGAATCCATTTATGGCTCAATTTTATTCTGATGCTTTCATGGTAATTTTTTTCCATTTTGACAAAATGTTTTTGTATTTTTAACTTTATAAGATTCTCCAAAAATTAGTTGGTTATAATTTAATAATAATAGATTTTATATTGCACTCTTTTTTCTGAAAGCTTTTGTATTCCCATTCAAAGAATACAAAAACTTGTGAATTATTTTTTCTCAGTAAATCATCCAATCACACTTTTTTTTACAATCGCTAACAGCAATGTTTGTCGACAAATTGTTGCATTAATGCTAATTTTTTCTATTTCATTTTAACCTTTTATAACATATTTTAATTTTAAAAAAAAAGTTTTTTTAAGAACTAACTATATGTTAATATTTAATTTTACTCTTTTGTTGGTCAATATATGATTTTTGATTCAAAATTTTGTACCAAAACATTAAAAAATAAATAAAAAATCTTGCCCAATTGTCAAAATAAATTATTTTTTTCAAGATGATATGTTAAAAAAGTAACATTTTGAATAAAATATTTTATAATATAGACACTTTTGTTGTACACATACACTTTATAAGAAAAAAGAAACAAAAACCTGGAAATTTTAATAATGTTTTAAGTTTTCAAGATGCAACCAATAATTTTTAAAAAAATTTAGAAAATAATGGTTTTTCTTTTAATTTTTGTAACATTGATTTTAATATTAAGAATATAATTAAGAATTATTAGGCTTTTTTTCATTTTTTTTTCATTGACTAATATTCCAATTATGTTCAATTCTTCTGTGTGACATTTTTCATGACGTCACTACCTTCTTTCCTGCTGTCGCGCACTTTTGGGGGAGTTGTTTTCATTTTTCAGTCTATTGAATTTATGTTTTGCAGTCGTTTATGAATTATTCAGTAATTTGGATTGTTGTTATTGAAAGTAGTTTTCTTTCTTACTTTCCTTCTGTAATTGTCTTGTTTTATTCCAATGAATGTATAAGCTTTCGTATTTGACAAGTAAGTTTTCTTTCTTACTTTCTTTCTATATTTGTCTATATTTTCTTTATTCTACTGTTTTATACTTCTGTAATTTAAACTGCATTTTATTACATATTTTACTATTTATTTTTGTATTCTTATTCTGGACTGGGGCAAGACTTTTGGGGTACAGAGAAAGCATTTTTGACATTTGTCTTAGCTTTCTCGTTAGAAAAAGTTTTGCATTTTTATGACAATTCAGGACTGGTACCCCCTTGATTGTCATATTTTTTCAATTTTTACTAATTTTTCTTCGTCTCATTTGTTTTGGAAATTTTAAGATTTTTATCTGGAAAAATCAGGGAAATTTGAAATCTGATTTGAGTGGTCACCCTGTTACAGTTAAATTAGAAGGTTATAATTTAACAGTAATTTCATCATGAGTTATCTTAAAATGACAAATCCTACTAAAATTAGTCATTTTATTGTCGTTTTTGATAATTTACCTTTTTTAGTTAAAATTTGTCATGATTATGAACAGGCTACTACACTTGTTATTTATGGTTTAAATATCTAGAAATGTTTAATATCTTTATAAAAATTAACATGGGGTCTGAAACTTTTTTTAAATAATTAATTTTCAGGCTGTTAAATTTGGTAGTATAGCTTCTCAGAAAGTAGTGGAGTTGTCTGAATCTGTAAATGAAAAGGTATATTTCTACAATGTTTTTATTATTATTATTTTTTAATATTGTTCTTCTATTTAAAAAAAAAAAAAAGAGCTTAAGTCCTAGTGAATTGTTATACATTTTCTCTATTTGTTATTTAATTATACATACACATTTTCTCTATTTGTTATTTAATTATACATACACATTTTCTCTATTTGTTATTTAATTATACATACACATTTTCTCTATTTATTATTTAATTTAATGAAAATATTAAGAGAAGTTATTTTTATTTTAAATTGTTGTTTGTTTGTTTTTTAATTACTGAAATAATTTTATCCTTATTATTCATTTTAAAAAAGTGGCATGTATAAACCACATAAATTTGTTGAAGGATTTTTTTTCTTAATTTTGCTCAAAAATATTTAGGTTTTTATTTTTATGTATGCTTGGTTTAATATTTTATTTTATATTTTACTTTATTATTTTTGTATGTTTTTATTCATTTGAATGTTCTGTTAGGTTAAAGAAGGTACTTTAGTTGATGATCTCTCATCCCAAGTCACAAATATAGGTAGTAAGGTAAGAATGATTAGGATAAATTTCTAATAGCATCTAAGCATTAACATATAATACTTTCTGTGTCAGTACAAAAAGTGTTGGCTTTCATTTTCTACTATTTATGGTTCAATTGATTTAGTTTATTTCTTGAAAATATTCTTGAGGCTTTGCAAAATGAATTAAAACTGAAAAATGATCCCCCACCCCAGTAAAAGACGTGTTTGAAAAAAATATCATCCACAGAATTTTGGTCATAAATGTGTATAAGCAGCAGAAAAAGCTTTCCAGCATTGTTCCCAGTTGTAATAACTTATTTTTATAAGTCAGGTTTCTCAATTACGATGCAAATGAAATGAAGTCAAAAAATTAAATTTGAAGTTTAAAGTGGCTTGCATTTTGCTAATGCAAACATTACTTTGTATATCCAAGAATTATTTAAAGAAATACTTTCATATAGCATTTTTTGTTTGAAATTTATCAAATTATGTATTTAAAGACATAGTTTTAATTTAAATTTTGTTAAAAAAATATATAAATCTTTTTAAATTAAACATACGTTTATAATTTAGTACCTATTAAGTATTATAATTTCGCATAAACAAGTGTATTGTAGCATGTTATATTTAATTTAATAATGTTAAAAAAAATTCTATTCTAATTTTCTTTTCGATATAAAAAAATTTTCCTAGTAAAGCTGTACTAAAAGTTTTTGATTTGAAAATTTTTTTAATTTTTACGAAATTCTGTCCTAATTAATTGAAGTAAAATATCAATTTCTAAACTTGTTATGCCTAGGAATTTTAACTTAAGCTAATTTTAACTGTTCCACTTTTATCTTTTATAAAAGTGGAATTATTAAAATTGAAATTGTATTCAGTATTTTATATTTAAAATTATTTTAAATTTTTGAGCTAACTATGTATATATATTTTTATAAACTAAAAATAATTATTTTTCTTTATTTTTACATCATTTATTTCTTTAGCATAGCAATAAAGTTAATCTGTAAACTCTAAAATATTTTAGAATCTACTATTATATTAAATGAAAACAAATTTCATTAAAATGATAATAGTCTTTTCCTTACTCTATATAAATAATATTTCAGGAAAAAATTTAGTAACAAGTATTACAATGAGTTAAATTAATAAATTATTTTCTTGAAATTTTAACAGTAACTTTTGTTAGGTTAACACAGAGGATTAATGTACAATTTTAAATTAATAAAAAACTAAATTCGAAAAAAAAAATTCTCTATCTATGCACACAGAATCTTCTAAAAAGAAGAAAAAAAGTCACATTAAAAGCTAGTTTTTTAAAGCCAAACTTTCTCCATATTTATTTTATATATAATCATTACTAGATGGCAGCACCAATAACAAAATCGGTAATTTTGTTTACTTATTGTTGATTGTAATTAAAGATTTTGGTCTGCTTATATATTATCAAGCCCAAAGTGGTGCTTCTTTCTTTATTCCTCTTTGGTTGTGAGAATAGCATTTGTGATGGTACTGTTAAAACAAGTCTTAAACATATGAACAAAGGAAAGATGCGGAAATGATGGATTGAGATTCGACTGTATAAACATAATGTATGAAAATACATAAAATAATATTAAGAAATATATAAAAAAGTTTAGTAATCAATTGCTAAAGCCCTTAAGTGCTCATAATATTCTAATAATAATTAAAAAAATTTTAAAAAAAAGAAGTGTCAAAGGTATTCACACAATTACAAATCTTAAATTAGTATTTATTTTTTTTAATAATTCCTCTCAATTTATTTTAGGTGGCTGATGTTGGAAAGAAAGGTTGGACAGATATTTCTACTATTTTTTCGCAAAAAGTAACTTTGGAAAAAGCTGAAGGGGCCCCAAATGAAAAGTCATCACTTTTAGGTCTGGGAAATGCCAATAATTTAAGGTCAGATATTATTTGCCTAATGTCACAAAGTAGTAAAGTTTATTTTATAAATTTGTTATATGGAATTCAAGATCTTGATCAGATTGTTACGTTGATTACGAAAGTACAGCAAAACATTAGCACTATTTATTAAGAATGAAGCATGTTGGTGTTTTTTATATTGGGTTGCTCATAACTTAAGTTATAGATTAACATATATTTAAATAAAATATTTCAAAAAAGTAAGTTTATTAATATTGATTTATCTGGGTTTCAATTTTACGTTAGAATAATATGTATAAATTTTTATAGATTTCCTAATGAATTATATTTTTTAAACCATTTTACATTTGTTTTATGTCAGTATTTGTCGTCATCTGCAGAAAATTGGTCATCTAATGATTGTTCTTTATAGTTAGTTTTTTTTTATAACAGTTGGACATTATATTAATGTGGTTTGTTAAAAAAATAGTTGCATTACCGATTGAGTAAAAGAATTTCATTTATTTAGTTCATCTCAAGGTAATGTGATAAAAGTTCACCCATTTAAATTTGTATATATATATATAATATGTACTGCCTCCAAAAAAGGTGTTAGACATTTTTGCACTTTCAAAACTAACATTTTTTTACTGATAAGAAGTCAATGAATAAAAATAGGTTTTGAGTAAACTATTCAAACCACTATTTCCTATAATGTTACCGCACAATAAACATGAAGCATCTAGAATTCTCTATGAATAAAGACCACCTATTTTTAACCTTCTTAGGAGGTCTTGGGATCATTATTAAGAATTTGGAGTGTATATTGAACCTGTCTAATCATAACCTCTCAAAATTTCTTTTCCAAGAGTTCTATATATTTATTGTTCATATTTTTCTTGTTTGAAATATGTATTTACTCTTTTTGGGAAGTGTTGTAAGAGGTAACTTATTTTAGTGTTAAAACATGTGGTATTACACTATTCACATTCTTCTTGATTTTAGTTTTGCTCAATTTTCTGGATGTATGATATCTAACAAAAATGGCAGCTTATGTATTTCAAGTGTAACGCTTTTTGCTTAAAAGGGAAATCAAAAAATTTTAAGGAAGTGAGTAAAAAAATAACATTAAAAGGACAAGTAGCTAAATTATTAAAGATCTCGAAAAGTATTTTGTTTACAATAATTAAAAATCATGATGTAATTCTAAATGCTGAAGAACTGAGTGTTCCAATTTCATGAATCAAAATTTAGAAGAAGCATTGAATGACTGGGTTAAGTTTGTGTGCAATATTAAAATATGTCATTTGAAAAAATTTTAATGTATTTTTGACTTTATGAACTACATTAAATAATACTTATTGACATAAAAAACTGTGTACTTAACAATTTCATTAGTCTATTTAAAGTGTAACATGTTTTTGCTAAAATAAATCCAGTATTAATGAAATGGAAGTAAATATTTGCACTAGTTTTATGTATTCACGATATAGGGACCTAATGTCTTAATGTCCATAGACCACAGGGATCGTTATGTCGACTGTGTTTTCGTGCTATGTCTCGCAATGCCAGTTATTTTACTGGATATTCTAAATAAGAAAAAATTTGCATAAGTAAAACACTTATATTGTTGTTCTCTCAAAAAGTAGCATTTTTTCTCTGTTAAATATTGATTGCTGTAAGGAGTCGTGATTGCTGTAGATGTAAGGAATGTATGCATATAAAGCTTATAAATTTTTTTCAATGTTATTTTGAAATTTTTTCAGAATTCACTTATTTTTTATCAAATTAAATCCAGTGCTTCTGATCTGTACTTATACTTTATATAGCTCTCCTACTCAAGGAGCAACATCAAATAATGATTGGCAAACAGAGGATTGGAAATGGTCTGAGGATCAAGTGCACTCAACAAATCACTCCTCGAGATTAAGTGGAGCCCGTTCTCCAAAATCCCCAAAACATTCCTCTAGAAATAGCCCATCATCCCCAGAAAATAGAAAAATTGTCGAAGGGGACAATCTGCTTATTGATTTTGGCAACAATGTTGAAGGCAAGCTACCAGAACAAAATAGTAAGAAGTATGAATGGGACAATAATTGGGAAGATTCGAATTGGGAGGATCTTGATAAAAAATCAACAAGCAGAGGAGGTTACCAAAGGATAGGATCAAAAAAAGATTGAAATATTTTAATTACGCTGTAGAAATCCCATTTTAACTGTAATGGCTATTCTATGTAACACACTATTGTGTGATAGTTCATCCAGGTTATTGGGAAATAAAAATTTTAAATTGGTGTTTTTACCTATTTATTTTTATGTAAAATTTTTATATTAATTAAACAGCTTTATTTTTAACACAAATACGTTTTTTGTAGCCATATGCAATTTTGCAGAGTTTATTTTTTTATCTTTTAGCTTATTTTTCGGTATTCTGCATTTAGTAATTTCTTTTTTCTTTAAAAATGCTCATTTTTGTTTTATTCAATTTCAGTATTAAAGAACTGATTATGATATTTATATAAAAGTTTAGATGCATGCATAATAATATTACATATCAGGACATGTGATTTTTTTTTTTACCCCCTAGTTTTTAATCATTTGTTATTGTAAAAATAATTTTTTAAAAAGTAAGTTCATTCATGTCTGTACTCATAAACATGTGTTTGATTGTGGATAAATAAAAGTTTCCTATTTATAAGTATGGATGTACGATGTTAGAAACTTGTTTGTGGGTAGCATATTTCTGTATTAATGTGTAAATGACTAAACTATGTAACACACGATTTGAAAAGCTGTCTTATTTTTTCATAAAATTAATAAGTAACTTCTATAACTAATAAATAACTTTATTGTTATGATTATTTTTTTAATTTTAAGTTATGAAAAACATGTATATTTTATTTTCTAAATTAAATTTTTCTAGTTTTGTGTTAAACTTTGAGTAATGACTCACCCTGTCTGTTTTCCTTTTGAATATGTGTGAAGTTTAATAGTATAAAAGGTAATATAACTTTTTACATTTTGGTGAGTTTAAAGTGTAAATATGTACTGTTAAAAATGAATCAGATATTTTACAATTTGAATTATCAATGCTGATATTATATCTAAAAGTGCCTGTGAAAATTATTTTAATGTTAATAGCGAAAGTTAATAGTTAAACAAAATAGTTTGTTAATAGATGTAATTATTTTGGCATGTTTGTTGCAGAAAATTATTTTTTGTCCTAGCATTGTTCTAAATAATAATATAATTTCTTTCCCATTTTCAAATGAATTTTGAGTTTAAGTACTATTATACATTTTAAACGAAATTTTAGACCAAATAAGTGCATCCAGATGTTTATATTTCTTTCTATTTTGAATATAAACAAGTTTACATGCTTACACACATAAAGTTAAGTTCATATAAATATTGAAAGATCAAATAAGCTGTTTAGTTTAAAACTAGTTTTTTAATTCATATTTTGGAAAAATTTTCAGTTTCTGGTTTAATAGTTTAGTTTAAGTTCATTTCAAATTCATATTTTAACTGATATTGTAAAAAATATTAGTAAAAGTTAGTCCCTATTTTATTTAAAATCAATTAACCTTTCAGGTTAAGTTGTATATATTTGAGATTTATAACTGACAGTGTTCACAATCTTGTTAATAAAATTTGTAAATTGTTAATGTTTAAAAGAAACTTTAAGTAAAGTTTTCCATTATTTGAAATTGTAAGGTAGCATCATTGTAGCATTTTATTTTCATAAATTATCAGTAAGTTATGTAATTCCACTGTGTTATTATAAAAAAAGAACTCTTCTGTGCCATTTCTTGTTCTGCTTGTATTCTTGATTGTCCCCTAAATAATTTTTAAAACATGCATTTATATCTGTTATTTAAAATGGTTTATTAATTTGTGTGTATATTTTTGAATTTGTGGAGAAAAAAAAGTTTTATTGCTGTTTTACATAATAAATTGAATGCTCTGTATTTTTCAAAAAAAATTCTGTAAAAATATTAATATTTAATCGATTTTTAGATGCCTCAATCTTCAGTTTTTGTTGTACTAATGATAATGTTCAAGATAATTTCTAATTAAGATTTGAATTAAAATGATTTTTTTTCTTCTGTTGAAGAAAGATCAGGTTTTTATTGTTTCTTATTCATGAATAAGAAGCTTGTGTTTAACTGGTAATTTTAAAATATGTAGTTAGTTCGAAACATGAGAGCCAAATTATTATTTGCTTTCTGTTGAAATTAGATTTAAGAAAATAATAAACAATATATATTTGTTTTGCAACTTTTTGTGGCTTTTATTCTTTATTGCAGAAAAAGTTGTGAAGAACACCATATTTTGAATGTGGGAAAAGTTAAAAACGTATAGGAGGTAAGAATAAATACATACTTCCATTCATTTTAGTTAGCTATATTATGCTAAGCACTAATATCAGATTTACTTTTTCAAACTAACTGACTGATTATTAAAAATTTTGTAAAGCATTTGTCTTACATTAACTATAACTTTGACCTTATTTTCTATCCCTAATGCATTAGTAAAGAAAATCACTGATGCAATGGTGCATATATATTCTATTAATTATAATGTTTATTTTTGCTACAAAGATTAAATAATTTAATTTATTCAGCCTTTTTTACATTAACTGGCACTACACATTGCTTCTATGATTTAATTAAATAACTATTTAACCATAATGATTATGTGTACAAGGGCTTGAAGTAATGACCAAATCTGTAAATGCAACCAAACTGCTTCCAAAATCTTGAGTTCTTGTGTCTGCTTCAAAGTAGAACTAAAAAAATATAATAATGCCTTAAATTTGGTGATCAAATAAAAATATTACATGAAACTAAATTCAACAAAATGACTTTTCATTTGAGGTTTTGAGATTAATTTTTTTTATGAAAATTAATTAGGCATATATTGGCTTTGCTTTATGTTTGTTTGTTTGTATTTTAAGTAAATTTATAATTATAGAGTTATTTACTGAAAAGTTAATTAGTCAGGAAGGAATCATTTTAAAATTACTGTAGCAAGATTTAAAGTAAGTGAAAGAGTTTTAAAAAAAATTAATACTTGTATTGAAAAATTAAGTTGAATAATAGAAAAGAATTGATTTACAACAGAAACAGAACTTTAAAAGAAAGCCATTAAACCCTTTTTTTTTTATTAAACTTGTTTTTAATGGTGAACCCTAAAAATAATTCTTATATAGCATTATTTATTTTTAAGCATCTTCAAAAAACTATTCCATAGTATTTATTTTAAACCCGGATTATATGTTCCCTACTTACTACTTGTATTGAAAAATTAAGTTGAATAACAGAAAAGAATTGATTTACAACAGAAACTGAACTTTAAAAGAAAGTCATTAAACCCTTTTTTTTATTAAACTTGTTTTTAGTGGTGAACCCTAAAAATAATTCTTATATAGCATTTATTTTTAAGCATCTTCAAAAAACTATTCCATAGTATTTATTTTAAACCCGGATTATATGTTCCCTACTTACTACTTGTATTGAAAAATTAAGTTGAATAACAGAAAAGAATTGATTTACAACAGAAACTGAACTTTAAAAGAAAGTCATTAAACCCTTTTTTTTTATTAAACTTGTTTTTAGTGGTGAACCCTAAAAATAATTCTTATAAAGCATTTATTTTTAAGCATCTTCAAAAAACTATTCCATAGTATTTATTTTAAACCCGGATTATATGTTCCCTACTTACTACTTGTATTGAAAAATTAAGTTGAATAACAGAAAAGAATTGATTTACAACAGAAACTGAACTTTAAAAGAAAGTCATTAAACCCTTTTTTTTATTAAACTTGTTTTTAGTGGTGAACCCTAAAAATAATTCTTATATAGCATTTATTTTTAAGCATCTTCAAAAAACTATTCCATAGTATTTATTTTAAACCCGGATTATATGTTCCCTACTTACTACTTGTATTGAAAAATTAAGTTGAATAACAGAAAAGAATTGATTTACAACAGAAACTGAACTTTAAAAGAAAGTCATTAAACCCTTTTTTTTATTAAACTTGTTTTTAGTGGTGAACCCTAAAAATAATTCTTATATAGCATTTATTTTTAAGCATCTTCAAAAAACTATTCCATAGTATTTATTTTAAACCCGGATTATATGTTCCCTACTTACTACTTGTATTGAAAAATTAAGTTGAATAACAGAAAAGAATTGATTTACAACAGAAACTGAACTTTAAAAGAAAGTCATTAAACCCTTTTTTTTATTAAACTTGTTTTTAGTGGTGAACCCTAAAAATAATTCTTATAAAGCATTTATTTTTAAGCATCTTCAAAAAACTATTCCATAGTATTTATTTTAAACCCGGATTATATGTTCCCTACTTACTACTTGTATTGAAAAATTAAGTTGAATAACAGAAAAGAATTGATTTACAACAGAAACTGAACTTTAAAAGAAAGTCATTAAACCCTTTTTTTTATTAAACTTGTTTTTAGTGGTGAACCCTAAAAATAATTCTTATATAGCATTATTTATTTTTAAGCATCTTCAAAAAACTATTCCATAGTATTTATTTTAAACCCGGATTATATGTTCCCTACTTACTACTTGTATTGAAAAATTAAGTTGAATAACAGAAAAGAATTGATTTACAACAGAAACTGAACTTTAAAAGAAAGTCATTAAACCCTTTTTTTAATTAAACTTGTTTTTAGTGGTGAACCCTAAAAATAATTCTTATATAGCATTTATTTTTAAGCATCTTCAAAAAACTACTCCATAGTATTTATTTTAAACCCGGATTATATGTTCCCTACTTACTACTTGTATTGAAAAATTAAGTTGAATAATAGAAAAGAATTGATTTACAACAGAAACTGAACTTTAAAAGAAAGCCATTAAACCCTTTTTTTTATTAAACTTGTTTTTAGTGGTGAACCCTAAAAATAATTCTTATATAGCATTATTTATTTTTAAGCATCTTCAAAAAACTACTCCATAGTATTTATTTTAAACCCGGATCACTGTAGAATGTTCCCTACTTAATCACAACACTTATGATATTACTTGTTCAAACAGTATCAAAACAGAAAATATGCGTATTTTAATGGACAAAAACTGATTTATTTAGCTATATTATATAGGGCGATTTACAACAGTGGTTGCAAACTTAGATGGAAGTAGGCCCATTATAACGTTTGAGAATTGCATAGCTACATGGCCGAAAATGTCATTACCCTGAAGGTGCTTCTCTATTATGAACTAGCTGTATATGTGTATTCAGAGATGATTGTGCTCCGGAAAAAATCCAGATTCCTAATTCTTTGCTAACCCCGATCGGGAAGTTTCCGGAAATCCAAGGTCCAGAAATTTCAAAAAATCATCGTACACTTTATGTATTAAAATTCTTGTATATTTTACTTAAAAATATTAGAACTAGAATTTATACTTGGCATCTCTTTTATTTGGAAATGTTTTTTTTCTGGAAGAATAATAAATATGATTAGAGATAAAAGTAAACTTATACATAATTATTCATTTAAATTATGCTGCATTTGATTTTTGAATTTCATGTTTTGAAAATATCAATGAATTAAATTTATAAGCACGTTAATTTTTTGAAATGCGTCATTAATGATTTTACTCAAGACAATTTTCAGGATTTTCGAGTTGGACTCACAATCACCCCTGCTGTATTTAAACCAGTGCTTTTATTTATCTAAATTATCTTACTTTTATATTTTTTAATAATTTTTTTCGTCAAAAATTGCAGTTAAATTGACCCGATAATAGCCGTTTTATCATAATTTACTGATATGACGGCCAAATTGGTAAGCTCTGCGTGTTAATCACCAAATCAATAAGCTACGACAATACATCAAAATCTGACCCTTTTTTTTAAAAACTATTTTCAGCAATTACCCTCACTGAAAACATTCGTGGGCGTTTAAGCTTTATGGGGATTCCAAGACATGCAGAAAATGAAAGTTATTTGGGTAGAATTCAACATAAATCGAAGTGATTTTCGAAAAATGACACAAAATTCACGTGGTCGAAAACAATAGTAATTTTAAATATTATGTAATTTAGTTATCCTAAAAATAATTTTTTTCTCTTGACTTAGAAATTCTGATTTGTATGAAGCTCTTAAATTTATAATTACTTAATATTTAAAAAATAATCCTGTCAATAACATGTAGTTCCACGTATGTGTACCCAGGGACCGATCAAGACAAATTCAGGCCCAAGGCCTACCAAATTTTCCGGGCCCCTTACAAGATATTTTGTAATTAAATTACTGAAGAGTAGTCCTAACAATAAAAAAGAATCTATTGACTGTATGATTCAAGAGAAACAGACAACTGAGAAATTTTGAAAGCAGACAACTGAAAATTATTTTTCTTAGATAAATTAAAGCAAAATATAAAACAACAAAATAATGTTATATTAAAATAAAAATAGTTTGGTGGCCACAAACAATTGAAATCAGTGATTTTTGCTACAAGTCACTGATTTTTATTTAATACTTAAACCAACACAAAGCTAGCCCACCTTTCATTAAACCTTTTACTATTTTTTTTGAGGCCCCTCAGAAATTGTGGGCCAACGTTGCTCCCACCGATAGTACAGAGAAGGAAAGAACATCCATGCCTTGCCCGGGATTCGAACCCAGAACCTTTCTGATGCAAGGGCAGTTTTCTAACCCCTACACAGGCCGGTCGGCTGTAACTTATATTAAAAGCAGTATTGCTGTGTACTTAGAAAAAATTTCGTTTTTTTTAATTACATTTAAATCTATTTATTATTGTATTTAAATAGACCATAATGTTACAACATATACGCTTGTTCCTACTTTTGTTACAGTTTAACATTTGAAATATTTATTATCTTTTACTTGTTAAGAGCTAAGGTCCATGTATGTGTACCTAAAATTATTAGCCCACTGACAGTATGATTTATATTTTCTTATTGTTATATAAAAATAGAAATTTGAAACTGTAAAAAATATATTTATACGCATTTTTTTTCCCCTGCTAAATTCTTTTATACTTCAGTAGTGAAAAGGCTAAATCGAAGCATGGATGCAAGCGCACCAACAGCCTGTCCATAATAGAGAAGCATGCCTAGCGGCTTACGAGGACTTCTCCAAATTTACTCTGCAATTCTCAATCCTTGTTATGTGTCCAACCTATCTAAATTTGTAACCACTGTATCTTATCATTTTTCACATTCGTTAATTCACTTTATTTATACTCAGTTCTCCGATACTTAATTCAATAGCTCCTTAATCTTCTGGGTTAAGCTCAAAACTGTAAGGAGAAACACGGTATTCAAATTTACTGATTATCAATTGACAATACGTACCTTAACTTAAAATAATACAAAACTTAATACGTACTAAATCGTTTGAGAGTACGTTAAAATATTTACCATTACTTGATCTCCTAAAAATTCCACATCGATTTCTGCCACTTCCCATTTGTCTTCAGTTCTGCGTGCAGTAGCAAATAAATATTGTGTGACAGCGCCTTGTTTTATGACAGCAATGGATGCCGGAGTTCTGCCTTCTATGAAGTATTTGAATTTTATGCAACCTTGTGTTATTCCCGTTGTTGTGATAAAAGGTGTTTGAAATCTCGCAAAATTATTCTTAGCCTCATTCCCTCTTACAACCATAGCATAACCTGAAAGAAGAAGAAAATTGTTTTCATAATAATTATTCACATTTCATGTTGCAGTCAGTGTAACATTATTTCACCGAGACTCAATTTAAGTGAATAATACTAATTATTCATATTTCAGTCAACTTAAAATTATTTCAACTAGACTTAGTTTAGTTTGCTCTCTCAGATGCATTCCTGATTCGACATAAATTATTTAAAATCTCGAGAAAAAATAAATATGTAAAAAATTTTGTGAAGAAAATGTCGAGTTTAACACCTGATAACCTGTGCTGTATCATAAAATAGCTTTTAGTGATTGCCCTGTTACGGTTGGGTATAGAATAAAAATGAAAAGGTTGCAAGAATGATAACAATTTAGAAAAAGAAAAAAAAACTAAAAATTAATGGCCGGGTGAAACATAGTTAGTGGTACATTTACGAAGTTTGGCTAACCCAGAAAAATAGTAAATTTTCTTCTTCAAAAATACGTTCCAGAAGATAACAAGTATATTCTAAAAAAAACATACTTTCTTCTCCATAAAAAAGATATCCAGTTTAGGATGAAACAAACAGAAAAATCCTTGGCTAGTGAAAAGGAATTAGTCCAGTTCTTTTTTCAAAAAAATCATTATTGTTTTATTGGAGGAAAACAAGTTAAACAAATCATCATGTTGAGGCACATCAGGTCAGGAATCATCAATGGCACATCCTAAAACTGTGGTAACTAGTGATAACTGGAACAGGAGTTAGAACTTATTCTCGGAAAGGGAAAGCTGCCGACATTCTTTTTGAGATTTTTTTTTGAAGAGATTAATAAGCAGGAGGTATCCCGATCATGAAGTTAGAAAATGACTGTGAATGATTTCCATCACTGTCGGTGGCTGGTCAGAGGGTCATCTTAAAAAGCTGGAGATTTATAAGCAGGAGAATTCTTTAGTAGGCATTAATCCAATTTATCAGGAAAATTCTTTAGTAGGCATAAATCCAATTTATCAGGAAAATTCTTTAGTAGGCATAAATCCAATTTATCAGGAAAATTCTTTAGTAGGCATAAATCAGCGACAATGACAAGGACAGCAGATTTGCAACATGGCGGTAGATGAGTTATTTTCAGAGAACAAAGCCAAACATCAAAAAAAGATGGCGCAAGGAAGCCATTCTTCCAAAAAAAGCTTCTCCACCTTAGGGAGGTGGGAGCAAAAAAATATTAAAACTCCGTTAAGCGGAGGGCAGCAAGTTATCTGACCATCAAATTATCGAAAGCAATTTCGTCTTTCGCGCTCTTCCTTTTTATAAGATACAAAAACTTAAAGTTGAAGTTGTAGTGCATGTTGTGCAAGTTAAAGTTAAATTATCTAAAAATCACGAGTTGAGACGAAAAATTGATTATACGTTAACAGTTACGGTTGAGAAACACAACATACACGCGGAGATGAAAGATGCCGACAACCAGTGGAATTCTCAGAAAAAAAAGGGTGGAAACTTCTCGAAAGAAAGGGGCTCTTTAAGGAGCTGGTAAGGAATTTTAGGGGGAGAATGTCCAAATTGCGCTACCGCTTACGGGGCTAAAGAAATATGATGAAATAAAAAAATGTATTACAAAATTATAAATTAAGTCAACAGAATTAGTATTATTGATTAAAAAAAACAGGATATTTATAAATTAGGCTGTGACCTAATGTCACATTATACCCCCCACTGCAGAAAAAAAATTTGAAGAAAAATTTTTTTTTTTTTTTTTTTTGTTTTTTTTTTTTTTTTTTGCCAAAAAAATTTATAAATGAAATTAAGTTCTAACAGCCTGCAACTCCAGTTCACCACTACTCCACTTACAAATAGTCAGATGTTTACATAACAATCTATATCAAAACTTTTGATAGTAAGAGTCTGAAATGAGAAAAGCTGTGCCTCAAACATAAGACATACAAAGAACTAGTAACACATAATAACACATACATATAAGCAGCTTTACATGGCTGCATCTTGATTAGTGAAAAGGCAAAACAATGTTAATTGTTTGATAAATGGACGAAAAAAACACACAACAATCTTAATTGTTTGCTAAATGAAAACAAACATTTTGACACAGAATCGTCAACACATGTACTATAAATTAAACTTAAACAACATATGCCTTGATGCATGTGAATGCCTATAAGTGCAATAACACCCGTATAAAAAAATTCAGGCTACATGAAGTAGACTGAGAAAATCTTCTCCAAATAAAATAACATTAAGGAGGTAAAATGGATAATTGATTATTCAAAAAAAAAAAAAAAAATCTCACTTAGTAATAGTGGAAAAACAATTTTTGAGGTAAAGGACATTAACTCAAATTATTCCTTGTAAGAAGGAATTGAAAAAAAATTGATTTGTTTGCTGGAAATTATTATGAAAAAAAATTTAAAAATTGCAAACAAACGAAAAAAAATCAGGCTACCATTGTAGACTGACAATACTCCGAGCTTAAACGAACAAAAAAACTTTGTACAACATTTTGTACATCAATCCATTAAGTGAATTTTGAGAAAAAAAATTGAAACCAATCAAACAAGATTGATAAGTAGTAATCCGAGTTAAAACGACAAAAAATTAGTACACATCAAACTGTATACCTGAAACAAATCAAAGTCATTAGTGAGAGCAATAAGTGCATTAAAATTATTAATTTTAGACTTGAAAAAAAAATTTAAAAAATTTTCAATTAAATTTACTAGTTGTAACAGGAAAAGCCTAGGCAAAACATTAAACTTAACAAAAACTGCAAGGAATTTTAACACTTAAAAAAACAAATTGACTCACAGAACTTTGACCAAAAAAAACTGCTAAAAACAAAACAAACACAAAACAAGGCCTTGACACATTGCTTACAAAAAGCATTACCTAACAAAAATTGCTGAACAATATACAATTAACAAACTCAGCATCAACAATTTTGTATAAAACAACATAACACAAAACAATAAAAAATCATAACAACCGTTGTGACACCTTGAGATGTACAATGAGGTGTACTTGTATACATTATGCAAAGAGAATTCACTCTCTGCAAAAATCCAAAAAAAATTTGTATGTAATAAGAGTGACTTATGACATACTAGAAAAGGAAAAAAAATACTGTACAGAACTACAGGGTCGAAAAACAAAAAAATTGGCATTCGAAAATCAGACGTCATTAATTAATTACAATTATGTGTTTAAGTAATTTAAAAAAAACAAATATTAACATGAAATATTTGTTAAAAAATTGCAATCAGTTAGACATGAACAACCACAAACACGAACCCATAGTTATAAGTTTGTAGAGTCGCAAAAAGGAGGGCACTGCTCATCATCCACCATACAAACCATATCACAATTTGAATACCTCATTCAATTAAAAAATGTTAGAACTATTGACAAAATTAGTTACAAGAACTGTATACCAAAAAAATTTTACCAAAAAAATTTAACCAAAGAAATCACTGGTATTGCCTGACAAGTACTACAGGATCCCGATGTTCCGCGGATATGACGGCCAGCATCATATACACCGATACCCAAATAACACCCATCACACATAACAATGTTACATTCAAACAAAATTTATTAGAAAAAAATTATTTACTTCTTAAATTGTAAGGACAAGCCTTAGGGAGGGTGATATCACTATCAATTACACTAGGGGAGGTATCCAAAGAGGGATGAAAAAGCAAATTTTGCCTTCTATGAGGACATAGACGTAAACGGTCTATATGAACAGTTAGTTTAGGTGCCTTCGTATTGTCCAAAAGTTGTATGACATAATCCACATCATTAAATTTTGACAAAATAGTAAACGGACCATCAAATTTAGGTTTAAACACATTAGTATGTTTTAAGTAGACAATATCACCAATATTTAGTGATCTTAATTTTGCTTTCGCACCTTGTCTCGAATTTTGTTTGACTTGAGCTCGTTCAGAATTATGGTAAGCATTTTCATATGCAATATTGAGCTCATTTAAGGTCTCCAATAAATAGTGAGATTTATCCAAATGTATTGGTTCAACACTAGTTTCAAAACAATCAAAAATTAAGGCCAAATTACGACCAAAATGAAGTAAGTTAGGGGTGAATTTGGTTGAAGAGTGAATTGAACCATTGTATATATTTTGGTGAATTAATAAGCTGGTTGCAAATGACACACCTTTCTCATGTAAAGTTAAAACAGAAGACTTAATAGCTTGATTAATGCGTTCACTCATTCCATTACTTTGAGGATGAGCAGCACTGCTATGGGCTAATTTTATGCCTAACTTTTTATTGATTAATTCAAAAACCTCAGCTTTAAACTGAGTGCCTAGATCTGTTAATAGGTATAACATTCTACCATAATGAGTAATATAATTCATTAAATGTTTAGAAACAGTCTCAGTGGTTAAATTGACTAGTTGGTTTAAAATTAAATGTCTAGAGAAATGATCTATGAAAGTTAAAAAATATATCCACAATTCTTAATGGGTCCTACAATGTCCATTGAGACAAATTGTCCAGGCCTCTGAGGTAGCCACATTGATTTTAAAGGAGCAGGCTTGCTCGCAGACTGTTTATGTTTAATACATAATTCACAAGACTTAACATAATTACAGGTATCACTGTAACAATTTTTCCAAAAATATCTTTTAGACACAAGCTCATACGTCTTTTGAATACCAGAATGGGAAACATGACAAATATTTAACACTTTAGATTTTAATGAATTTGGAACTACAATTCTGTGTTTATGAGGAAAAACCTCAGTGGCATACATTAATATACCATCATTTAAAAAGAAATGTTCAGTCTTAGATTGATTAATTAACGTGGGATTGTTTAAAAGAGAAATAATTTCCTGAATATTTTGATCTTTACATTGTTCCGATTTAAATGTGTCTAAAGAAATTTCAAGAGGGGAGTCATTATTAGTTAAAGCATGAATTACATGGTCTTCATTTATATCAGTGAAAGGTAAAATTAGTTCAGAATCATTACTATTTAAAGCAGGTTGACAAAAATTTGGATCAGGAGAACGACTAAACCAGTCGGCTAACACATTCTCATGACCAGGTATATGTATAAACTCAAAGGTATATTCACTCAAAGCAAGCAACCAACGTGTGATAATATCAGCAGGTGATGTAACCTTGCGATAATGTTTTAGGGGTTTACTATCACTCAGAATTGTAAAATTTCTATTATAGAGGTAAGATTTAAATGCTGTAACACCCTTAAAAATTGCATAAAGCTCCAATTTGATGGTGGGATAGTTTTTCTCAGACTTGGACAAAGCCTTACTAAAAAAAGAGACAGGGCGAAGAGATCCTTCATGCTCCTGCATCAAAACTGCTGAAATGCCTAATTTGCTCGCATCAGTATTTAGGAAAAACGGTTTACTGAAATCGGGTAACTGAACAAAAGGTTTAGAAAAAAATGCATTCTGTAATGCATCAAATGCCCGCTGTTGTTCGTCATTCCATTTAAATTTAGATTGCTTAGTAGCAACTTTAGTCAACACAGCAATTAATTGGGCGAAATTTGGAATTAAATGGCGATAAAAGCCACACACACCTATAAACTTCTTAACCTGTTTGGCATTACGAGGGGTAGCAAATGAAGTAATTTTGGCTATATTGGATGAAGTAGGGGTTATACACTTATGGGAAATTACAAAACCGAGATATTCAACAGAATCTTTAAAGAAAGAACATTTATTAGGAGCTAAAGTTAAGTTATATTTAGTTAAAATTTTAAGTAACGCTGATATTCTATTAGTCATTTCCTCAAAGGAATTTGCTCCGATTAGGAAATCGTCTTGATAAGCGTGGATACCTTTAATACCCTCAGTATTTAATTCCTCAATAATTAGGTCTACTAAAGCCTGGAAAGTACTCGCTGCCGTTTTGAGGCCAAAAACGAGTCGTCTATTAGCGAAGGATCCAAAAGGAGTAGTAAAAGTTAGTATGTCCTGTAGGTGTTCAGGAAGCATAACCTGCCTATAGGCTTCTCGAATATCACACTTAGTGAAAAATTTATAAGAAGAAATTTCATTAATTATCGTGCTTATTTTAGGCAAAGGGTAAGTGGAGCTTTCTACCACTGCATTAAGTAATCTTAAGTCCAAGGCTAAACGATACTTAGGTTTTCCCTGACTATTTTCTGAGTTTTTCTTTTTGACTAAGACTAGCGGAGCAGCCCAATGGCTAACATGCCTATGAATAATCCCGGCTTCCACTAATTCATCTAATTCTTGTTTAATGTCATCCCTTAAAGCGTATGGAATTTCAAATGGTAAGGTTTTTATTGCATTGTCATTTTTCAATGTTAAAGAGGGAACCACACGATCCTAAAGTTTTTATGGTTTTAGAAAATGCAGCAAAATTTTCCAATAAAATGTTTTGAAGAATTAATCTTTGATCAGTGTCTAAATGTGCTAAATCAAAATCAGTAGATTTTAGTTCATCTTTTCTTAAATTTAAAATATCCTGAGAAGCAGTAATTAAATTACACTGTTCTAGATTAGTACAATCATTTAAATCTACATTATTACCATCATTACTATTTTGGACAACAAAATTACAAATAATATAACCTATATTCAAGCCTTTATTTAAATGAACAGTGTTATCAGAATTATTTTGGATTATTGTATTAAACACATTATTGTCAACAACATTAATAGAAGGATGAATATTAATATTTGAATTATAAGTAGGTGTGAAATACACCTCTTGATTTGTTTGATTAGCAAAAGAATTAATTCTTAAATGGGCAATGGCAGTCTCGCCTGGCTCAATTGTGAGTTTATTTTTTAAAACTACATCAATCTGTTCATTATTGGTATGATTAGAAGCTAACTTATCAAAATTATTTAAAGGAATACAAAAATTACTAAATTGCACCAACTCGTCTTGGAATTTAATAAGAACATTATGTGTTCTTAGAAAATCAAAACCTAGAATTCCCTCTTAATATCTGCAATAAAAAATTGATGTCGAAAAAAATTATTATGGATTTTAAAGGAAATTTCAGCACACGCCGAGAATTGAAGCTGAGAATTAACTGTTCTTATTTGGACTTTTCTTGATAAGAATTTTACTTTATTATGAGCCCTGATTGCATTGAAAGTATCTAATGTCAATAATGAGACTGACGACCCACTATCGAGTAGAAAATTTACATTAACATTTTTAAAGCTAGAAGCAATTGTAGGAAGATTAATTTCATGTGAAACAATATTTATGTGTTCAGTATTTTCTTTATAGTTACAGTTAGTCAAAAACTCCCTAATGGTAACATTTGAGTTATGCATCGATTTTGACATAAACTCATTTATATCAAAAATTTTGGATGGTTTGGTGGATGAGAAGACAGGGCCATCCCCTACTGCCTCCTGCGAGAGTTTAAAGGATTGTTACCTCTATAATTAGTATTATTAACCCTCGGTCTAAATTGTTCATTTTGACTAGGAATCGGTGGTGGTGGATACTGCGGTGCAGTGAACCTGGGAGAAACCATGGGGAACTGTGGCGGAAAAGAATGCATCGCCAATGGCCCAAATGAATTTTGTCTTAAATGTCTGAGATACGTTCGACACTCACTCATGATATGCCCAGACCTATTACAGAAAGCACAGTTAAGGTTTGGAGTTGGGCGAGGTTGTTCATGTCCAACCCGATCCTGGTTCTGTACAGGGTGAAGTAAAAGGGGACATAATTTAGTGCTGTGGGGTTTCGAACATATATTACAATTAGACTGCATAGTCTCAATTTTTGTTGTCAGCATTTCGAGTTGTTTTGAAATTAAGGTGAGCTGATCAGGTGCAGCAGAAGCACACTGAGTCACCGCATGAGCTGCGACTAAAGGAGTAGCCGATCCAGCTAAAGATTGTTGAATTGTCACAATATGATTGGCCCTTTTGACCATCTCGCGGTAATCTTGTATTCCCTCAATGAGAATAGTCTCCTTAAGGTGCAAAGGGATTGCAGATAAGAACTGCATGGCTTTTATCCGAGACAAAGCAGTTTGGTCATTTATAAAGTTATATGCCTTATGGGCAAGAGAATCTATCCTATATTCTAAATTTTTGATAGTTTCAGAGGGCAAAAGGCTGATTGCCTGAAATTTTGCCAAGTCAGCCGAGGAAGAATCTTCTTGTTTGAAAAAATTTTGAAGCAGCTGACATGCATCCTCGAACTTTGTGACCACCCTACATTCAGGTGAATTCTGAAAAAAAGTGAGAGCAGCCCCAGACAATTTTGATTTTAATAAGTATAATGCAGCCGGATTATCAAATTGATTTAATTTTACTAGATCTTTAATTTGGTTCAGGAACCACTCTACATTCTGAGAATTTCCAGAAAATTCTGGACTATTGAAATTGAATTTAGGGGTTTGCCTATTGGCCTCTATGTTATTTACGTTGTCAGGCATAATTATTGGATTAGAATACGTTCTATTACGGGTTTGAATTGGGGTCATCTAATGAAAAAAAAAAATTTAAATAATAAAAGTATCAATTACACAGGTATTATTACTAATTGTAACCTTTTGATAACCTCATGAAAATAATGTATAAACTTAAATATCAAGAAAAACACAATTAAAAAGGTTAGGTAACCCTTCAAATTACTATTAATCATATAACGATATACTTGCATAAACAAGAAATATCAACCATTAGAAAAAACAATATTGTCATTAATTATTTCCAAGTGCAAATAAACACCCAACAAAAATTTTAAAAACAAACCAATTATAGATATGTAATTGTATTATAATAGATTAGAACACTAATAATTTATCAATATAGGAGAGTAAGATTCATATTAAAAATCAATTCAATAACCTTACAACAAAATAATCAATTAAATTATCAAACATGACCTATTTCAAAAGCGCATGAAACAAAATTTTATTTCCCCTAACATTTACCAAATATTAAATAATGATTATTTATTTTAACCAATTGCTGTGAAAAAAATTTTCAAACCATTTATGTAAACATCAATTTTATAGAATAAAAGGAATCTTATTTTCAAATTTGTTATATGAAAAATTATTTACCAAATCTTATCCAATTACTACTTATTATTTAATCAAAAATATTTATATTAATCATCCTAATCAAAATCGTTATTTTTAATCACTATTATAAAACAATTGTAATATTCAATTACAGAAATTATGACAAATAATTATTATTATTTCAACTTAAAAAATTATCTATTTGGTTATTGTATGAAACAAATTAGTAAATAACCAAAACAAGATATTAATTAACTAATCAAAACATAAAGTCTATTAAAAAATTTGATTACATTGCATAATTTATTATTGTTTATTTGGCTATTAAATCAAAAACTATTGAAATAAACAGTTCATTTCCTACTTCAAACTTAAAGAAATTTATTGAAATTAATTGTATTAAACATTGAATAATAATATCTTACTTTACTCATAGTAAAAAATTTAATTTGAAATCACTGGTCAAAATAAATATAGTTAAAAACTATATACACCAACCGAAAAGCGGAACGGCACCAGATGCCCTGTTACGGTTGGGTATAGAATAAAAATGAAAAGGTTGCAAGAATGATAACAATTTAGAAAAAGAAAAAAAAACTAAAAATTAATGGCCGGGTGAAACATAGTTAGTGGTACATTTACGAAGTTTGGCTAACCCAGAAAAATAGTAAATTTTCTTCTTCAAAAATACGTTCCAGAAGATAACAAGTATATTCTAAAAAAAACATACCTTCTTCTCCATAAAAAAGATATCCAGTTTAGGATGAAACAAACAGAAAAATCCTTGGCTAGTGAAAAGGAATTAGTCCAGTTCTTTTTTCAAAAAAATCATTATTGTTTTATTGGAGGAAAACAAGTTAAACAAATCATCATGTTGAGGCACATCAGGTCAGGAATCATCAATGGCACATCCTAAAACTGTGGTAACTAGTGATAACTGGAACAGGAGTTAGAACTTATTCTCGGAAAGGGAAAGCTGCCGACATTCTTTTTGAGATTTTTTTTTGAAGAGATTAATAAGCAGGAGGTATCCCGATCATGAAGTTAGAAAATGACTGTGAATGATTTCCATCACTGTCGGTGGCTGGTCAGAGGGTCATCTTAAAAAGCTGGAGATTTATAAGCAGGAGAATTCTTTAGTAGGCATTAATCCAATTTATCAGGAAAATTCTTTAGTAGGCATAAATCCAATTTATCAGGAAAATTCTTTAGTAGGCATAAATCCAATTTATCAGGAAAATTCTTTAGTAGGCATAAATCAGCGACAATGACAAGGACAGCAGATTTGCAACATGGCGGTAGATGAGTTATTTTCAGAGAACAAAGCCAAACATCAAAAAAAGATGGCGCAAGGAAGCCATTCTTCCAAAAAAAGCTTCTCCACCTTAGGGAGGTGGGAGCAAAAAAATATTAAAACTCCGTTAAGCGGAGGGCAGCAAGTTATCTGACCATCAAATTATCGAAAGCAATTTCGTCTTTCGCGCTCTTCCTTTTTATAAGATACAAAAACTTAAAGTTGAAGTTGTAGTGCATGTTGTGCAAGTTAAAGTTAAATTATCTAAAAATCACGAGTTGAGACGAAAAATTGATTATACGTTAACAGTTACGGTTGAGAAACACAACATACACGCGGAGATGAAAGATGCCGACAACCAGTGGAATTCTCAGAAAAAAAAGGGTGGAAACTTCTCGAAAGAAAGGGGCTCTTTAAGGAGCTGGTAAGGAATTTTAGGGGGAGAATGTCCAAATTGCGCTACCGCTTACGGGGCTAAAGAAATATGATGAAATAAAAAAATGTATTACAAAATTATAAATTAAGTCAACAGAATTAGTATTATTGATTAAAAAAAACAGGATATTTATAAATTAGGCTGTGACCTAATGTCACAGTGATTAAAAAAAAAAATTTCTTTACTCAAATTTATATCGGATTTTTATCATAACTACGTGAGTTTATAATTTTTGGGCACTTGAATGATCAGTGATTTTGCGTGATAACAAAATATAAATTTCTACAACAGATTTAATAAGCACTTCTTTAGAATTAAGAGTTGTGATGGATAAAGTTCTCAGTGAGACGATGCAGGTATACTGCTTCCTGCTAGTACTGACCACAGTGCTGGCTGATAATTATATGTGATACATTTGATTATACATGTATGGATATAACCTCAATCATACACGGAGTTTGGTTTTGAATCCCCTGAGAAGAGGTGCCCGTGGTTTTCTCTCCATGCAACGCAAATGAGGGGAAGTAATTTCAGTCTAAATTTTTTGCATGAAGGTGAGTCTGCTTTGACACAATGCTCGATTCAGGAGTCGCCTTGTAGGTTGGTTTCAAGATTCGTTCAATATTACAAGGCTACTTAGATGAGCATTTAAAGCTGTAAAACCAGCGCCTGTCGGCTGTACTTTGCCGGTGGAAAATAAAATTTTAAAACTGTATTGTTGAACAGAATTAATGTCAACATTTGAATCTTTATTAACGCTTCTAACATCTAAAAGTATTTGATCGTTAATTTAAGAGTATTCTTATTTTCTAAATTCTTTCAATATCAACATTTTCAATTTATAATAATTGCTTGATCAATGATGTGATATTGAAAATGTGTGGAAACGAAGTAAGATTGTATAATTGTTTCACCCTGAATTACGATATTATATATTGACTTTGTTTTATAGTACTAAAATTAGCTGTAGTCTTAAGCAATTTCCAAGAGTTATAGGATAGATATGAAGATGTCTCAAATCAATAATTCTGACATTTTCTTATCGCATTCTCTTTTAATCATGAATTTAAAACTTTAATTTTATTACGTTTCATCTATTAAATACATCGTGGCTGACGTTACAGCATTATCATTTATTTTTTATTATAATAAAAAGTGTTTTTATTATGCATGTATATAAAAAATCAACCAACTAAAAAGAAAAGAAATTTTTTAACAAGTTTTTGACAATGAAAAATAAACGAAAAGCGAAACACATTTTCTCCATTCATTTTAATAAATACGTTTAACTCTTTCACGCAGATAGGACACCGGTGTCCTTTAATATGTTTTTTTCTGATCCTCTGATTACAAGCAAAAATATTTTTTGGTACTTTTTAATCATAAAAAAATAGCCTTAAACTTGCTAAAAAAAATCTGTTAGATTTATATCGGAATTATATTTGCATTAAAATATAAAATCCAAGAAAAAAAATAAGTGAGAGAAATTTTTAATTTTTTTCATTTTTATACAAATTTTTATCAATAATTGATTTTGTAAGTTAAAAAGTTTCAGTGATAAATGACTGTTTCTCATAAATCTAAATTAGTGCAAATTTAAAAAATTATTGTTTGTAAATGTAACTTAACAATATAACTTTTAACGCAGACAAGGACACTGGTGTTTCATGCGGTATTTCATAACCATAAATTATTAAAATAATAAATGTAATGTTTTTCACTTATTTTGACCTAAATTAATACAAAATAATGAAAAAGTATGATAAATATGTTTCATAAAAATTCTGCGCTAAAGGTTTTTTTTTTTTTTTTTTTTTTTTAAAAAAAGACTTTTCCTAAATTGTGATGCGCTGATAATGAGCTATTGTACCTAACAAATAAGCGGACACTTTTTATCCTTGTTTCATTTAACAAAATAATATGTTATTTAGTTTCAAAGATGAAATTAATTTAATTGATGCTTCCTTTCTCTTATTTGTTCTCATTCTTTCTTCAATGTTTGTAGAATCAATATTGATTAAAATTCGCTGTAAAATTTATTATTAATAATAAATCAATATATGAGTGAAATTAATCATATTAAAAAAGTAATATAATAAGAAATTTAGTAGCAATAGATAAATTTATATTATATAGTAATTTAACAAGCAATGATTTTATACTTTCTTTCTTCTTTAATATTTGTTACTTAAAATCAATATTAATAATAATTTACAAATCAATGAAAATTAGACAAATGATTTTACCCATTCTTCTTCCTTTATGCAAATATTCATTTTGCCAAAATGCCCTTGCTCTTTCTTCATTTTTCATGTCACAAGTGCCTCTCACGAAATGGCACGAAAAAAGGATTGTGTCTATGGAAGAAATACCTGAAACAATTTAATATTTAGAACAATTTTATTAACATTGAACCAAAAAACGTGAGAGATATGTGCATTTTATTCATATAACTGGATTAAAAAAAGGAAAAATCTATCTCTGAGTGTGTTTATAAAACTTCTGTGGATTTATCGAAAATTATAGGAGCGAGAATTACGAAAATTATCGTCTGCACTAGTTAATTAGTGCAGACGATATTTTAAGTTTCGAAATTTGATGCAAAAACGTACTTTCTTTAAATAAATATACATTTTTTTCGACTGATTCAGATTTGTGGTGCTCAAAATATGGGGGAGGAGGAGCCACAAACTAGGAAATATGATCACAGTAGTTTGTTAGGAAGACGGTCCAAAGTTTTGACCCCTTTAATGTTAATTTAACTTTTTGCTTATTTCGCAGTATCTGGGGAACTAAAAATACTGCTTTTTTAAAATTCGATTTATCAGAGCCGCGATGGCTCAGGGGATAGAGCGTTCGCCTTCCAATGAGGTGAACGGGGGTTCGATCCCGGCGATGGCTGGTCGATACGAATTCCGCATCCGGCTTGCACCGTCCAAAGTGCTGATGTGAACTATCGTCAGTGGTAGATGTATCATGGGTTAGAGTCCCCTTGCCGTCAGACTAACAGTGGGTGGCTCTCGTGCTCTTCCTCTCAATATAACGCAAATGCGGGTTAGTTTCACCAAAAAGCCCTCCATGAAGGCAAATCTTTCTTAATACTTGATCCAGAAGTTCCCTTGTCTTCTAGATTGGGTTCAAAATTACAAGGCTACGGAGTTGAACATTAGCATTCGTAAACCCAAAAATTGGCTCGGCTGTTCATCGACGGTTATAATTATTTAAAAAAATCGATTTATCAAGAACAATTGGAACGATTTCTCTCGTATTTTTGCCATGTAAAATTAATTACATTCTTTAAAATAGTAACGTAAAAAAAAATTTTATATTTTATAATTCAAAATTTTTTTGATCATTATTAAATAAAATAATAAATATTTACTTAAAATTGTTTTTGTCTCATATTATCTTTAGATACATAAATTTTATAATTTTTTTTTTAATTCGCTTAAAAAAAATTTCGTAACATAAAAACATGAGAGATTACTAGATTAGAAAGATGAAAGATTTTTATCTGAATATGCTTATAACACCTTTGCGGAGTTATCGAAAACTCGCTTATAATCATCATTATTTCTTTCGATAGTGCGTTTTTGAGCAAAATAAAAACCAGAGCACTTTAATAATTTCTTATCTAATAAATGGATTTTCGCTTACGAAGAAGCAATCTGCAATTTATTTTTTAAAGTAAAGCTTTTCCACAACAACCAGTTTGTTGACCAAGGGATCATGGAAGTTAAGATCACAATTTCGAAAATAACAACAGCATGATGGTAACAATAATGTCGGCATTGTGCACCGAACGCCTTTACTTCTAGGACAAGCTGGTATCCATCGATCTTCAACTGGATGGGCTTCAAGCCAACACTGGTGTTAAAACTTTGAATAAATCACAAACTACTAACAAAAAATATTTGATTTCATATTCTCCTGAAAAGGGTCACTTTTTTTCTAAATGGACTGCGCAAACTGATTCCTCTTTCTGTTTAAAATATTTTTAATAACCAAAGTAAACAATTCGAAAGCATTTAAAAGAACAAATTGAAAATAGTGTGTAGTAGAGCGTAATTTATAAATAGATAAACAGTTTTGAAAAAGATTTCTGAGTCGCACGTCTAGGCAACATGCGACATAATAACTAAATAATTTAAGATGATCAATGTTGACCGTTCAATTTGATGTCTTTTAGGAGAACGAATTTTATGTTGTATTTTATATTTTTTCAATTGTTTCAATACAATTCGGGCAAAATACTGGCCACCCTAAATAACTTTTGATCTAATGATCGGATCTTCACGTTCTAGGTCTCAATTTCAATTGTTTGAGGGGATGACCTCAAATATGCAAATTAATTAGTTCAGACGATATTTTGAGTTACAGAATCAGATACAAAAGTGTACGTTCTCTAAATAAATTTAAAAAAAAATTTTTTTTTTTGACAGCTTCGGATTTCTGATCTTAAAATTATAGGGCGTAGCCGCAATCTGGGAAATATAATCCCAATAGTTTGGTCAGGCGAGCGGTCCAAAGTTTTGACACCTAATGTTAATTTTACTTTTTGCATTTCTGTGCCTGATTTTGTGACTTAAAATATTGTCTGCACTAATTATTTAGCATATTTGAGGTCACTTCCTCAAACCATTAAGAAAGATTGAGTCATGAAGACGCAATCATTAGATCAAAAATCATTCAAGGTCAAAGTGATCAATTTTTATTAAAAAAATATTTATTTTATTTCTTTCTGCACATTGTAAAATTATATATTTATAATGTTTTAGTGGGACATTAAAAATCATAAAGTCTACTCTATAAGAAAATACTTTGATTTCACCGAAACACATATGTATTTCATAAAATTTTTCATTTTCATTAAAATTTTTGTCTTTTTTTTTTATGTCTTAATTCTTTATCATAAAAATTTTATCTTTTTTTTCCAAGTCTTAATTGTCTAGTATAAAAAAGAATTACTTATTAAAATATTATGTAATAAAACTTAGCATACCTGATATAGTTTGGGATATCAAAAATAAGGAGACAATTAACTTCACTGACCTATTCATTGTTAACTTATTTAATCAAGCTACTTCAGTGTTGAAGGATGATTAAACCTTCATCAAAATTTAAAGAAATGTAGAATTGATGAATTGCCAGTCTTATCATTTTTAACATAACACCTGGTCATTTTCTCTCTGATTTTATTTTGAAATGTGTTGGTTGATTTCAATGTCTTTTATCATTCCGTCATGCAATTTCGGATTTAAGGTCCGCATTCTTTAGAAAACGGAACTCCGAAAACGTGGGCTCGCATTTATCAAGTATAAATTGATCAGCGAACTTTTTGTTTTTCGTACCAAGGTTAACAAGGTGGTTATGAGGTAGAAATCAAAAACTTTACTTTTAACTACTGAAGGCCTTGTCTGAAATAAATTTAATTGTTAAAGACAGCAATGTTTGACTTAATTTACATTCAAAGATGAACATATCAGGCAATGACTTAATAGTTAGTTTATGTTAATTAGATACATGCACTACATATTAAGCGAGCTATGAATTACTGGAGGATGAAATTTTAATTAAATAACTGTATAAGAATGTTTATAATCCGCTTAAATTTAAATAAATGTCATTTCAAATTATTTGGACAGTCCTAAACGCAACTTAAGTGGATATCTTCATATACTTTGTAATATAAGACTAAATGAGATTTGATTTGTTAATAGAGGGAAGAACTTTTTTCTCCTTTTCTTGGATTTCTATAAATATATGTATATATATATATATATATATTAAAATTCATCAAAATATATTCTTCTATTATTCAAAAATATATTAAGTTAATATAAGGGTTAATCATAAAAATCTAAAAATTTTTAAAAAAAATCTTATTTTGATCAAAACACTAGTCCAAAGAATATATAACCTGACATTGTTTTGAAACTGATTAAATTATGGACGTGATATTTTAGGAAAATGAACAAAACAGAAAATGTCTTTCTTTGTGTTATAACACAAAGAAAGACTTTTTTTTCCTATAATATTTGGATTTGCGTCAATCAGTTGAAACCTATTTAATATTGAAATTTAAACGCCATATTTTCCGTAAACACCCATATATGTTTCGAAATATTCAGAGAAAGTTTTAATTTTTTATCTTTTCTTTTTGAAACATGCTAATTCCATCGTATTGAGATGTTTTTTGTAATATGTAGATGTTATAATGATAATGTGGATGTTATATAGTGATGATAATAATGTAATTGAGAACATATTTTGTGAAAATTTTATACTTTTTGGCTCCAGTTTGAAACAGGTTCAATATTGAAATGTGGAGGATGTCATATTTTCCGAAAATTTCCAGAAATGTCAAGAAATGTTTTTAACAAAAATTTTTTTATTGTTTATTGTGTTCCAAAATACAATCGGTCTTCTCTCTTGATGGCGTATTAGAATTTTGCAATTGTGGGGTCTTCCGAATTCATTTGTTATTTGTTTCGTTGAAAGTTAAATTGAAAGAACAAGTAATATTGTTAACACTTCAGGTATCATAATAATATTAAATGGCCGCTTTTCCAAACCATGGATGTTGAAGCGGTACCAGGGACTAATATTAGGTACCAGGGACTTTATATCTATGAGCGGTACTCTAGACTCCATGTTTCAAACTTAGACGTAAAACTCAATCGGAAGAAGTAACTCGGACTCTGTAGTCCTCAGGTTTACACGGTCAACCATCCTGTAAGAGTTAAATAAAAATATTATTTTGGTGCGTATAAATAGAGCTATTTATGAATTATTATTAATAGATTGAAATATTTGGTAAATGTACTAGTAATTGGATATAGTCATGATTAAAAAGGTTAAAGGATAGGAATGTCATAATGAATAAATTAAAGGCCGAAACATATGAAAGGGTAATTAAATTAAAGGGGATGTGATCGTTAAGGAAAGTGGTAGTACAATGCTAATGTGGGATAACAATAACCCAATAGGTTCAAAGGGTCACAAAGTGTGAGGTTTGAATAAATTGGATGATTTGGTATCACCAAATTTGGAAAAAGAGCGAAACTAAAATAAATTAAATATTAAAGATAAATAAGGTAAAGTCATGCTATATCCAAAATATATATATGATTTAATACAGTAAGCTGATGTCTCCAGTAAGAAAAACTAATAAAATCACACTTATGCATGCCCATAACAATAAATGAAAGGTACTCACCGCACACATACTGGAGGACAAGATAAAGACAATCATCAAGAAAAGACGAAATGAAACACACATTTTTAAATCGCGTTTAAGATTTATTTAAGAAAAATATCTAACAACATAACTAGTGGAAATACGTCTTTAAAACCCTTTTTAACAGTAGAAACACCTTTAATAGAAATGGGTGACGAAAGAAATTAAAACACAGAAGGCGTCATAGATAAAAGTAAATTACAAAAGAACGAGTAACTTAAGGGTTAAAATAAATATGGAAAGAAAGCTTAAATTCGAGAAGATTTTTTTTTAATGTTAAAGAAAATTAAAGGTATAAAATGTTGATTTTAAATTTTACAGAAATTGATTACAGCTATGGATTTAATTTAAAATAAAGGTTAAGAAAAAAATGTAAAAAGAAATCCCTCGATACGGACCAAAGTCCGCATCGCGGAGAAAAAGGGTGACCTGCCCGAAGGCTCGAAAAAAAAAGAATGTAATGAATAAGACTTAAAAATTCCTTAACTGGTATAGGACCAGAAAATTACGGCCAATTAAATTTAAAGAGGCGGAGAGTTTGAAATTTAAAGGAAAGAGATTGGTTAGTTAGCCCCCCTGAAATTAAAAGAAGAAAAAGAAAGGCGTGAATAGAGGGGTTGGTTGACTTTCCCCACAGGAAGTGCGATGACCGCAACGACCATGAGAAAGGTCAACAAGAAAGTTAAAAATAAAATTGCCAAATTGAAAAAAGGAATAACGTTTAAAGAAAAATTAAAGGCTTAAGTAAAATTAGAAATTAAATTGTCACATTACATTAAGAGTAAATGTGACACATCCATATGCAGTGGCGTAGCTACCAAGGGGCTAGGCGGGGCAGTGCCCCGGGGCCCTCAAGCTCAGGGGGCCCTCGAATCCTTGCCAGAAATCTCAATCGAACTGAACTTTTGGAAATTTCTCCCATTTTCAAAATAAATATGACAGGTTGCAACCCCACTTTAATCATGACAACTCAGTTGAGAGAAATTCAAACGTTATGCCTAGGGACAAGGGCCGTTTTATCCATTAGGTACTGTAGGCAACTGCCTAGGGGCCCCGCCTCGTTCAGGGGCCCTGTGCTACAGAGAAAAAAATTGACAATGTTTCTTAAATAGTAAAAATTTAATTCGAAATTTCAATGACGATTGTCTTGCTCTGTACATTACATCGATGCTATTTTAGTACATTTCCGAACGCATTCCAAATTAGATATTAATATTATGGTAGTTAGTTCATATATAACGCAGTAATATAATCGCAAGCAATTTTATCGCGGTAATTTTAACGCCGACTAATCAGATGACAATGCAGGAAGAGCAGCTTTTTTAACACAACACGCTTGAAAAACGCGCAAAATTCTACGTTGTGAATGCGCACTTACTGTTCTGGTACCTACCATAGGTACCTACCATACTCTATGGCCAAGCTACCAAAGAGTATGAAAAAATAAGGTTGGCAGTACTGGATGTATTGGAAAAGGTTAACTTTCAGGATGTCTTGAACGATTTTGTAACAAAAAAAGTGAATTTTAATATTGAGTGAAAGTTGAGTTAATATTTAAGCTTATTGTATGATTTTTTTTAAATGCATATATTAATTACTTATATTCTTTTCGTTTGATTCAATATTTTTATTGAATAATGTGATAATACACCTATGTAGTAAAAAGCAGCGTAATTATGAATAAAGTGTTGTGTTAGCGAAAAAATATATTAGGAAGTTAGAAGACGGTAGGGGGAGGAGGGCCGAGACGAGCATTGCCTAGAGGCCGCGACATGCATAAGCCGGCCCTGTCTAGGGAATTCCCCTAAATTCTTTCTGTAGGTTGGCAGAGTTGTCAATTTAACGGATAGTGATATGTGCGTTTTATTATTCATCGATGTGCGCTTTATTGTGAATTCGAATTAAGATTTTTTTTTCGAGAACGGTTAAAAAATTAAAGCTGCATCAGGAGTAAGTAAGCTACTGTCAATAAACTTTTTTGTACTGGTCAATATAGTGGTTCAATTTTATTTGATTTTACCACTCATATTGATCTCTGTTAAGTCAATAAATTGTGTCAAATCTATAGATTTCGGCTACAGCTCATTGTATAACGCGAAATATCGTGATAAAAGGCAAGTCACCTGCAGTAGGTACATTAATTCAGGTCCGTGGGCAGGAGATCGTTCATGGTCTCTGTAATGCCTTTCCTTTCCAATAAATAAGCAGACCAGATTTTTAAAACAATAAAACTTAACTTTATTTAAAAACAAAAGAAATAGGCATTGTTTTCCAGTAAGAGCTTCCAGCTCTTAGAAGACCAAGGAGACCCTCTCCCGATTATATCAAACATACATCTACCTTTCTCTCTCTCGCATCCCTCCGACGGGATGACAAAATGCGCCAAGTGCGTCTTAAAAGATCGCCTAACAGTTGCCAACCATTACAGTCTCCACCGTTAAATGTGGTAACACTAACGGCGATAATTGTTTTCCGGGGATTCCCCAACGACACTTGTTGCGTAGCTTTGTGTTTCTCTTTCCTTTTATTTTACTTTTAACGTCGTCAGTGAACAGTGAGTACCTACCTACTCGAGCACAATCTAATATTGTATTGTTTAAATAAATTAGAAAACTAAAATTATGGATAAGAAGAAGAAACCCAGTGGTGCATTTAAACGCAAACAACGCCAAGAAAGAGAAGGTAGTAAACAAAAATTGCCCAAAATTGACAAGTTTTTTAGTCAGCCTTCTGCAAGTACATCTAGCCAAAATATTTCTATTGATAGTGACTCAAATAATGTGGTAACTGCAGTGTTGGTTGAGAAGCCTACTGAAGAAGATTCGACAATTATGGAAGGTGTTTTCAATAGAAATGTAAACAATAACAATCTCGAGCTTGTGCCCAACTCTAGTTCCGGTTAAAAAGTTTGCAGCTGCTTACTACATGTTATTCTGATAGGCGATGTTTTCAAACGGCTAATTTTGTTTTCAATAAAAGAAATAAATTAGATAATTTCTGAGCTCAAATCTGCTTTATTTCATAAGATATTAATGTTATTATGTAATTCTGGGGAGTTTGGAGTGAACATTTGTTTTAGTTATTTTGTTATTTATTATTAAAAAACGTGACATGGTTGCTAGATTTTGAATAACTCGCTTTTTTGGCAGTCTTGATTTGGCCTCTTTCCATTTGTTTATTACTGTTTGTTCGTGTTGCATGCTGTGCACCATCTTTACGTTAGTGTTAGCATATAGTTAGAAGAGCAAGATTAAGTTTATGCATTATAATTCAGGAATAGTTAAATTTGAAAGTTGGCATATATTATTGACAAGGTAAGTGTTTTATAAAGTCTTTTTTCATATGTTAGGTTTTCATATTTATTATTGATTAAGCCACATGTTACTACTACTTAACACTACTAATCCTCAATTAATGTTAAAATTATATACCCTTTATCATTTTAACATTAATAAAATGATATAGGCGTATTGTTTTTTCATTTTTTTCTTATTATATTGCGACACATTTATCAGTTATTGCATGTGGTATTCATTAATTAGTTGAATCGAAATAACACCTAAGTTGTAAAAATATTGTTCGTTTTGAATCAAATTAGAAATAGTTGTTGTTTTTTACGTAAGATATTAATTAAGTATAATGCCTTTATAATATATAGGAACAAATAATGATAAAAAAATTGTTTCAGTGTGTTTAAATTGCTTTGTTTTTGTAAATAAACTTCTGGGTGGCAGAGCGTTGAATGAATGGATTTTCCTGATATTTTAACTAATACACATTATTATTTAATTCTTTTGTTTATTAAAAGTAGATTTTTTTTTATTTTTTGAAATGTCCTAAATCTATTATAATAATTTAGTAAGGTTTAGATTATATTTGTTTAAAATCTTTTGTTCCTTGGGTGAGAGTGTGCTCTCTCCTTAAAGATGTTTGTTGTGATTCATATGAGAAATAGTTGATTTTTTACATTAGATATTAATTAAGTATAATGCCTGTATGATAAATAGGGATAAAAAATGTTCTACAATATTTAAATTGCTTTATTTTTGTAAATAAACTTCCGAGTAACAGCTTTGAGTGAATGGATTTTTCTGATATTTTTACTAACAGACATTATTATTTAATTCTTTTGTTTTTTAACCGTAGACTTAATGAATTTTTTTAAATGTTCTAAACTTCTTGAAAATGTTTCAATCAGATTTTGCTAAAATTTATGAAAGAAGTCTTGTGTTATGTAGTTGAGCATCAGGGTGGCAGACCTTCGAATATAAGGATTTCAATGTTATTTTCACAAATACACATTATTGTTTAATTATTTTGTCTATTAAAAATAGAATTAATGTATTTTAAACATATATACCGAATATTTTAAAATCTTTTAATTAGGCTTTGTTAATATTTGACAAAGAAGTCTTGTATTATGTGGTTGAGCGTGTTCTCTCTAACGATAATTTGTTTTGATTCCTATTAAAAATAGTTTTTGAATTTTTACTTAAGATATTAAGTAAGTAGATAAAATATAATGATTGTTTTATAAACAGAGCAGAATAATAAACAAAATTTTGTTAATGTACATTAAAATTAATTTGTTTTTATTAATTAACTTTTGGGTGGCAGAGCTTCCAATATAAGGATTTTGCTGATATTTTCACAAATACACATTATTATTTAACTATTTTGTCTATTAAGAGTAGAATTAATTTATTTTAAGTATGTATAAAAAATTTTTAGTTAGATTTTAATAATATTTATCACAAAAATACTTATTTTTAAGTGAGTAGGCTCTCCACTTAAAGTTACTGTTTGTTATGATTCATGTAAGAAATAGTTGTTCATACTTTACTTAAGACATTATTAATTAGATTACGTATAATGCATGTTTCATAATTCTTCCTCACACTTGTTTCCTTTCGATTTAGGATGCAACTTTGTTGGAGAAAACAATTCAAAATAAATTGTGAAGAGAAGCAGATGGAATTATTTAAAGCAAGCTGTGATGAAATGAAAATATTATTCAATTGATTCTTTAAAGGATGCAGAATGGCTCAGTGGGGCTTTAGTGAGGAAACTTGTTTCTTATTTAATATCAAGTATCTTTCCGCCTATTGCCCCTTCTAAGCCGCATCAATCCCTAAGGACACCCATGAAGACCTTTCAAAATTAAGTCTGACTATAAGGTACTCCATAACACGGTGATAGCATAGTATGAAGGTGCGTATGTTTGTATTGATTTTTTTCTTTAAAATTTATTAGTCATTATGCATGTTTGTTATAAACTGTCTATCAAACAACATTGAATTTTGGGTAGGATTTGTATGTTTTCAAATCAATTGAAAATAAAGGGGAAAAAATGAAAATATAAAGAAATTTAATTAATAATTAAAGGTTTATTGTAAAATAATTTCTATCCTTGCTTTAAGAATTTTAGCTATATAATATTTTATAACCCAATTATGTGATTATGTCCAAATAATAATTTTCTTCGAAAGTTATTATTTAAATAATTAATTGAATATCCATGAAGTACATTCAGAAGAGGTTTGAGAAAAATATATAATAAATATCCTGCGTAAATGCTTTAATTTTTTTTCTTCTTGTTTTTAAATAATGTGTTAAGTTATTATTACTATTTTTTTTTAATTCATCACCACTTATCTTATTTCATTGAATATAAAATCAGGATAAAAACTTATCTCCGCTTTGACATAAGCATGTGAACATCTAATATTTCATGCAGTTTTTCTTATAGTTTGTATTGGGTGATAAATATTTCTTTAAAAACTATAATTTATGTATCTGCTACTCTATCTCAGGACTATGATGCTTAGCGGTGAGTTTATTAACCAACTTATATTCGAATGTTTTACTCGCATGAGTGACTGTTTAAAAACTATGTGTGAGAGACACGCCTCGTGCATGTGCGAATCGCATGGTAAATGTAGACCTGCTATTTGTTCTTCTAAGAATATAGTGTCTGTTTTACTTACAAATTTCAGCTCCCCATTTGTAGGGCACCCTATTGATATGAATGAAATATTGTAAAACTTATTGTATTAAATATTCTATATAGTAATTAACTCTCCTTTACCTGAATTTTCTCTCTCTTTCTTTTAAAAAAAAAAATATAGTTTAATGTTTCATTGAAATACATAAACAATGAAAGAATAATCAAGTCACCGCTTAAAGACTTTCATAGAATTGAAAATTTAAAAAAAGAAATTTCTATGAATACAGCTTAATAGCCATCATAGTGAATATTAATCGGTGATGTCTTGTTCAAACACCTTTGAGTTGCAGTGCTGTCAGGCTAACAATCGACTTACATTTTAATTTTGCCATTACATAAAGCAAAATATATTTAGTTTAGTTCATATGTCTAATAAGTATGTTAATTCCAAGTGTACTGTTTTTTTAGTTTCAAGTGTTTTAAATTAAAAACAGTTGAAAGTTTTAGTTATTTGTTTATAGTTTATTTTGAGAGTTTTAGTTATATTTTACTTTAATAATTCAAATACTGTTTAGTTTTACTTACAAAGAAATATCCTTCATGTTTCAAGAAAGGTTTAATCAAAATTGTTTATGTTGCTTAATGAGAGGTAAAAAGAATAACAAATTTTAAATAACTTATAATGCAAATGATTTATCACACACAAAAAAAATCACAAAATAAACGATTTGTCCCTTTGCTTTTTAGTACCACTTGGAAACAATAATCTCACAAAGAGTATTTCAATGGAAAATGTGATGATCATCCATTCAAACTGATTATAGAGTAAGAACACATGTCAGTAGTAATAGATTTTTTAGCCATAGAAATATGTTACGAGTGTGCACGGCGAGGAGGCAGATCACTCCCCAGTTTTATATTTAAGATAAAATTTGCTAAATAAATATAAGTGATTAAATAACTTTTAGAATTAAATGTGTGACAGAACATTGGATATACTTTCTATAATTTATATATTTGATTCACATTTTAATGTGAATAAAAACTTATTCTCATACAATTAGCCATTGTTTAACTAAGAAAAGCTTTAAACACTAATGTAAATACTCTTAAATAGGATCAGAACATGCTTTTTTATTCATTTAAAATGTTATTTTGTGAGACACTCATGTACAAAAAACATTTTTTGTATTTACTCTGCTTTAATGACTTAAAAAACACAAAAAAATACAAGATCTTTAATAATAATATTAATTTTAGTATGTACAGTATTTTGATACATGTATAGTAAGTATATTAGAGTAGCAAAAGCAATATAAATAACATGTAAGAAGTAAACAACATGGTGATCCTAGTGGAATCCACAATTTATTGAATAAAAATGGAATAAATGAATCATAAATCTATCCCAATTCAAAGTTTAGAAGACAAGTTTTCTAATAAAATAAGAATTAGAAGAACTATTCAAAATAAAAATACCATTAGAAAAATAACGTGAATTAATAAGATTGATTGACTATGATATACTCAAAACTGTGTTTAATATATATCAGTTTTAAAATAAATAAAAACATACACACATAAATAAAACACTAAATCCTAAATAATAATATTAATTTTAATGCAGGTATTCTATACATTTATTTCTAATCAAGTTGTGCCATAACATTACAAATCACAGGAAATAAAGTGACCAAATATATATCCTCAAATTGCAGCATTTAAAAGGAAATTTTCAATTAAAACTGCATCACTATTTAAAGTTCAGTACACTATCTTTCGAAAAATATATGTAATATTCTAAATAAATTCAGAATATAAGTTAAAAACACTTTAATTTTAAACCTCACTATGTTAAGTCTATGACACCCTCGCCACCCAGAGACCCGCAATTGATTGTTTGTTTACAATCAATGCCCGTGCGCCATAAAACCACGTTGTGAGCCAAATGGCTTTAAAATACACAGGAAACAGCAACCCGGAAGTATAAGCAGGCCCACAGCTAGCAGCGCTCCCTAGTGTCGAAAACACCATCCATTGCAGTTTAAGATACCTCGGCCGCCGATCATGTGAACGTGGATGATGTTTGCATGACACACATAAGAGCGGAGGATTTGGAGGAACCACAGACCTCTACATTTTTCGAAAATGTGTACGACAAATTTTCTTATGACTTGGGAAACTTCACGAAGAAGATATTAAGTGATAACGAAAAACGTCAAATTCTTGATATGGGGCCTTTACAGCTTTCAGGACCTTTTCCAACAGACATCAACCAGAACAATAGGTGTTTTTCTAAATCGTACTACGTTTCGTGTTCAAAATATGGGCCAGTAAATCGCTTTTGGTTGTGTTATTCCAAAATACTAAATACTAGACGCTGCCTATTGTCAACCCTGCTGGTTATTTGCTTAACAAAGGAATAATGTTTGGTGTACGGGAATTCGAGATTGGAAGCATTTATCAGAAAGAATTAAACAACACAGTTGTTCGAATGGCCATTCGGAAGCATGTGCTGTGTAGGAATTTTGAGAAAAAAACGATACTAATACTATTGACAAGGAACTTGAAAATGAAATTCGAAAATAAGCATCATTGTGGAAAATGGTTCTTCAAAGGTTATTCGATATCATACTTACCCTAGCAAAGAGTTCTTTGGCTTTGAGAGGACATCAAGAAGACTTAAGTCAGAAAGGATACCACGGAAATTTTCTGTCCTTTGTAGAGCTTGTCGCCCGATATGATTACATTTTGCGGCAAGTTTTGGATATGCCCAAAGGTAATAATAATTATTTCTAAGTTTTTTTATCTTTTTATTTTGTTTATAATTACTAACTGTTTAATATCAGGACTTTTTTGAAATTGTGTTTTTTTTAATGTTTTTAGGATCTACAAGATATCTGAGTGCAACAATTCGAAATGAAATGATTGAGAGCTTGGGAACCAAACTCGAAACCCATCTACTAGAACAAATTAGAGCGTCACCGTTTTTTGCCATCATAATGAATACGACACAGGATATATCGAAGGTAGATCAGCTAAGCATTGTTGTGAGGTATATGCAGTAATAACCAGATCGGAAAATGGACAGCCAATTGATATAGAAGTAAAAGAAGTGTTTCTAGGCTTTTATGCAGCCATCAAACATGGCGCAGTAGATTTAGTCAACCAAGTGACAACATTATTTATCGACAAAAATATTGATTTAAAAAAATGTGTGGGGCAAGGCTATGATGGCGCCAGTGTGATGAGTGGTGTGTATAATGGTGTACAAAAACATTAAGGATATCCAGCCTAACGCAGAGTACGTACATTGTGCCACTCATAATTTAAATTTGGTGATAAATGATGCCGTTAGCAGTTGTGTGGAAATACAGATTTTTTTCGCAACGTTGCAAGATTTGTATAACTTTTTCGGAAACAGCATCAAACGTTGGGATCTACTGTCAAAATTCATTGGCGAATCGGACACCACTCTAAAAAAACTAAATCCGACTAGATGGTCCAGTAGGGTCAATACGATATCTGCAATAAAACTTCGTTATTTTGATATTATCAAAGCTTTATCAGAAATAGTTCTAAAGAATCCTAATAAAGATGAGCGTAGTGAAGCAGAGAGTATTAAAACAAAAATGCTAAATTTCGAGTTCGTGTTGCTTTGCGAATTCATGCACAGTGTATTGAACGACATCAATTATGCATCCAAAACTTTACAAAAATGCGTCATCAATTTGGGCGAGGCTAGTAAAGTTTTAGCAGAGACCAAAGCAAAGTTGCAAATTTATAGAAATGATTTCGAATTATTCAAGAGCAAAGCCAGTGAAACTGCAAGAAAATATGGTATTGATACCCATTTTCAAGAAAAAAGGCAAAGAAAAGTTAAAAATTTTTTTGATGAATTAGCTGCTGATCACCGATTTCCTAAACGAGAAAAAATATTTAAAATTGAGATTTTCAATAATGTACTAGACACAGTAATATCTCAATTAGATACACGTTTTATTGGTATGAGTGCAGTCTGTCATATATTCGATTTTCTAACACCAACATATTTATTACATGTTGATGAAGCAACTTTATTACAAAAGTGTGACGAATTCCAAAGAAAAATATTCAGATATAATAGGGCCCAGTTTTTCACTTCAATTTATTAATATTTACCTCCTAGTTTTACCTCAACTAACTCAAGCATGGACTGTTCACCAATTATGTAAGGAAATAATGAGCAAATATGGAGTGCTAGAATGCGACCTAACGGAAGTATTTACAGCAATGTTATTATTCTTTACAATTCCTGTCACTTCTGCAGCAGCTGAAAGGTCATTTAGCAAATTAAAAATAATAAAAAATTATTTAAGAAATAATATGGGCCAAACTCGACTCCGACATTTATCGTTAATAGCAATTGAAAACAAAACCGCATCAAGCCTGGATTTAAACGAAGTCATTGATACTTTTGCGAAAACTAAAGCTAGGAAAAAATTGTAAATATAATTATTATTTAGTCAGTTGGTAGGCCCAACCTTTATATAATAAACCCTTGAATCTTCTCTATTTCGTTTTATTAGCCAAACTTACACCAAGTATTAATTGTAATTTATGTTGTTATTGTTTAATATTTTTATTACCTCCCTGCAGTGCACAAAAAAGAGCTTTTGTAGCTTAGCATTTTTAAAGTATTTGTATATTTCATATTTTTATTTGATAAAACCTAATCAGTTTGATAAAAAGCAGTGGGGCCCCATTTTTTAATTTGCCCCAGGGCCCTTAGTTACCTAGCTACGCCACTGTCCATATGGGAGTATTTTATCTAAAATGATTAAAAGCAAAGCCTAAATTAAATACCCAAATTATATATAACTAAAGATATTTATAGAAAATGTGAGAAAAAAATTTCCTTTGTTCAAGCACACTAAGTGCATTGAAAACACGCTCATGATGAGATAGGACATTGGTGCCACTCTTCAGCCCTGCTGAAGACTGAAATCAATTTCGAAAAAATAAAAATTAGTGGGCTAATTTGTTCTTTTTAGTTTCTTGTCCAAAATAAATTAATAAATAGGTAGGTAGGTAGCGTAATAAAGTACCTAGGTACTGGATTTACATTGCACTAGAGCTGCACAATGGACTGTGACTGAGAAACATGCCTGAGGATGATCAGAAAATATGCTATTACAATTTTGATCCTTTGCAGAAGGGATCTCATTTGTGAGGCCACTTCCTCAATTTAGACATAAAAATCTAAACATTTTTGTTGAAAATAAATCAATTAAATTATTGCTTTTTAATGGTTATAATCATTGTTATAATTACTGCTAATAATCGAGTCAATGATGATGAAGCAATAAAAGATGGACAGAATAAAACTCCTGATTTTCCCTGACGTTTTTAAATGCTAGGTAACGTTAAGTAAAGATGTTTCTTAAAAAATGAAATTTAGCATTAGGGCGTAAATTTAACAGAGGAGAAAAATAAGCAGATATATAAATGGTTGATTGTTGATTTGTTCATTTACGTCGCACTAGAGCTGCACAATGGGCTATTGGCGACGGTCTGGGAAACATCCCTGAGGATGATCCGAAGACATGCCATCACAATTTTGATCCTCTGCAGAGGAGATGGCACCTCCGCTTCGGTAGCCCGACGACCTGTCGCGAAATCGAGCACTTTACGGTAGAACAGTTTAACGAGGACCAATACCGCACACCCTCGGTCCCTACGCAGACTGATCCAAGTGGTCACCCACCCGCACACTGACCGCAGCCAGTGATGCTTGACTTCGGTGATCTGCTGGGAACCGTGTCTTAACGATCAGTCCACTGCGGGACAGATATAAATGGATAAAAGAAAAAGTGGAAGCTGTATATTTCAGAGATTGGAATAAAAAGATATACAAGGAAAGTTAGCTGTAATTGTATATATATATATATAAATATATATATATATATATATATATATATATATATATATATATATATATATATATATATATATATATATATATATATATATATATATATATATATATATATATATATATACAATTTGCTCTGTAATTGTATATATATTACAGTCAGCGTTAGTTATGTAATTCTGAAAACTCAAGAAAACAATTAACATGATCTAGTATACTAGATCATGTTAATAGGTCAGAGAGTTCAGTCTTGAAATATAGCGGCCATAGGTTGAGCACTTCGCGAATTTTTAATAATTTGTTGCGTCAAGTCATTTATTTTAAATGGGTATCAAATTAATATTTTATTGTCATGTGCTCCGAAAACATCCATATATGTCTCAATATAGAAATGGAAAATGCGAGGAAAAAAACCTTTTTGCCGAAAAAACATTTAGTCCAGAAATTCGCTTTTAGAAATATTAGTGATAAAATTATTTGATTCAAAAAGCTTGGAAAAGTAAGAATAGATGACGCTATATCAAGTCAGGTCAAAAATTTTATTTATTTTCAGCTGCAGTAAAAAATAACCATTAAAAAAAAAGATGAAAGAAATATCCGATATAAAAGTGTATACCAAGGAATAGCCATGACATAAAAAAGCATATCAAGTATTATTGCTAATGTTTATCTTTTATCACAAAGAGAGGCTATTGTCCGATACACATTGCCGGACTAATGCCCAGAGCATATTTGCCTGTAACTGCTTGCAACATCATTTTTCTAATCGATCTCATTTTTCTAATTTTTCCTGGTCCATTTTAGACGTAAAATTCATTGCAAACTAAGAAAATGAAAAAAAAAAAATAATAATCTATACATAATAATAAACGCGGCTGTGTGTGTGTGTGTCTGTCTGTAATCACAATATATCGCCCCAGAAGCCTCGCCCGGGCACGAAACTCGGCCCATAATTGTGTTTTGACATAATAAAGAAGTATTTTTTTTCTTTTTCAGAAATTTTGATTAGTTATTTAGTTATCAGTCATTTTGTAAGTCTATGCTTTTCGTCTGCTTTTTCGTCTTCAAAGAGCCATATTCAAAAAACTATTAAAAAATACATATACTTTTCCCCACGCTTATAAATGTATGCTAATGCGAACCTCACAATTGAAATATTAATTTTCGACAACTTAAACCAATAATATACGAAGGAATTAATAATTTAACTGTTAAGTTCGCATTAGTTTACATTTATTAAAGTGGAGAAAAGTTTAACTTTTGTATTAAAAATGTGGCAACATATTCGATACGTAAATAGAACGCTTCGCTTCGCTTCTTTCCACGCTCTATTTTTTTTTCTTAAGCGAAGACGATAATTTTTATAGCGATATTGTAGTACTTTGTACAACTAAAAATTCTTTTCACAACACTTTAAAAATATTTACTTTATTTTCTTTATATATACAGAGAACAGTCGGCAAAGAATTCGATTAGGTTGAAAAACATTTCGCTAAAAAGGAACGAATTCCAAAAGAAAAAATAAACAACTTAAAGAATAAAAATGCTGATGCCAGCCAATTTTTTGAAAGTTAACTTAGAAATAACAAACCAAACGATGTTAAATAACAAACCAAACGATGTTCACAAAATGACGTAGAAAGCGCAACTAGATCAAAATTATACAAGCGCAACTAGATCAAATTATAATACCTGAGTGCTTGGGGTCTCTATCTTTTAAGGAATTGGTAACTAATTTTAAACCATAGTTTCTACTACAGAATGGCAACAAGGAGATGATAACGTCCGATCAATGGGCTTTTCGCACTGTGATTGGCTGTTGACTATCACTCATGGTTGCAAGAATTTGGGAAGTTATCGCGTTTATTGAGAATTAAAATAAAAATTTCAATAATTTTGTGCACGCCTGTCTGTGTTCTCGCGTAATCTCGTACTTGGTGTGATGAAACAATTGGTTCATTGATGGATTGTGTTTACATTTATTTCGTAAACAGCCACTGGAAAAGAGGAGATTTGTGTTTAAAAAAGAAATTAGGCGAAAATGTTTTCGAATTTTTCGATATTTATAAATGTAACAATAAAAATGAATGTTTTCTTTGCTATGTTTATTATTTGTTTTTAAATAAAATTATGTCATTTTGATATTAAGAGTATGTTAACGGGTGTTCTTAAATACTTTTAAATTAAGTATTCTCTTTTAAAAGCTTAGCTGCAATATTTATATAATTTTCTTACATTCTGTTGTAAGGAAAAGAAAATTCGGATCTAAATTAAAAGAATAATTATGCCATGTAATGTCTAATCATCCTATGCATATTTCCTAACATTTGTACTTAATTATTAAGCATTGTAATTGTAACATAAAAAATAATTCTGCAGTAAAGTTCAAATTGATGTTTAAGTGTTTATATATTATGTTTATTCGACACTAAAAATGTTTCTACTTATAACATTTTATAAATGAATTTGTAACGAGCAGTTTTAATAAAATAAAATTATGGCTAGTTAATAAAACTATGGCAAGAGTTAAAAATTATCGATAAAATTTTTATGTGGTTATCAATTATTCTATATTTATTTGGAAGTAATGAAAAGTAATAATATATTTGTGAATCTAAGCACATCATGATAAACAATAATATTGAAATGATAAAAATTCTGTGGAAATAACAATAATATTGGAAATGAAAAAAATTCATGTTACATGAAATTTATTTTCGAATAGTTGACTACTTACTTTTATGATGATAGATTAGATTTTTGATTACATATTTACTGCTGTGTATTTAGAGTTAGGTCAAATGTGCTTCAAGTGGCTAGTATAAAAATGTTGCTTTTTTTAAACTTACCACTGCCTTATTAGAAAAACAATTTTGTAACAATCAAATAATAAATATATACAAATCTATATTTGAAGCATATAAGAGTAAAATTTTTTATTTTTTGATTTAGAAACTATCAATCAAAAAGATCCTTTAAAGTTTGAATTATATTTATATAATAAGTAGAAGGAAATATTAGCAAAGGAAAAATTTCATAATGAGTCATTCCACAACAGATCAATCACTTTTGAACTGACCCCCCCCTACTATTTTAATGAAATTTGGTGGAACATGCACACATGATAAAGTAAACAATTCGAACAGTTTTTAATTTGAAATTTGTCCAAGTTATAAACACTTGAAAAAATAAAATTTTCATTGAAAAAAACACTAACTTGCATGCATATAAATAACTGCAACTTTTTTTTTTTTACTTAAAAAAAGTTACTTTAAGAACTTTACTTTATAAGTTACTTTTTTTTTACTTTAGAAGAAAGTAAATGGTGTTTAAGAAAAGATTTGAAACACCATTGCAATAGACCTTTCATTTGATACCTTATATGACTTTCTGAGGCTAGGTCAACTTTCAAAGCAACCTGATTAGGCCTTTGACCTGTGATATGTGATCTCAAAGAATTACGAAAGAAATATTTTTTATTGACTGCAACATTCTTCTACACCTTTCAAATTTGTAGCATAGAAATTGAAATTTAAAAAAAAAAAAAAAAAACATTAATTATTGCAAACCAAAATTTTTATTAATTGAAAGTGGTATGCTGTACAACTTTTTTCCCCTTTAAGATATTTCATACAATATACGTAGAAAACTGAGTAAAAAGCCTAAAATTCTTAAACCGATATATAAATCAATGATCATTCATATCAAAAGTAATATTTATCCCATACTTTTGGCTCCTAAAATGTATCGAAAATAACATTTTTATTTTTAGCAAGTGTATTATATTTTTCTTATTAAAAGATGGTTTGCCTTTTGATATGTAAAATAGTTACAAGATATGAATAACATTTATTTCATAGAAAATAATTTATAAAATTAAAATTATGATTATTAACTCTGTTACAATATGTTATGAACAGAATTAGTAATTTTTTAAACATATAAGCATTATAAAATTTTATGAAATAGTTAGGAATGATGTAGTGCTATTTTTTTGTTAATTATTTTTATCTCATCAGACGGTATGAAAAAGTCTTAACCTGTTGTTGTTAGTACTTCAACCTTCTAAATGATCCGTGATTTATTTACTTTCAATATCAAAGGCTTCCGTGGGCACGAGTATGACAGTAAGGGTCCATGAGGCTGTAGAAAACGTATCTTAACTTCTTCGTAGTTTATATTTACATCTAAAATACATCGTATCCACCATTGACTGTACTGCAAAATAGCAACATACCCTCTAATATCTTCTAAGAGCAGTTCTAAAGGATGTAACACCACTGACTGGATCTTACTTTCAGATGAATTTGAATACATTTTCGTTTTAATTGATGTGTGGCTTTCGTGTCTATTTTAATTGATTTTTTTGTGTACCGGAGATTGTGTGGCTTTTCTAAAAAGTGTCTCTATTTCTCACAATCATAATATGATTTTATAAAACACAAAATTTGTTTATTGATGACAATATTAAAAAGTGTAAATAATTTACTCTAATTTTTATTTCATTAAAGTTTTTTTTTATAGGATTGTTTTGTGTTGGATGAATATCTAATTTAAATTGGTCTAAATGTTGCTAACATATATATATTTTTTTTTTCTGAAAAAGTTATGTATGAATGCTGAAACATGAAGGAAGAAACTTTTTTTACAGTACAACTGTATCGTACTGTATATTATGTTAAAAGGGCATTTATTTTTTATTCTTTGTTTAGAAACATAAAGAGACCAAAGAACATCTTAAGGGATTGTGGATCTCATTTCAAATCAGCTTAAGTAAATAGAATTAAATTGTTTGTTATTATTTGAATTAACAGTATTTGTTTATGCTTACATGGTTACTGCTACTTTATAGCCTAAAATAATAATTTTTTGTTTTGTAATCAAATGGAGAAGTGTATTATTTCTTCTTAGTCTAAATCAACTACAGTTTAAATGGTCATAAAAAGTATATTAAATTCTTAATTTATTTACCATTTGTATCAATGTTAATGTACTCAAAGTTTGGTATGAAATAAAACCTAATATAAAAAAGAAGCTGCTTTTTTACATAGTCTTAAAAAAGGCTACAAGTAAAGTAAAGTTTCATTTTTTTCATAACAGGTTACACATATATAATTTTTTTTGTCATTTTTTTATCATGGCTAAAATAAATTTTTATACATTTAATACAGAAAATGAGATTTGTTAAATATTTAGTTAATTTTTTACGCATAAAAAAAAATATATATATATATAATTTTTATTTTATCTGCATGTATAGAATTGGCATTTTATTTATAATCTGCACTATGGCTCTTTCTCATACTGTTTAGCAGTTTTGGAATTTTGACATTTTTTTCAAAAAATTATTGAATATAGCTTTTTTTATTTTATTTATTTTTGTCGTTTCTTAGATGACCCTTTGACTATTCTTGGGCTGCAACCCGCAAACAGTAAGCCTATACTTATCCCCATGATTCATGCATAGAATGAAAAGGCATTACCCCATTAATTTAACAGTACTTTTTATTATTTATTTTTAATTGTTCATTTTTAAAATCGCTGTTTGAACTCTAATGCACCATTGAAAAAGATTTTCCTTAGAGCATGAGTGGTGAGTTTTCATTGCTTATTAATAAGGAAAATAGTGAGGTTAACTGGTAATCAATAAATTATGTTTCAATTTTGATTTGCTACATTTTATATATGAATTAATTGTATTTGAAGAGAAGTGTGCTTAGGATGGAGCTCAAACTGGGCCGACTCTTTCTAGATGAAATTTCATTTATAGTTTAATGACAGCGTTACCAGAATCGACTATACTGTTCCAAACGTCATTGATATTAAAAACTCTAAGAAAGCTCATCAATATTTGCAACATGCCTGATAAACCTAGTATGAAACTCAAGGATAAAAGCAGCAGAATTTTATTTATTTCCTTTTTTTTTTTTTTTTTCCAGAGTGCCTTCGACATTCTAAATGCTCCTCAATATCGTTTGAACACTAAGTTGTTCTTTTTTTCGTAAGATCTATGCAACTTTTTGCAATAGCTCATTCTAAAGAGCGGTCGAAAATATGAGCACAAATGCTATGACAATTCGCATTCCAGTTGTATCTATGAAGTTAAATTCAAGAATTTAAAAATATTTTTACATTACAGTAAAATTCATTTGTCCAAAACTAATGTTGAAGTTCCTTTAAGAATTAAATATTTTTTGTATTTTATTCATTAATGATTATAAAAAGAAGTGTATTTTAAAAGGTATGAAACATTTTATATTCTTAACATCAGAAATTTTCAACATAATTTTGAAGAGACGTAGTAATTACAGGAAGTTAAAAAATTATATTTTTAAATTTTAGGTATTAGAAAAGCTATTTATCTTATTAAAATTTAAATTTGATTGTGAAAATTACCTAATTAATAATCACGTAAAATACTGTACATCATACAATTCTGTAATTACATCTAACACGTTGTAAAAGCTGCAAATTGATATTTCATAGAGGAGAAAAAATGACAACGTTATCGTATCAGTTAAATTAATTGTTAAATAGGCGGTATGAAAAATAGAAAATCAGTTTGAATGGCCGATGACACACGAACGTGTTAAGTTTTAATCGCCTTCTAAGTTTTGTTTTCTCTAGTAATCACAAGTTTTTAGCCAATCCCACCTTCATCAGTCATGATTTATTAAATTTTGATTTTTTTTCCCTTGCCTAATTATTAATTTATGACAATGTGTGTACTCGTTTTTTTACTTAAATTTCATCAAGGATTTTAAAAATATACATTATGGTTGAACTTTATGAAATGCCCTGTTTAAGTTGAAACCTTTTATTGTTTTTAAATGAAATTATTACGACAACCAGTTTCGACAACAATGACTGGAGTAGGATGATTTGAATGCAGTCATCCAACTCCATCCAAACTCAAATATGTTATGCAGTTTAAGTAATGATATTTAAGAGCTTTAAATCTGACTCTCAAAAAAAAAAGAAATCGGGATATTACTGAAAAATGTGATTGGAGCGCGTGATTTTTATTTTATTTCATAATCGTCGTTCAACAGCCGACCCAATTTTGGGTTTACTGTTACCAATGTTCAAGAACGTCGCCTTGTAATTTTGTACCCAATCCAAAAGACCAGGGAACTCTTGGATCAAGTGTTGGGAAAATTTTTTTTATTGAAACTAACCCGCGTTTGCGTTACACGAAGAAAAAAACCACGAAATCCCATAACCCGTCTACCGTGGAGGATATTTTGCATCAGCACTGTAGTAGGTGCGAGCCGGGTGCGGAATTCGTATCGACCAGCCATTATTGGGATTCGAATCTGGTTCACCTCATTCGGAGGCGAATACTTTTTCCCTTGGTTCCATCTTCACTGAGTATTAACTCTACAGGATGTTCCAATTTTATTGATTGGTACCAATTTTATTGTTTTGTCTAAATTTAGTCATCTTCAAAATGTAAATTGTAATTCAAGCGTAATTTATGGAAATAAACGGTTTTTTTCTCTTAATCCGCAATGATTAATGAGAAGCAACCATGAGGGTTGATCAGCAACGTAAGCAAGGGGCGGAACTTTCCAGTTTTTAATTATAAAATTACAAAACTACGGAGTTGAACATTAGTGGTCGTAAACCCAAAAATTGGGTCAGCTGTTCTACGACGGATATAAAATAAAATAAAATCTATCTATTATAGGCCCTGGATAGTAGGGCCCAAGAGCTCGTGGGTTCGTCCACAGCCGGCCGAAGACTGCCCGTATGGGTGGTCTAATGTAAACAATAACAAGCGTCCTTAAACCGGAAGAAATTTAGAAAATTTCCGGTGTATCCCTCCGCTCATGTTATGACTACGAGGCGATGTGTGAACAAACCTAATATTCTATGCAGTTTTGTTATTGTAATTTGGGTTCAAATCTAAACATAATTGTACCATTCATAAGAGCTTTCAGAAATGTATTGATTCTCAGAGGTCGTAAGGCCAAGAAAAATATTGGAAAGTTAATATCTCATAGTGAATAATTCTTAAGGTTTGCCATGTTTTGTATTTTATCCCTTATTTGGCTACATTTGAATAAAATGCCGCCAAAAATATCTTTAAAAATATCTTTTTAAGTTAGCCTAATTAGAAAATATTCTAATGATTATAATATTAATATGATAATGCTGAAGTTTAAAGGCTGAAAGAAAGAACTCGGTACATGTGAAAAACTGCAAAAGATATGACGCAATAATATGATGGCGCGTTTTTTCAATCTGCGGCGTAAAAATATATCGGAAGCAGTAACCCGGAAGTCTTGAAAGAGCAATTTTACCACTAGCGCCACCACCCTTAGCTTTACATGATCACCCATCCATAGTAAATGGTGACTGATGCAAGTTAAATCTATCGAGTTGCAAAGTCCTCCATGTTCCTATAACAAATCAAACAAAAATTTCCTTGTCTACTGAATTTGTTCAAAATTAAAAGGTTACAGAGTTGAACATTAGGAGTCGTAAACCTAAAATTGGATCGGCTGTTCAACGACGGTTATAAAATAAAATCTATATTTTAAATAAGGCGAGTGAAAAAGTCTTTCTCACAGTTCAAATAAGGGGGGAAATCAAAACTGTTACTCAATGCATGATTTGAAACCAAAAGTAGATTACAAGACAGGATGTGAATATTAAAGTGCAAAAGCGTTTAGTTTAGAATAGTAAATTAAGAAAAGGACTTCGACAAAGGAATAACATAAAAAGATTAAGTTGAAGCGTTTTATGTCACACACACATATATATATATAGGGAGGGGGGAGAGACTCCCCCCACTCTATAGGTACTGCCGCGATCATAATTTTACTGCTTATAATCTTAGCTTAACTAAATTACGCCGAAGGAAAAAAATTTAGCTTTAACTTAAACTAAACTCAGTGGCGCGACAGCCCCTAGGGGGCCAAGGCCTACTGGGCCCATCTCAGTTTTCTTGACATTGGGCTCTGGGGTGCAGGAGCAGATGTTCCAGTTAGGTGGTCAGCCGAACGCGAAACCCCCAGTGTTTAGTTCCCAAGCATGCTTGGTACTCATTTGTCTACCCACTTAAGGGATGAAAGGCTGAGTCAACCTTGCCCGGCCTGAGGATCGAACCCAAGACCTGTGGCACGGGAGCGCGAAGCACTACCACTCAGCCACCGGGCGTCTAGCTTTAACTTACGATAATTTAAAATCTGTTCTCCTATTTATATCCAATTATGTTAGAGGCCATGTGTCCTTTTCGCTCGCACTCACTTGTTTTTTCCTATATTTTAAAAACATGAATGTAATTATAAATGGATGCAGAATTTAACAGAGTATTTATAGTTTGTCTAAGCTAAGAACTCCCCCCGCCACATGGTCTGAGACCGTCTGCTGCTAAGGATACAAGAATAGCGTATTTCAGGGAAGGTAGCTATCCGACCGGCCTGTGGAAGGGTGGTTAGGGAACTGTCCTTGCACCAGAAAGGTTCTGGGATCGAATCCCGGGCAAGGCATGGATGTTCTTTTCTTCTCTGTACTATCTGTCTTACTGTGGGAGCAACGTTGGCCCACCTAATATGGTGCCCTGTTAATGTCCGAATTGACGAAAAATGTTAACACAGGCGGGCATTGGGGGGGAGGGAAGGTAGCTTCTCTTCACTCTAGGGCTAACACGATAGACCGAAAAAAAAGTCCTCTTACTCTCGCCGAATCTTAGCCAAAATCTGTCCAAAGCAATGACCCCACACCCCTTGAAATAGTTAGACCTCGTTACCATAGTCACCGCCAAGGGTCTTGACAAATGGCTAGGCGAGTTTTTACTTTAGACAAACTATACGTTAACTAGTTCATTAAACATTTTTTTAGAAAAAATTGCACGTTGAGACATAAAGGTTTGCCACCCCTGAACCACCCTGAAGGTTTGTCATCCGACAGAGAGCAATGAAATTTGGCATACTAATAGTTCGTCGCACGAAGGTTACTGTTGACATTAAAACATTCTATTACAAACCGTTCGAGTGAAAAACGGATTGGAACTTTCTTGCGTCATGTCCACTTAATTGCATGTCGGATAATCGAATAACCCGCTTACACGAATGGAACCAAATCATTTTGTATGCAACTAATGTTAAATTTCCCCGTTTAAACTGACATTCTTTGTTTTTTGTTCCCGCCTAATTGCATAAAGAAAAGGTACTGAAATGAAAAAAAAATTTTATTTTGGAGAAATGCTTCACTAACTAAAATGAAATTTTCGTTTTTCAGTTAAGATAAGGATACAATAGGTGGTCACTTCAAAAGGGTCCTGTTCATTAGTTGGTCTAAACAGGTGTTAGGGGTAAAATTGAAAAAAAAAATCAAATCTTGCTGCTAGTTATACATTGAAGTGAGCGACGAGTGTTTTACATCTCATTGACTTATAGTTTGTTTACGGTAAGAACTCCCCCCGCCACTAAATCTGAGGCCGTCTGCTGCTAAGGAAACAAGAATAGAGCATTTCAGGGAGGGTAGCTTCTCTTTACTTTAGGACAGTGTTTCCCAAACTTATGACTTTTGTGTACCTTTTCTAAATTTTTCGTAACACTGTGTACCACTAATAAAAAAATGAGTGCATTTTTTACTATAAAAAAAATTGCACAAAAGTTAAAAATCACAACTGGCTGTTGACACCACTAATTATTAACTGCTAACTCCGTAAATTTTCATGGCTAGCTTTGTTTTTAAATAAGTTTGTTTGAAATTTTCGTTTATTGCAAGATATTTCGCATAAGGAAGCGTACCCTCGCTAAACTGTTCCCGTATCCCTGGGGGTACGCGAACCACACTTTGGGAAACTCTGCTTTAGGGCAATATGAAGAAAAAGATTCCCTTTTTCTCTCCCACCCGAGACAAAATATATCCTAAATAGTGACCCACACCCCTATTTGAAATAGCTATACCTTGTTACCATAGTCACCCCCACGGGTCCAGACGAATAGGGGAGTTCTTACTTTAGACAAATTGTACTTACTTCACATCATTTAGAATTTTAAAAAGGCACAGAGTGATTTGTTTTGTAGTCAAGATTTGTGGTCCCCTCCTGGTGCGCTATTAGCTTTCATAAGAAAAAATTTCAAAAACGTAACACATCAGTATACAGTGTGTCTTTCTCTTAAGTAAGAATAATTATTGCTTAATCCAGAGAATAACTCTGAGAATGGTTGCAAGTTCAGCGAGAAAAGGATGGATTTGAATTAATCGGGGGTGGGGGGGACAATGAATCTGGGAAACGATATACTTAAAAAAATTCCAAACTAAAATAGCTCATTAATTTGGAAATTCTCAAGACGAGGTTAGAAAAAAAAAATAATCTGAATATGCGTTTGAAAGGAATACGCAATTATTCATGAAAGTCTTAATAGAAACTGAAAATCTAATTTTGATAAATTGACGAATTAAACGAGTATAAAAATAGTCTTGAATTATAGATTTTTTCGGAAGGGATCAAATAATATTTTAGTACCTATATATTATACTATTCACTAATATTGATTTATTTTTATATAACTTTAAATGACATTTATATTTTATGATACTAACACAGATACTATTAATCAAAATTGTTTATTGATCATAAAACTAAGTTTATTTAATCAAAACACTATACTTTGCATTAAATACCATTAAAAATAAAATTTCGCAGAAATTTAGGATAGAATATTGCACTATCCTTTTAATCGAATAACCCGCTCAATTGCATAGATTTCGCTGGAACTGAGGATATTTTTTTAAGCGGGGTTGACTGGTTAAGCCTTAGCCGTTGTTTCCTCAAAAATCTTAAAGATAACATCATTGATACTTTATAGCTCTATTTAATAACAATAAAAAAGAGTTATTGCTTGTACTTTATTTAGTTTTTTTTTCGCTATGTCATAATTTCAATCAACAACAGTTCCGCAATTGACTGATTGTTGACACGTTCTCAGCAAATCACCGAAGTCGAGCATCACTGGCCGCTGTCAGCGTGCGGGTGAAAAACTACTTGGATCAATCTGTGAAGGGAGCGAGGGTGTGAGGTATTGGTCCTCGCTAAAATGTTATACGTAAGTACTTGACTTCACGCGCATGTCGTCGGTCTATCGAAGCGAAGGAAGCCTCACCTGTGCAGAGTTCAAAATTGTGATGGCATGTCTTCAGATGATTGTCAGGAATGTTTTCCAGACCGTTACCAATAGCCCATTGAGCAGCTTTAGTGCGACGTAAACAACAACAATGAAAAAAAAAAATTTACGTGGTAGCACTATGTCACCAAATTATCTCTAAAGTTATCTGAAATCACGTATTTAATTTGTCACGTCTGTCAAAATGTGTTTCGGTATAAGTAAATAATTTAAAAACAGCGGTAATTAAAATAAAATAAAAATTCTTTTGCAATGAAAGGTAAAATTAATGGGAAAGTGGTACTAATTTGCTTAGGAAAAACGTAGAAAATTACTTCAGTGTTATTAACCGCTGTTCCTCTTTTCTTTTTCTTTGGCCTTTTAATTCCTAGTAAGAATATATATATATCTTTTTGGTATTCTCTCTTTAAAAATAAAAAGTCAAACAGCTGATAAAAAATATTTGTTAGATTACGGAATTATAGATTTTACTGAAATATAAAATTCAAAATAATTAGTTTGGAAAAATCTTTTTTTGATTCATATTCAAAAATGTATTAATGATTTTGTAAATTAAAGAAGTTTCAATTATAAATAACTGCTTCGCTAACATTTAAATAACTGCATATTAGTTAAATTGTTTGAAAGTGAGCCGCGTTTGAAATATTTGACTTTTTATGCAGAAAAAAACATGGTGTTTCACGTTATATTTCATCTCACCAAATATTAAAATTCTTAATTTATTTCTCACCTATCCTGACATGAATAAATACAAAGAAATAATGAAAAAATATATATTTAATGAAAATTCTGAGTCAAAGTGTTAATGCTGACGCTCAGTTCATTTAAGTAATGTAATAGATGCATATTGAAATACTAAAAAGTAAGCCATTATGTTACAAAAAGCAACATTTATGGAGTTCAGGTACTTATTCGTATAGATTAATCGTAAACAAGCGCCATACTATTATTGTCGCCAGTGATGCTTAATTAATATGGGTAATTCCTATTATATAAATTAAAATTACTTATTTACAAAAATTCCAAGTTAATGGTTAATTTCGATATTATGCCTAGTAATGTTGAATACAGTTAATCTCAATTTTAATGGGCTGAACAACAAAAAACAGGTTTTGTTATGTTTTTGCTTATTAATTTTGTCAGTATATACCGTTCAGTTTTGTCCACGATTTCATTGGGTTGTTCAGTACCGAGTTATTGTTTTTTTGATTTTATTAATCCTGTTCGAAGAGTGGATATTCAGCTAGTTGAAAATAAAAAAAAGTTGAATTACAGTTCGTTAATAATAAGTTAACTAACGCTTTTCGTTTCCCGAAACTCTTGTTTTTTTCTCAGGTCAAGAGCTAGCCCTTGTACAATACTTATCAATATTTTAGTCAAATAACTTCTAAACGTACTATTGGACGTATTTTCAAAATTTTAATTAAATATAGTAGCATTAAATTCTAACTTGAGATTCATTTAAACTGAAATAGTTGCAGTGTTATAGTAGTAGCACCTTGGATACATATGTACTATAAAATAGTATCTTTCTCTTGATATACATCTTCAAGAAAGAATAAATAAATGAGATAAATTTTCTTTTGAATATATTTATTTTTAGTGGTAAGAGTACAGCATATGTAAAAAGTATAAAAAAGGAAGAAAAAAAAATTATTCAAGTCGGATCTGAGAATTTGAAGCACGTATATTTGTTTTTGTTCTTACACAATAGACAGAGTATGGTAGCTAGCTTGACTCTATGAAGGTGCTTGCAGATGCAATCATATAAGGTCTATGACCACTATCAGTGGCATCATCCTGAGAAAAAGAGCAGCTAAGTCTTTCTTTATAACTATTGCATAGCTGCCAACCTTAGGAATCAAAAATGAGGAACACTATATGCGACAAAATTATACGCACTAATTACGAGAGTAAGATAAAAATTTTATTATTAAATCATAACATTAATAGACATATATTTAAATATGTAAATTAGTAAAACAAAACTATAAACACTATCTTTTGTGGGAAACTTATAATATTAATGTTTTATAATTAGGAATACCGGTATAATATATTAAAAACAAACATTACCTATTAATATATAATTATTTATCTCCAAATTATAAAACACTGGTAAATAATAATCTTCATCATAAACAAATATTTCTGATGCAAGTGTTTAAATACTACAAAAAAAAAATTTCCAAAAATAATAATTTAGTGAAATAATCAGCAACAGACAGCTATTGGAATAATATTTTCCAATAAAAAGCTACTAAAAATTACTTTAGCACGATAATCACAGGATGCACGCTTGTGGTGATCAGAAAAAAGGATTGGTTTAAAATCAAAAATTTTATGAAAATTCAGAATTTTTATAAAAATATCAGATTGGATTTAAAAATTAGGAACAAATCCGAAAAATTCTGAACAGTTGGCAGCTATGCTATTGTCTGCTTAGTCAGCTGTAAAATAAAAGCATTTTTCTAGATAAAAAAATAGAAATCATGTTACTTTAAAATTCTACAGTGGATCAGAATCCAATCAAAGACTTCAGTTATATTAATAACTGACAACCGTGCCGGAAAATAAAGAGCTTAATTATTTTTATGAATTTAAAAAATATACAATTATATTTAATACATATAGCAAAATCAATGACTGAAATGTTATCTTGTTACGGTACAGAGATATTCTTCAAACTAAATGAGACTCTGCATAAACCATTGTAGAAAATCAAGTCCTGGTAAATATATCTCACAGAAAAGCTTTAAGCAGACAATGCTGTGAGACCATTCCCCGGGACAAACATGAATCATCAGCAGAATCCAGGCAAAAGCTAGAAGAGAACAAGTTGCTTCAAATTAATATTGTAATCAAGATACCTTGTTAAGATTTCAACCAATGGTTAAGTATATAGATAAAAGCACAACTCTTCAAATTGTGAATCTAATAAAGGATTGCATACATTAGTTTGAATCAATTTGAATTACAGAGTGAAAGAACATTTAGCACAGAAGTATAAGTTTTAAGTTATAAGCACAGATTAACAGAAATTTTTTTTATATTATTAAATCTGGCATATCCATCTTTTTCCACGCATATGGCATACTTGCGACACTTTCAGAGTGGTCTCACAACTCTTTTGGGTGGAAGCATCACTCAAACTCATACTCGGGGATTTGACGCATCTGTCACTTTAAAATCAAGACAAAAAAGGAGTGTAAATTATTGCAACATTAGCTTTGTTGCTCGATTTTTTCTTTTTGCAGATCCCCAATGTAGTCAGGTTACTTACATCTGAAAGAGAGGGAAAGTGTCTGATTAATATTATTTAATATTTCTATTGCAGCATCAATCAGGGTTTCATATAAAGACTAATGGCTTTAAGAACAAGACAATCACAGGACATTACATCACAGCATTTAATAGTTAGTCACAGCACAGATTTTATTATATTTTCTTTACACAACATAAATGACCCCACAGCCAATTGTTCACTTGGTGTGTGCACTGTTGAGTCACCGTTTACCGTAGAGACAGCCACGTAGGCTTCTTAAAGGCACGAGTCCATGATGGATCATGGAATGTGCATGTTGTGTTATCCCCACGCTGACTTTTAATGATGAGCCAGTACATGTTGATGTGTTTGTCCATTGTTCAGGTTTGATTGCACTGTTCCCAGTTTTTTAGTATCTAATCATCTAAATTCTGTCGACATCACCAGTTCCTTAATGAATATTATTTTCTAAACCTTTTACAAGAATAAAAAATAAAATCATAAATTAATTTTCTAAACTTATTAGTATCTAGATCAAACATTAAATTAGTTTTTATTTAGAATGCAATAAATGCCACTGATAAAAACAAAAGTAATAAATATTTTTGAAATAATCAAAGTAAAAGAATATATATTATTAATAAAAGAGGAATATACTAACTGGTAGGGCACTGTCTTTTCCTTAACCACGGTGTGATTAAAGACAAATACTGATAAACATTAAAAGATCATTTAATTCATTCTGACTTTAATTATTTTATTAATACTGTAATAATTTATAAACAGTGCTGTACTAACAGTAAACAATCCGTACTATAACAATACAGTTGGGGAAAAAAAAACTCACAACGATTAAGGTATAATGCCACTGTTAAAAATATACAATTCTCCGAATAATCAAAACATTATAGTAATAAAAGAGAAAGATACTAACTGAGACACTCATATTAGCTTCTGTTGAGTCTAGATCTCATTTAAGCTAACAAAGAATAGAATTAGATCAATCTCCGTGCAATCTAAAATTTTTTATAATCTCTTTTAGTGTTGAACATATACCCATTGCTATTTAGAAATAGCAATTGGCATTATTCTTTAGCGTTATTAGCATTATTCATTTAGTATATTTTACCAAAGGCATTTAAAGTGGAAGAGTATTTATAATTCAGGTACAATGCTCTAAACAATCTTCCCTCTGTCCTTTAAGGGTAAAACCAGAATCATTGAGAGAGAGAACTAGTCATAAAATATTCTATTGCATCTAAAAATTTTCTGCATTGTGTAAAGTAGCACAGATAAGAATATTAGAAAAAAACACTCTCTACTGAATATTTTTCTTTACAGCATCATAGTACTAAATCTGTTCAAGTACTGTCAGGGATCCGTCCAGACATTCTGTAAAAGGTCCGTATTTGTAAAATTAAGAAAAAATTACTTGTAATTTGTGAATATAAAATAAACGTTGAGTCACATTCTTTCAACCAGGGTCCTGCTTTTGTGAATTTGTGCAAATAGGGTCTGTTATTGCAAAAAAAAAAAAAAACTTTTTCAAGGAGTTTTTAAATTATAAAGACTGTAAAATTATGCCCAACACTGTAAAATTATAATTAAACAAATTAAAATTTAAAAAATAAACAGCAATTGCTGCTACTAAATTAGAGATGCAACATACAAATATTTGGTATTTTGCCTATACTGCTGAACGCAGAATATTCATTTTGGACGAATAAAGGAAGAAGTGTCTGCCGAAGACAAAATTTATTTAGATTACATCTGTCATTCCCCCCCCCCCCGGTAACGGTTTATTCGATTAACAAAACAATAATGAAGATAAACGAATTTGTGAAGAGTCTGAGTAAAGGATAAATTATTTTGTGAAATGTCCGTTTTTATGAAAAGATATTTTGTGAATAGTTCGTTAACGGACCCAAATCTCTTCTAAACAGATATCTGACTGTGACTACTCTTTCTTATTTGTATGGGATGAGTTCTGGTTATCTGGCTAAATGTCAAGACAAGATTACAATATTTTTATATTATTAGTATGTAAAGTTGTGTATAAATACACTTCTTTTTTAGCAACTTTGCTATGCATTCTTCAAAGATGTTTGCCAGTTGAATATGGCCCTGGCAGTTTAAATGTATGTGATCTTAACCAATACATTCATCCACAGATAAAGCTGATTCACAGAACATTAGCCCAAGTAAAATTCACAAAGTTTTAATTACTTCATTGAATCGCTTTATAGTGACGTTTTCAAGATTAACAAAATGTTGATGCATACGCTGATCTTTCAGCAAGAGAAATTTCTAAACTCTTCGTTCGAGAAAAACAACTCAGAAATATTTCTGTATTGTGATCTGCCGTGCCAACTACAATCGCCAAGGTGCTAAACAGATTTTAAACTTGCAAATTTAACAAAAAAAAAAAAAAAAAAAACACATGTAGATAGTTGTCCGGGGGTGGTTACGAGTTATACCTTCTGAATTCCCTTCTCTTTTTATTAGTTCCTGGCGGCTGGCTACCCAGAATTATTCTTCCACAGATAACCAAACAAAATCTTCCCAATAACCCCACAAATTTTATTAACCACACAAGCCAGTTTTTTAAAGTTGGGCATTGTACCCAATTGCACATCATTAGTTCCTTTATTTTTAAGAAAAGCAAAATAAATTATTATTTTATAGCACAACCATAAGTAATATTAATAAAAAAATAAATAAGTATCTGAATTAGAATAGTTACACAAGATACTAACAATGCCAACAAATGGTTTAGACACATAGTCATTAAATATGTAAATAAATTACATTTCAACTTACCAACATGAATTAAGACAAAAACACAATCGTCCCTTCACAACTACACACTTAATTTGTCCACACCGATTCCAGGGTGGGCAAACATCGATATCCCATTTTCATTCAGCATTTAAGTAATTAGCCAAATACTTCTCCAGGGAATCACCTAGTAAAAAAGTATTTTATGAAGAGAAAGAAGAAATATGAAAAGTTTGCTTTACATTGTCCACGTAAACTGTCAAAAATCTTAGGGTAATGAAAAAAATACAATTATAGATATAGTTTGAAAAGTTAAATAATTGAAAAAATTCAATTTCATATTAATATCCAATAATGATAACTTGCTAATCTGAATTATCTTCTAATTTATTATAGTATTTGTATTATGTATTTTAAATAAAACAAATTATTGAGTACAAATTGTTTTGCACATAAATGTGATACACCTATAGAATAAAAATTTTTTTTGAAAGTATGCATGCTCATAATTTATTCAATAGTTAAGACAACCTAAAAGAATAATAATGAATGCAGTAACTGTGAATGAAAATGATAAACATAATCTAGTTCCATTTCTCTCAGAATTTTTTTTTTAGATTAGTTTACAATAAAATTGAAACAAATTATTTTAGACATGATCAAAACCCTCTTTACTATTTTTAAGAAAATTCAATATTAATCTTTCTATATAAAATAAATTTTAATTAGCAATATATTTCATAGAAAAAAAAGATACCTCTGTATTATGTCACTAAAATAAACATAAATCAAGTAATTTAACTAAATGAAATTTCATTACTAAACTGCTTCACACAATTTCGGCAGATCAAACAAAGGATTTCTAAGGAAGCAGAGAAAAACTTTGATAAATGAATTTTTATAACGATTTTCTTAAAATACATACATTTTACAAACTATTTACTTTAAAATCTAAAGCGTGGTATTCACAGATATTTAATAAAATTCATTAATCTTTTTTAAATTTCATGTAATTTTTTTATATACTGCTATGAAACGTACATTAATAATATAAATCTTTAATTAATAAGAATTACCTGTAATTAAAACTTTCATGATGATAAAATATGAAATCCCACGCAGCCAAATACAGAAGGGGCACGGGCGCGTGACGTCACGATCTTTGTTTACAATCAATTGGGTGGCGAGCACTCTAATGTAAGTCTATGGGAATTTGATGTCATTTTGTAATAAAGTAGCAAATTTTATATTTTCCTTAAATTTTTGAAGTATAAAAGGTCGATTTTCGTGTAGAATAGAGTTCTAATAAACTGTATAGTAAGTTTTGGCTAAATTGTGACAGTCTTTAAAGGAAAAAAATTCAAATATTTATGGGTGGTGAGTGAGTTCTGTTTCATTTTGCAGATGTTGTTTATTATGATACGTACTATATATTATTGTTGATGTTTTTTGTTTAGATCTTAGTAAATTAGATTAACTGTGATGTCTGCTTCATAAATAAGTCAGAATAATTGTCAATTTTTTTTTTAAATATGATGAAATAGCTTTGTTTTATGATTATTATCTTCTGGGTGGCAGAATTGAAACTTTAATATCTTGCTGACATTTTTAGGAATACACGTTATTATTTTATTCTTATATCTACTAAAAGTAGAATTAATTTATTTTTATGTATGTCCCAATAATAATAATATATTTTAGTAAGGTTTTGATTATTGTGTAAAAAATTCGTACGTTCTGTGGGTGAGTGCTATCTCCTTAAAAATAGTGTTTGTTTTGAATCAAATTAGGAATAGTTGTTGTTTTTTACGTAAGATTTTAATTAAGTATAATGCCTGTATTATAGATAGGTTCAAATAATGATAAAGAGAATGTTTCAGTGCGTTTAAATTGCTTTGTTTTTGTTAAATTGCTTCTGGGTGGCAGAGCTTTGAATGAATGGATTTTTCTGATATTTTTGCTACTATACATTATTATTTAATTCTTTTGTTTATTAACAGTAGAATTTATTTATTTTTTGAAATGTCTTAAATCTATTAAAATAATTTAGTTAGGTTTTGATAATTGTTTAAAAAAGTCTTTTGTTCTGCGGGTGAGAGTGTGCTCTCTCCTTAGAGATGTTTGTTTTGATTCATATAAGAAACAGTTCTGGTTTTTTGCATTAGATATTAATTAAGCATAATGCCTGTGTAAAAAATAAGGCAAAATAGGGATAAAAAATTTGCTACAGTGTTTAAATTGCTTTGTTTTGGTACATAAACTTCCGGGTGGCAGCTTTGAGTGAATGGATTTTTTTGATATTTTTAATAACACACATTATTATTTAATTCTTTCGTTTTTTAACTGTAGACTTAGTTATTTTCTTTAAATGTACTAAGCTTCTTAAAATGTTTTAATCAGGTTTTGATAAAATTTGTGAAAGAAGTCTTGTATTGTGTGGTTGAGCTTCTGGGTGGCAGAGCTTCGAATATAAGGATTTAGATGTTATTTTCACAAATACTCATTATTTTGTTTATTAAGAGTAGAACTAATTTATTCTAAACATATATACCAAATATTTTCAAATGTTTTAATTAGGTTTTGTTAATATTTGTGAAAGTAGTCTTTTATTATGTGGTTGAGCGTGCTCTCTCTAACGATAATATGTTATGATTCATATTAAAAATAGTTTTTGATTTTTTACTCAAGATATTAATTAAGTAGATAAAATATAATGCTTGTTTCATAAACAGAGCAAAATAATAAACAAAATTTTTTTAATGTACATTAAAATTGATTTGTTTTTATTAATGAACTTCTGGGTGGCAGAGCTTCCAATAAGGATTTTGCTGATATTTTCACAAATACACATTATTATTTAATTATTTTGTCTATTAAGAGTAAAATTAATTTATTCTATGTATCAAATTTTTTTAAATGTTTTAGTTAGATTTTGATGATATTTATAAAAAAAAAATTCTTATTTTTAGGTTAGTAGGCTCTCCCCTTAAAGATAATGTTTGTTATGATTCATATAAGAAATAGTTGTTCATTTTTTACTTCAGACATTATTTAGTAGATTACGTATAATGCCTGTTTTATAATTCTTCCTCACACTTGTTTCCTTTCAATTTAGGATGCAACTTTGTATGGAGAAAACAATTCAAAAGAAATTGTGAAGAAGCAGATGGAATTATTTAAAGCAAGACATGATGAAATGAAAAATATTATTCAATTGGATCTTCAAAGGATGCAGAATGGCTCAGTGGGGCTTTAGTGAGGAAACTTGTTTCTTATTTAATATCAAGTATCTTTCCGCCTATTGCCCCTTCTAAGCCGCATCAATCCTTAAGGACACTCATGAAGACTTCTTTCAAAATTAAGTCTGACTTTAAGGTACTCCACAACACGGTGATAGCATAGTATGAAGGTGCGTACGTTTGTATTGATTTGTTTTCTTTAAATTTTCTTAAAATTTACTAGTCATTATGCATGTTTGTCCTAAACTGTCTATTAAACAACATTGAATTTAGTGTAGGCTTTGTATGCTTTCCAGCCAGTATAATGCATCAATTGTAAATAAAGGGGAAAAAAACAAAAATGTAAAGAAATTTATTTAAAGATTAAAGGTTTATTGTAAAATAATTTCTATTCTTGCTTTCGGAATTTAAGCTATATAATATTTTGTAACCCAATTATGTTGAAATGATAATTTTTCTTCGGAAATTATTATTTAAATAATTAGTTGAATATCCATGAAGTACATAAAGAAGAGGTTTGAGAAAGATATATACAGTCAAACCCCGCTATAGTGAACACGGCTTATACTGAACTCCCGGATATAGTGAACGAAATGCTCGGTCCCGTGCCTTGCTATACACGTATAATGTTATTTTTAGTGGATATAGTGAACCAAAAAAGTGAGGAAGTTGGATATAATGAACTTTTTTCTGTCTTCGACTGATTTCCCCCCCCCCCCCCATTTTCTTTGTAATAATTTTGAAACTTCTACTTCAAAATAAATACATGTCGCGATTTTTTAAAACTATCTATAGAAACTACTTTTACGTTCTCGAATGGCAGGTTAGACAGGTTTAAAAAGCGGAATAACAGAAATTCAGGAAAAATTATCTGAGAGTCGGGGAATGTTTCCATATCTGATGTTGAGGATTGCTCATCAACTAAAGATTACTAATTTTTATTTGTACGCAAGACGAAGAGTGGTGAAAAATATCACATTTTTTGCTACTACATATTATTTTTCAGTCATTTATATGAATATAATGTAATAAAAAGGTGGAGTTTGGGAACCATTAGTGAAATTACCTGCGTAACGGATATAGTGAACTCCCGGTTATAGTGAACCGAAATTTCGGACCCTTGAATGTTCACTATAGCGGGGTTTGACTGTAATAAATATCCTGCGTAAATGCTTTATTTTTTTCTTCTTGTTTTTAAATAATGTGTTAGGTTATTTTTTTCTTTTTTTAATTCATTGCCACTTATCTTATTTCAAAGCATATAATTTCAGGTAAAAACTTATCTCAGCTTTGACATAAGCATGTGAAAATCTAATATTTCTTGCAGTTTTTCTTATAGTTATTCATATTGGGTGATAAATATTTCTTATAAACTATAATTTATGAATCCGCTACTCTATCTCAGGACCATGAGGCTTAGCAGCAAGTTCATTAGCCAACATTATATTCAAATGTTTTACATATACGAGTGACTGTTTAAAAACTACATGTAAGAGGCACGCCTCGTGCATGTGCAAATCACATGCTAAATGCATACCTGTTATTTGCTCTTCTAAGAATATAGTGTCTGTTTTACTTACAAATTTCAGCTCCCCATTTGTAGAGCACCCTGTTGATATCAGTGAAATAATGTAAAACTTATTGTAATAGTAATTAACTCTTCTTACCTATATAGCTAACTCTATCAGAGATGACTTATATATTATTTGCTAGAATTGAACCTTTATCAATCAAGATGATTTCTAATGCAACTGACCTGGGCATTAAATGAAATAAATAAAAGTACATCGATTATCGCTAAATGTCAAGTTTACCACTATGTTTTGCAAATTTATTCAATTTCTTTTATTCTTGCTACTTTATACATCAACGAAATTGTTAAATGAAAAGGTTCACACATTAAAGTGTTAGCATAGTTTATAACACTACTTAGGTAGCATGCATAATCATACAGGGGTAAAAGCATTATAAAATACCATTTTGATAAAATATTTGGAAAAGCAACACTGATTCCCTTTTTAAATATCAAATTTTTTTTATTTTTTAATTAGAAAACATCAAAATTATTGTATTAGAATGTGTCATGATAAAGCTATCTATATTTAATAATAATTACTCCAATTAAATAATAGCTTCTCTCTCTTTCTTTCTTTAAAAAAAAAATAGTTTCATTGAAATAGATAAACAATGAAAATATAAACAAATTTAATCAAATCGCCGCTTAAAGACTTTCTAAGAATAGAAAATTTAAAAAAAGAAATTTCTATGTACACAGCTTAATAGTTATCATAGTGAATATTTATCGGTGATGTTTTATTCAAACACCTTTGAATTGCTCATTGCTGTCAGGCTAACAATAGACTTCCATTTTAATTTTGCCATTACATAAAGCAAAATATATTTAGTTTAATTCACATGTCTATTAAGTATGTTAATTCCAAGTGTATTTTTCTGAGTTTTAACAGTTTTGAATTAAAAACATAAGAGAGTTTTAGTTATATTCTTCTTAAATAATTCAAATGCTGTTTAGTTTTATTTACTAAGAAATATCCTTCGTGTTTCAAGAAAAGTTTAATCAAAATTTTTTATTTTGCTTAATGAGAAGGAGAAAGAATAACAAATTTTAAATAACTTATAATGCAAATGATTGATCACACAAAAAAATAAATAAATAAAATAAAAGATTTCTCCCTTTGCTTTTTAGTATCACTTGGAAACAATAATCTTACAAATGGTGTTACAATGGATAATGTGATGATCATCCATGTCAAACTGACCATGGAGTTAGAACACATGCCAGAAGTAATAGATCTTTTAGCCATAGAAATATGTTAGAAGTGTACACGGCGAGGAGGTAGATCACTCCTCAGTATTATATTTGCGATAAAATTTGCTAAATAAATACATGTGATTCAATAACTTTTAGTATTAAATGTCGAGGAGGTAGATCACTCCTCAGTATTATATTTGCTAAATAAATACATGTGATTCAATAACTTTCAGTATTAAATGTCGTGGAGGTAGATCACTCCTCAGTATTATATTTGTGATAAAATTTGCTAAATAAATACATGTGATTCAATAACTTTTAGTATTAAATGTGTGACAGAACATTGCATATACTTTCTATAATTTATGTATTTGATTTACATTTTAATGTGAATAAAAACTTATTCTCATACAATTAGCCATTATTTAACTAAGAAAAGCTTTAAACACTAATGTAAATACTCTTAAATAGGATCAGAATAAGATTTTCTTTAATTTAAAATTGTCTTTTGTGAGACACTCATGCACAAAAAATATTTTTGTATAAGCTCTGCTTTAATGATTTAAAAAACATAAACAAAATACAAGTAATGATATTAATTTTAATATATGTACATCATTTTGATGCATGCATAGTAAGTATGTTAGAGTAGCAACAACAATATAAATAACATGTAAGAAGTAAACAACATGCAACAACATTAAAAATATGGTGATTCTACTGGAACCTACAATTTACTAAATAAAAATGGAATAAATGAATCATAAATCTATCCATCCCAATTCAAAGTTCAGAAGACAAGTTTTCTAAAAAAAATAAAAGTCAGAAGTTCCATTCAGAATAAAAATACTATTAAGAAAAGTAACATGAATTAATAAGATTGATTGACTAGGATGTACTCAAAACTGTGTTTAATGTATATATCAGCTTTAAAATAAATAAAAACATACACACATAAATAAAACACTAAATATTAAATAATATTATTCATTTTAATGCAGATATTTTATACATTTATTTCTCATCAAGTTGTGTCATAACATTACAAATCACACGAAATATGTAAACAGAGTGATCAACTATAAATCCTCAAATTGCAGCATTTAAAAGGAAATTTTCAATTAAAACGGCATCACAATTTAAAGTTTAGTACACTATCCCTTGAAAAATGTATGTAATATTCTAAATAAATTCAGAATATAAGTTAAAAACACTTTATTTTTAAACTTCGCTACGCCACCCAGGCACCCGCAATTGATTGTTTGTTTACAATCAATGCCCGTGCCCCATAGCTTTTGTTTAAACAACGCCAATTGCTTTGGCGAAAAAGTTTGGTCACACAATCAATATAGGGTTATAAGAAGATTGATGGATAAAAGCTAGCGTCAAGCTCACTCCGCCCAGTTACCAATTCCTAAATTGACCAAATATCGAGTGCTTGACGTAACAGATATAGAAATAGAATTTGATACCATAAAAAATTATATAGAAATAGAAATTGATACCATAAAAAATTTATTCGTTTTCGTGTTCTTTTCATATATTTAGCATTTTAGTTTTTTTTTCTTAAGCGTTGTAGCTATATAATTTCAAACATCCTCAAGAGCTATAACACATCTGCAGCAGAACTGGATATGAAGACAAAATTGCTGGACAGGAACACTTTAATTGTCCACTAATCTTCAGATTTCCTGCTATGTTTTAAAAAACTTTATTTGTGAAAACCTTCAGAGTGGCGGACAGCTGGCCGCCTTAGGTGGCTAGTAATAAATAAATGCGGCATATGTACCTGAAGTTGCCTCTGCATTTCTGGAATCCTTTCTGGAATAAGATGCATTAAAAAGAATTTTAAAAAAGTTGGAAAAAAAAATAAAAATGTTGACCAGATTTTCACCTGAGCAATTTAAAGAGCTATTTTGGTTCATTTAGCCGATAATGTTAACGTTATTCAATTGGTTAACACTCCATTCTTTAGATGAAGTTGAAATTAAAAAAGTCACTGACTAAGTTTAATCAAAGTTATTTTCAATTATACGCTTTTAGCAATTTTTTTTTGTTATTAGAATAAGCGTAACGTTCAAAATTCAAGAGGAAACTGGATTCATAAAGTTATGGTGATAGAAAATAATAAAAAAAATGTTTTCAAACGTCGGCATGATGACACTTGTTTTCTAAATGAGAAGGCAGTCCCGCAGTGAACTGATCGTAATGACACGGTACCCAGTAGAGCACCGAAGACAAGCATCACTGCCTGCTTTCAGTAAGCGGGTGGGCGACCACTTTGATCAGCCTATGTATGGACCGAGGATGCGCAGTATCGGTCCGAGTTAAACTGTTCTACCGTAAAGTGCTCGACATCGCACGCAGGTCACCAGGCTACCAAAGCGGAGGAGCCATCCTCTCTGGAGAGGATCAAAACTTTGATGGCTTGTCTTCGGATCATCCTCGGGGATGTTTCCCAGACCGTCGCCAATAGCCCATTGTGCAACTCTAGTGCAACGTAAATAAAATACCTAGCTACCTAAATGAGAAGGCAGTATTTTAAGGTACCGTTACGCTGCATACTAAAAATTCGCGAATACGACTGAGAACCTGCTGGTGGAAAACATTGACCTGCGGAAAACTCGCAAGCGGAAAAAGAAAAAAATCAAATTTAGTGAGAATAACCCTTCAGAGCCAATATCTGAATCAGTCTAAATAAAATATTAACTGCAACTTTGATTCAACTTGAGTTTACAAATTCCTAAATTAGTTTTAGTTTCTCGAAAATAGTTTAATTTCAACTATTAACTAAAATATAACTGATTACTTTCACTCTATAACATTAATGTTATTTTTTAAAAACTTATTTTCTTAATCAGCTCGTAATCAAAAATCAGAGTTAAATGCTTCGTCGTATCTTATAAATATTTCTCTTTTCGTCTGCTCATAGTAAGATGTTTTTCTTCCTTTTTTTTTGCCCTTTTCTAAATGATTATAAAACTCATTTGTTGTTTTTGTGAAATACGAATGTTAATTATATATTAATTTACTTTAGCACAATGTCCGTTACGGTTCATCAGATTTTGAACGATGCAAAGCGACTTGTCAATCGTCTTCGAGAGCACGAATCAAGTGCGGACAATATTATTCAGCAAACACAAACTCTTTATAAAAATATAGATGCCATGAAAGAAGTGAGATATATTTAAATTAATCATATAAATTATAATTTATTATATTTTATCTGGATATGTTTTGGTATCGTAATGTCACGCTCCATTTACCTTTGTGTTTCCGTATTATTTTTACTCCAAAGTTTACCACGTAGAATTTAACAAGCATTGTTGACTATTGCTCATCATCGAATTTATTAAGCGTTGAAATAACTTCTGGTAGTATATTGAAACAACTTCTCATTTATTTAAAAAATTTAATTATATTTTTAAAAAATATTTGTGTTCTAACCTAATTGACTTTTTATATGTGTGTCCTTAAATGAATTGAATATGTATTTGCATTATTTTTTTATGTGTTTTTGTTAAAATAATATAAGCTAAGTAGAGTCTAATTTTATGTGTGCGTTTCCTTTTTAAATAGCATATAAAATGACGAACAGCAGAATTTGTTTACGAATATTCTAAATAATAACAAAAACAGCTAAATTTATTTATGTTTTGTTCATTTTGTTTTATTATGTTATTTAATTATTGAACTTGTTTTTTTTTAAAGTATAAATTACATTAATTATTTAATAATCAATTAGTAATAAGCTATTAAATTATTTCTAGGAATATTAATTTGTTTATTAATATTGTGTAATAAGTCCTTATTATCTAACCCCTTTTTAGTACGAGTATAGTAAAAATTTAAATCTTTGTAGCAATGTAGTAAATTAAAAAACACAATCCTGTAATTAAATTGTGGAATTGTGCAGATGATTCTTTCGGTAAATCCTTAAAAAAGTATTAAAAATAAAACGAAAATTATTGAGAGTAATTTAAAATAAACAATAATCTAAAATCATAAGCTTAAATAATTTATTTAAGCATAAATAAAGTTACTATTAATAGTCAAATTAATATTTGTCTCTTAGTAAAAAATGTTTTGAGTTTTAAAGATTTATATAATAAGTCAGAACTATTCCATTATATTATAATGTAAAATTAGATTGTTTTGAAAAATATTAAAATAAACTGAAACAAAGGTTCTGTGTAGTTCAATAGTACAATTTTATAACAGCAAATTAAATAATTAAACAACTCTGCCAAGTAAATAAGTAAACAAAGTAAGATATTAGGATTAATTCAATCTTTATTTAATTATAAATCTTAATATTTCAAATACACTCCAGGATTGTTACATAAAAACTCCTAGTCGAGTCTAAAATTTGTAGGCAAATGCGATATATTTATAAATGTATACATTAATGATATATATTAAATAAAAACATGTTAAAAATAAAAAAAAAGAGGTAAATATGTTTATTTTAGTTTTTCTATTGCTATTTTAACATTAGTTATGTGCATTTGCTAACAACAAAAAAATTACTCTAATGACAATTTCAGTTGCAATTTTAAGTTGTCACTGTATTAGACTTTTACTGTATTCAGTAAACTTTATCACAAATTATAATTTTTGTATATAATGTTGTTTTATATTTCATATATAATTTTTGTGAGAAAATTTTCTATCATTTTTTTTGTACTAATAGTATTACGCCGTAATTTATCTCATATCATATATTTTTTTAGTATAACGAAGAAGTGAATGATCAAAATATGGCTAACCAGGTGCGACCACCAATTGTTTTTAATGCACAACAGGAAAATAAACATATAAAAGATCTACTACAGGAAAACAAAGAACTCAGGGATATGCTAGAAGAACATCAATCAGTATTGGAATTAATTATGAGCAAATATAGGCAACAGGTTACAGAATTAGTAAATTCTTGCTCACTCAAAAATGATGGCAGCTATATGAATAATTCTCAGGTGAGTTAAACTGTTCATAAAATGGATAAAAAATTTTTAGAAGCTGTTAGAATTACTAAACTTAATAATTATCATTTTTAAATAGATTTCTTTATTTCACAAGTTGTGTCAATCTAAATTTAGGCACTTTAATTCATAACCAATTTTATGTTATATGTTAAGCTTCTCTTGTTTGTCATGTTCAAGCCGAAGAGCCAAATAGTGTAAAACTAGAGCCTTACATGTAACTTTTTGTGAGGCTCTTAGCCATTGTTTATCAAAGTGGATGGAGTTCGAAAAAACCTGTCCAGGTTTTCTTCTTCCATTTGAGAAAGCCCACTTTTTCCGAGGTGGGTTTTTTCAAAATTTACAGCACTATCTCAATAGGTTTTAATTTGAAAAGCAAAGTAATTATAAAGTGTATTTTAATTAAAACTTCCAAATAATTAAAGATAAATTAACTTCATGCATTAATTGAAATGCATCCCTCTTGTTTTAAGAGCGTATTAATGTTCCTTTAATTAAGATGGAAAAGTAAAGTATCTGTTCTTTTTAAGAACAGATATTAAATCCATCTGAAAATTATTGTTTTTATTAATCAGAATTTCACTACGAACTTAGATGTTGATATATAATTAGGTAGAATTTTTGCATTTTCTGAAATATCTATTCTAAGCAGAGTGCAGTGATTAAAATTAAATCAATTTCCTCCATTTATGAAAAATTATCTGTTTTTGTGAAATATTCAGCATTGTTGAAAAACGAATCAGCCGTTTTTAGAAATTTTGTCCATCAAAAAATGCATGTCGCATCTCCACAGTCTATGTTTTTATGCCCAAAATTTCACTTGATATAATTTAAATGAGCCATTTAATTTCAACTATTCATTTTTGTTTCACTAAAGCTGAATTAAAAAAAAACTCTCATGCAAAATTAAAATATAAAACTAAATCAAAAATGACTGAAGTATCTTTGGGGGGGAGGGGGGGGTGTTGTTTTGTCCAGCCTGATAATATGAACACAAATTTAGCAAGTTAAGCCATAAATTTTATAGTTATCAGAAGTTGTGATCAAACAGCATGTTTCTTGCTGCTGTTAAATATTGCTTTAGATATTGTTTTAATTATCTGCCATATGAAGTAACTTTTTTTTTTGTTGCCTTTTAAGGGTTCATGCTGCCTACTTTAAAGAATACGGATTGTAAAAACAATTTAAAACTTTCCCATCTTTCAATGTTTTTCTTTTATGCTCTTCAAATAAAATTTTTTTATGAATGTTGGACTGAACTTTGCTAGGCTTTATAACTTAACACATTTACTTTTTGGTTTAAGCTTATGATCAAACCTATGTGGTTAAGATCATAACCATTGACATTTGGAAAATTAAGACTTGAAAATCAAGAGAATTTACTAACTTAGGGTTGCCACTCCACCGGGAGAACAGGGAAAACTTGGAATATATAGGGAATTTAAAAATCACCTAAAATAACAGGGAAAATGCAGGGAATTTTGATCTATGGGATATTTAACCATATTTCAGCTATACTAAACTATTTCACTTATTATAGCATTATTTAAGTATGCTCAGCTGTTTTTCCAGCAATTAAAACTAATATAGTTATCCCAATATAGCTCACACAAGAGCACAGTAATTGTTCTTTCTTCTTAATATATTGCGTATAATATGTACAGGGAAAACACAGGGAATTTTTTTTTCAGATTTGAGTGGCAACCCTGTAATTTGCTAAGATCTTAAGAAATTTGTTCAGCTTATTTAAATTCACAACCTATGCATACTTTTATTTTTTACTTATTAATGTTTATGACATAGTGTAGTTTTTAAAATGTATCTAATAATAGTTATTAATTGCAGAATTCTACTTTTAAGTTTTATCATATCTTAAGAAAAACATTCTTAATGTCAATATAAAAATACTCATAAACTAAGTTATTCAAATATTTTAATTTATGCCATGACGAATGCATTGATATTTTTCAGGAACTGCAAAAAATGGCCGATAATATTTGTGAAATAGCAGATGTTATGAAGCAAGCTGTGAAGATTGATGATGTTAGTTATATTAATGAAATTGAAAAGCTGACTGAACTGGTAACAGAAAACTATGGTTTGCGAGAACTACTCGACATAAGTAAAACTTTTGGATCTTTGCATAACCCACTAAATACACCTGAAATGAGTGATAAAGAAATTCAAACTGATGTTTAAATATACATTTATTGTAGACAAATAAGTGTATTGCAATATATTATAATGTATAATCAAGTACAGCTATATATTCTTGTGCACTGGTTTGTTCAAATGAGGGTTGTGTTTTTCCTTGAAATATAACTTGTTCATGATCATATTTTTATAATAAGGTTATTTTGTTACACAGACTAAATAAATAAACAAATTTGAGGTTGTATTCCTTCAGTCCCATCTTTAAAATTTTAACACCCAGTTCAAAGTGTTGATTAGAATTTAAAAAAAAGTGCATACTGCTTTCCATTAATATTGAATACAAATAGGAATATCATAAGATATTCTTATAAATAGTCAAAATTATTAAAACTTCACAATTGTTTACTTTGTTTTAAGATTTTTGAGTCAGTTACATACAAGAAAAGAAGTTAAACCCCAATTAGAAAAACTTTTAAAAATGAAATTAAAGGTCTTAATTATTGCAATAAAATTTAGAATTTTTTTGATTGTTTTCATATGAAACACTTCTTATTTTATCAATTTTACTAGTTAAATGCTGAATAAAATTTAGATAAATTTTTCGGAAGCAAAAAATTTGAAAGCTTTTAAAAATTTTAATATGCTAAAAATAAAATTTAATGCAAAAAATGATAGATTATTTTATCTAATAGTTGCCTTCTCATAATTTAATTTACTATTAATACTAAATAAGCATTAGAATCATATCTATTCAAGAAAATAACATTAAGTCATACTTTTCAATCATTTTGTAAGTTACACATAGGCTCTAAAAATTCCAACTGTTTTCATGTTTTTAAAAATTTTTACTATTCTGCATTTTATAATTTTTACTGAATTACCATGTTTAGGTAAAAAAAAAAGTTTTGTTACAAAATTGTTTACTTTTTACATACATAATGACTTAATTTATATTAAAATATTCTTGACAATTTTGTGACACAATGGTTTGACTAAACTCGAACATATACAGAATATAAAAATAACGAAACTTTACACAATTTTGAAAACTTCTTCTACTCGCGTGTTTTAATAATTAATATTCTATAAATATAAATTTTTACCAGAAAATTTCTAAAGTTTTCTAATATTGATGATATATTATTAGTTGTATTATAAAATTTTGATTACTGGAATTTGGATGTATTTTAAAATTGTAATGAATAAATTTGGTTTAATCTTTTAAAAAATTTTAATATACTTTAAGTTAACAACTATAATTTTATTTTATCACTCAATTATAAATGATATAGCTTACATTTTAAATGAAGTACTAGAAATGTAGCAACAATCAAATTTGGTTCCGAATTATAAAAACAGCTGTAGTTACTTTTATTGTCACTGTAGTTACGTGTTCATTTTGTTTAGGGATACATGTACAATAATAAATATTTTGAAAAAAAAAATGCTCATATATTAGTTGTTAAAATTGTGATTGTATAATAAAATTATTTTAAATGAATTCTTAATATTTTTTTCATACACATACATTAGTATTAGATTTTAAAATAGTATATCACCATTTTTGATTTTAGTTCACGATTATGTTAACTTAGTTATTAATTATGTTAGGTATGTTTAGTTTTTATTATTATGTTCATTTAAGAATTATCTTAATTTCAGTGCTTATTGAATACTAAAAAATTTGCTGAACAAGCATAAATTCATAGCCGTTTTGTATTGCTTGATTACATTTTGTTGTAGTTCTATTTGTTATGAATGTGTGAACATTTTTTAATTTTATCTTTTTCAAATAAGTTGCAGACAATCTTACAATTTCTTTTCTTTATACTCTCTTTTTATGATTCATTTCTCTGATAAGAGTAAAATAGATTTTATTTATTCCATTTCTAACTTGCAGATCTTTTTAAAATTTTTTCTGTTTAAAATGCATGCTTTATATATGATATGGGGTGATATCAATCACTTTCATGTGGTCTCCCTTGTTTCTACTAAATGACAGATAATTTATCACTTCTTAAGCAGCTTCAAAGATGGATGAACTGAGTAGTAAATTTGATTGGGTGATGAGTACAAGTTTTTGAAGGTATGTTTTTTGATACATTATTATGCATAATGTCCCTTGAAGAAAAATAGTAATCTTTAGCTGATGAGTAATCCTCAACATCAGATATGGAAACACTTCCCGACTCTCAGATGATTTTTCCTGAATTTCTGATATTCCGCTTTTTAAACGTGTCTAACCTGCCATTCGCGCACATAAAAGTAGTCTCATAAAATCGCTTTGTAAATTCATCGGCATTTGTCCAGATACTGGAAGATTGCGCTTCTTCGATTGGTGAACCACTTCAGTAATGCTTCTTCACCATCCTTGTGATCTGCTTTTCTTAACTTTCTCTGCCATTTAAATTTTTTTCATGAGCAGAAATTATTAATTGCGTATTTTTCCATAGGTTATAAACTGCATATTTGGATAGTTTATATTCCCTGCAAATATCAGCTTGATTGCATCCTTTTTCAATTTTTCTGATTAGGCCCATTTTATCATCAATGGCGAACGTTTTACGCTTACTGCTCTCCATAGTTACATTTGAGACACTTGTTTGCAGGCTTTTTTAAAAAACTGAACTGAGAGCAAAAAGGAGTTGAAATGAGAGCCTTATCCACACGTATTAGTGTCCAACCCTTTGACCAATAAGGAATAATTACTCATTCCCTCTGACAGAAAATGCATATTGATCGCACTGACACCTTACAGGTGCATCCAGAGCTGGATTATACCTTTCGGGGCCCTTCCCTCCTTCCCCCACTCCTCCCCTCTTTTCAAAATATATGCTATAATTTTCTTGCATATTTTTTTTTACATTTTTCTTAATATGGATTTTAATTTACAAATTTGTTTATCGAACTTTATCTGCAATACCGACATACTGCCGATATTGCAGTTGATATCGATAATATGTACCATTATGATTAGTTCGATCGATAACTATGTAAAGGTAAACACTTCACGTCAACAATACAACAACAAACCAGCAAAGAAAACAGTGAAATTGATAGTGAGATTAATTACAAGAAATATTTATACTACAAATAGCTTCATAGTTTTCATGATACTTAGTTATGATAACTAAGTGAAGGAAATTAACATTGTCAAAAGTAAATCTTTTGAAATTATTTAAAAATAAATTTGCAAGGTAGGTTAAATGTTTACTAATAGAAAAAAAAATGATTTAATACTATTTTATTAAAATGTTAGTCACGTTTTGTCAGGAAAGTACTACGCCATTTTAGATGTATTAGTAATTTCAGAAATGACTAAAAGGTGTAAAGTTTACAGTGATTTGTACGATAATTTCGGTTTTCTTGTTCACAAAAATCTGTCAGAATCTGAGATTAAACTAGAAGTGCAAAATTTGGTGAAAATTTACTCATCCAATTTAGAGGAAAACTTTGTAGATGAATTTTTACTATTTTCAAATTTGTATCAACATAAATCTGCACAAGAAATGTTGAAGGCTCAAATTAAAGATAAACTTGTGAATACTTTTCCTAACGTTCACATTGCATTAAGAATATATTTGTCGATTCTTGGATCAAATGCAGAAGGAGAAAGATCTTTCTCCAGATTAAAATTGATAAAAAATTATTTGCGTTCAAGGGGCCGTACAAAAAGTACGTACACAAAAATGGAGAAATTTTAAACCCCTCCCCCCCTTCGTACATTACTGTACATAAGGTCTTACTCCCCCCCCCCTTAGAGTACGTACATTTTATTAGTCTACCCCCCTTTTTCATAAAAATTAAAATAATTATGTTTTAAATAAAATTAATTATTTACTTAAGGAGGGTGTAGGATAAAGTCAAATTTAAATTTGGTGTATGTTTATAAAGTACGTACTTTGTATAATACCTCCCCCCCTCCCCATCGTACAAAACCGTACATAATAGCAAATCCCCTCCCCCCTTCGGGATGTACGTACTTTTTGAACGGCCCCCAACAATGAATCAAGATCGTTTGGCATCACTCGCACTTATGTCTATTGAATACGACATTTTGCGTAGTTTGGAATTCGACAGCATAATACAAGATTTCGTTGAATCCAAAAAAGTAATATATTAGATCATAAGATTATGCAAAATAATTTATTACCGAAAAATATTATATTTTTATTTGTATCTTCATTTTTTTGTGCAAAATACACTTGTTGTTTTTAAAGCTAAATTATTTTTGTCAGCAATTTTTTCTCTCAAGTTTTTCGTAGGCCCTAGACACGTGCCTAGTGTGCCTATAGGTTAATCCGGCCCTGGGTGCATCATCTGCCTGGTTGGAAACATCTACTTGGTTTGTTTAGGGATGGGAATGTGAGATAAAAGAAGCAAACAAGAAAAAATGCTTATTGCTTAATTCCCCTCTATCGATGGTTTCAGGAATCGGTATATGCACTTATTTTGAAGTAGAAATTTCAAAATTATTACAAAAAAAAAAAAAAAAAAAATGAAAAGAAAATCAGTCAAAGACAGAAAAAAGTTCATTATATCCATAAAAAATAACATTATACGTGTATAGCAAGGCACGGGACCGAACATTTCGTTCACTATATCCGGGAGTTCACTATAAACCGTGTTCACTACAGCGGGGTTTGACTGTATTTATATATGTTTGTCTTACGGGGCACCAAAATCGTAGGTATATCTCTAAGTTGGCAACAACTTATGTCACATAGTTTCATAACTCGGTTTTCACATTCTATAACTCATAGTTATTTCATTTATATTATATTGAACATTATTACTTTTTATATTATATTGAGCTTTTAGTTTACACTACTGTTTATTTTTCCTTTTTATAGATATAAGTTGATGATTCACATAGGAAATATCTTAAAATAAATGACATAGATTTTCATTATTTAATTTATTAAATAATTGTTTACTTATAAATTGTTTTAATTAATTTATTTCATTTTATCTAATTTTCTAAAGCTTAAGATATTGATTTGAAAAGCAAATGTTATTTGTCTATTAAATGACATAGACTAGCTTAATTCGCTTTGCTAACATTGATTCCTTATACAATTTTAAGTTTTGAAACATGTGTTATTAAAATATATTTGTGTTATTAAAATATATTAATTTACGTTATTAGGTTAGATGTATCTTAGTAAAATGCTGAAAAAAGAGTTAGCAATTGTGAGATATTTATGACAAAATTTCACATTTGGGTTAGCATTATGGGTAAGATTCTTTTTTTTCCAGAAGTTATCCAAGTTCACCTTCCACAGTAATTAAAATTAGAATTCTAACTAAAGAATGAAGATAGATGCATAGACCAAACAGTATATACGTCAGTAAAACTTTATTTATCAAATAAAAAAAAATCAAAACATTTTCGTATCTATACAATGTTTTCTTTCTTCCTGACTTAACTAGTAATATTAATGTTTAAAGTTATCAAAATTATTTTAGGTCATAACATGATATCAGATTATACATATCAAAACAGTAATAATGCAGGAATTACAACAACAAACTTTGTCAAGAACTCAAAATTTTGATTTAAAACCAATTTCTATTAAAATCTTTCAAACGAAATTGGGGAAAAAAGTGATAACTTACTAGTTTTAACGAAATTTTATTTTTATAAGTTAATTTATTAATTGATTAATGTTCTTCAAACATGAGATTCACCAAACTAAAATTTTTTTTTCAATAGTTGCCTCATAAATCTACAAAATATAGATTATTCTAATGAATTCAAAATATCTACTTATTGCAGCCTTTATCACCTTATGGAATACTCTTTAAAAGAGTCATATAACAGGAAGACAGATAGTAACATTCACAAATTAAGTGTTAAAAGGTGTTGAGTGAAAACTTACACCTTACATTATTTCTTCTCATATGCTGCATTTAATATGTAATTTAATACACATGAAAGAGTAAAAACGACATAGTAAATAGTTATTATGAATAACAGGGATGCCAACATTAGGAGGTATTTAGTATATCATAAACAAAAAGGAAGATTAATTTTTCTTTACCTTCTAACAAAATCATAAGATTTATATGATTGTATTAGTATGTAATTGTGAAAATCGTTAGAGCTGTTATTGCAACTGATAAAAAAAAAATCATTTAGTTTATTCTAGGCAAATTTATGAAATTGCTTTAAACAAAGTGCATATTTTTTTTTAAAGATCTCTATCAATTTCAATCAAAATATTTGCAGATGATTCTGTAACATATCATTCTCACGAATATAGTGTTTATTTTGACCATTGAGTAGGTATATTTTTATTTAAAGTAAAACAAATGACCAAATCAAACTAGAAAGTTTACTGTTTTTGGTATTTTGACAAGGTAAGATGGAACGAAAGACAAGGTAAGATGGAACGAAATAAAAATTTAAAATAAATTAGTAGTAGTACTTCAATTAGTAAGTAGTTTATTCTTTACTTTTTGAGATGTCTAGTACTAAATAATTACTTTTTTTATTTGTTGGTTTTATAAATTAAAATTTTTTATTATAAAACCATTAATTTCAGTTCAAAAAGGGAATGAGTGAAAAAATTTAAATCTAAAAAATAAAGTTTTTTTTAAAAATTTTATTACACTTTATTATATAACGATAAAAAGTTAATGATTCTTAAATATAAGATTATTAGTTATAATAATTGCCTCAATAATAAAATTATAAGTTTTTATTTATATTTTATTTTAATATATATAATATATATGTATAGTTATATCTTAATTAGAAGTTTGATATAATCGTTTTTATTTTCTAATCTGGATAAAATTTATTATTAAACGCTGTAAACAGGTTATAAAGGTCTTCTTTATAAACGAAGAAAAAAAATCACTGTCAGTTTTTAAAATAATGAATAGACAGTAGTTTACCATTATCAAGCACCAAGGTTTTTTTCACAAAAATTTACAATTAATGATTTAGTTAACATCGATTATTTTAGCATTAGTATTTTACAATCCATTTCAATGTTTTAATTCACCGTCATAGAAATAAAAAAGCCTAAGAGTATAATAATTTGAAGACCAGGTAATTTTTATCCATCATAAGGTGCTCTGATTTAAATTGTAATAGTGTAGCAAGCACTGTTACAACTTAAGTGTGATTTTAATTGCCATGTACAAAGGAATCAATAATTTCTTAATTCTTGTTGAACATACATAATTCAGTGTTGGAAATATTTCTAAGAAAAAAACGCTATTTAATTCCACGAACCTGTGGTCTTTTTATAATATTGATATTTTGTACCATTTTCAAAAATAGTATACAGGGCACTGATATTAAAGAAGTGCAAAGTATTAACATTGCTTTTCAAAGCTTTGTCACCAAGGAAAATAAAAAAAAGCCACAGTTTAAGTGCCTTACGCTTGAAGCAATGTGATGATTTTCCAACTATATATATCATCTTGCACGAAGAATTATCTGGGCTTTAGAATGGTCAAATAACTTTTTCCATCTAGATGAAAATTATCAAAATCACAGCCTCATTCTCAGTCAGCACAGCATTGGAGTAAGTTAATATTAAAAAATTAGACCACAAACGCTTTTCATTTTCACAAAACTATGGCTTTTCTACCATATTGACGTTTTGCGTTATTTTCAAAATAAGCTTAGACAGCGATGACCTAAGATTGGCTAAACTTTAGTGGTGGTTGCAATCTCGCAGCAGTTATAAAAATATATTATTCACAAAAAAAGCACTTCATATGACGATGGAGCCTTCGAAAAATTTCCTTAACCTAACAATCCTGGAGAACTGTTACGAATTTCCAACAGTAAAAAAGCATTATTTCATGTGACGGCAGAGCCTTAAAACCAAGTAATTGTATTATAATTAGTTTTAAATGCAATAACTAAAATTTTATTATATAAATGCTAAAATTCAGCAAGTATTTCCATATGCAAAATATTAAATAAAAAGTATCTTGTAAAACAACTCATGATTATTTATTTTATTTTTAGAATTCTTAACCAAGTCTATTATATTTTCCAAATTCATCTAACAATTGGAAGTTAAAATTCAAAACATTTGGTTGGCATCCCTATAATGACAATCTTTTGTAATATTTCAGTAAAAAACACCTTTTACAAAGATATCTTTGATTAAAAAACATAAATAAAAGCAAAATTTCTATCCTATACTTATGAAAGAAAAAGAGAAACTCTTGCATCAAATGATGAATAGTTTGTACTGATGAATTGAAAGTTTAAACTCTGAACAGTTGTTTTGTTCATCATGAAGGAAAATCGTCCACGCAAATTACGTACAGAATTAAAAAAGTAATGGCGGCAGAAAATGTGCCACACTAGGAATAAAAAATTCATCTTATCAAAACTTGTAATAAAAACAAATAGCTGAGTATACTTGGACCCTTCTAACTTTACTCTCGAGAGCTTTTCTTATGCATTATTCAAAAGGCATTCATTCAGAATACTACAGCTAATTTGTGCAATAAAATGTTTCTATCTAACTCCAAAAGTTATAAAAAATTAACCGAAAAAGTTAGTTTTATGAAATAGAAAATTAAAGAAATTAGTTTGTAATGATAAAAATAGCATCCCTTGCAAAAAAAAAAGTTATATATATTTGATTATTATAAGTGTGTTAGGTGACGATTCTGCTAAAACTATAGAGTAATGATTCTATTAATAAAGTGAAACTGTCAATTTTTTTTAGAATCACAAAATTTTAAATTAATATAAATTTCAGTAGCACCACTTTTGAAATACAAATTTCTGAATTTCATTAAATAGTTTTTTTTATCTCGACCTTGACGTAAAGAAACTAGTTAGAATGGGAAAAAATACACTCCTCATATAAATTTTGTGATTTTTTTTTACACATACAAGATTTGATATCAGTAATTTATGATGAATTTTAAATATTTTATTAAATTAAAAAAAATTGCAATATTTGTGAATATTATTTAAAAGGTACAATGATAAATTAGTTTATGGTCAATATCTATTAACATTCAGATTTCTGAGATTATTTAATCAAGCCTAACTTTGTGACTTTTACTTGTTTAAATATGTAAGTTAAATCAATAGCTATTTTAATTTTCAGGACATAAAAACAAATGAGAACATAAAAATATGTTTAAAAATTTCAAAATGTTATTGTTGACAAATTAGAGAGGGGTTTTCTCGTGTTTCCTGTAGTAATGTTAAAAAAATTATCCGAAGTATAAACGCATATGTAGTTCTATTTTTAAAAACTATCCTGAGCTTAATTAGTTAAAACTTTAGGTACTACAAATGTGAAGAACTTAAAATTGGAGTTAACTCCAATGAATTAATACCACATTAATGTTCATAAATGAAAAATTACAATAAGCAAGTTTTTAGAATTCATATAGCTCTTTTTCAGTAATAAATTAAAAATACTAAACTCTAGCATGTTTCCATCAAGTTTTTGTAAATATAATGTCCGCAAGAATAAGTTTTTCACTTCCAGAAAGCTCTAGAATGCAAAATCAGATAAAATTTGAACTAGAGATGAATCAAATGATACGCTTGATAATTAAAAAAAAAAAAATCGGTATAAAATTTCACTAGCAGATGGATCTGTTGAACAAACAGTATTTACTTTTATTGAAAATGTGAAACTTTTGTATATTACAATGCAAGCCTATTAACAACATTTAATGTGCAATAATCAAGGATAATATATATCCTTAAAAGCCAGCAACTGTGTTGGTGCCATGTTCTTGATATTCCAGCAGACTCGCTCTGGCCAGCTATGGAAAATATTATTTTGCACTAAAACATGCGTGATGAACATGTTGGAGAAAATAGTCAGTAGTTTTAATTCAACTTTCTCATGTTCAACTAAAGCTAATATTTAAAGTTTTCATAACAGATTCATCTGCATCTGTTGGTACAATTTTGAAGTAAAATATTTCATTTAGTATATGTAAGTGCATCTTTGAAGTATTTGTAGTTCAAATTTTATCTCATTTGGACTGATAGACTCTATTCTAGAGTCCTCTGATGTGAGAAATTTATTTCTTGCTTAATCTATATATATTTTAAATATTGCAAGCAATAAAATTAAATAGTTTGACTCATTGTCAGTGTTATGTTTTACTTTTTTTTTAAAAATAATGATTAAAGCAACAATAGATAAACTACATTATATAGAAAGTGTTTAATAAATAATACCTGTTTCTGTAAGGTAAGGTTAAAAAAGGTTTGAACAACAGAAAAGCAAGATTTCATGTTAAAAAAAATCTACAAAAATTTCCAACCCATTTTTCAAATAATATAAGTATTAACTCAAAATTCTTATCCATCTGATTTAAGTTTTTTAAACAATAAAGAAAAACCAATAATTTGTTATTCACTATTCCTTATCACAGATAACATTGGTATTGAATATACTTAAAACAAGGTTTAAAAAGCAAAACCATATTACTATACAATTTCTGTTCCATAACATTCAGTCTAGATGAAGTGATATTTTACGTACTACTGGTTTTAACATTTTGATTTTAAGAATATATTTTCCAGTACTATAATTTACATGTTATTTTATAATTAACTTGATGTAATTCGAATGCAAAATTATAACAGATTATAGGCAAATCTACGAAAAATAATTAAAAAATTCTATAAAAACAAGATATTGTTTTTACAACTTAAAAGACAAAGGGGATAATTTGATGAAGAAATAACATAATTGATATCAGAATGTGAGGGAAAGTAAATTTTTACAAAATCCAACAAATTAGCCACACTTCAAATTCTGAAATCTACAACAAGAAAAATGCACATGTTTTAAATGAAAGGCATTTGTACAAATGTGCTTCTATTTTACAAGGTGAGCTTTCAACAAGTTTTTCTGTATGTACATGAAAAGTAATCTACATTTTTATTTTGTAACTTTATATAATAAATTAACCACAACATATGCACATTTAAGTGATATCTTCCATCAAACTAAGCGATCCCCTTGCACATTATGATGAGTACCCACAGTATGAACTGCATGCTTATGAGCCTATAAAGGAAAAAAAAAATAAATGTTGCAAGAAGGAATGTTATACATCATTTGGAGAAATTAACGTTAAGAGAATTGAAGGGTAAGATAAGGTAGCACTGCAAGGCTAGCTACATGATCTTACCATCTTGGTCTTTCGCCAGACAAAGTACTAAAATTTCTTCATAATTCCAAAATAAAGTTTTAAGAGTTTTACAGACTTTTGTGATTAACTAATGTGAATTTAATTGTAATTTAAAAACTTATATACATAACCATATTTACTAAGATTTAACGATTTCTAGATATTTAATCATAACTCTACTAAAGCTACTCAAGTACAGGCTATTAACTACTTTAGGAAATTATACAAAAAAGTTAATATTATGCGAGAAATTAATCAGATTACCATCAACAGACTTGTGGCGAAACTCTGATATCTTTAGACCACAAAGATTGAAAACTCAAATTTTTGGCTAAAGTTTTAAAACTGAAACCTGATTAAGCATTTCTGGATGTTCCCATAGAAAAACTTAATAAAACTATCAAATCCTGCACTAATAGAATCTATAAGAAATTAATTTTATTTGATGGACATCATCAAGCAAAGCTGAACAAAATGCAGCTACTATGGAGCCAATTTATTATCCAAAGAGTAACTAGCTTCATATTATTTACTAATGGATTTAAAATAGTTGACAAAGTAGGAGCTCATGTGTTTTCAGAGCATTTTGCATTCTATATCCCCCTTGGCTCATTTCAGACCAATTTTGATGGAGAACAGTAGTAGGCAATTAAAATTGTAACTGAACAGATTACTGTTAGAACAATTGAATTTATTATGTATTCAATTATGTTTTTAATCTGAATTGTTCTAACAGTAATTTATTTCAGATTCAATTGCAGCCATCCAATCTATTTCCACACATATGTCCTGGAATCCAAAATTATTGAATCTTGGAGAACTCTTTCTTTTTTAAGCCATAAAAGGAATGAATGTTGCATTGCAATGGATACCAGCACATGTTGAAATAGCTAAGAATGAATGGGTTGATAAAGCAGGCGAAAAAGGGAAGAACAGGAAAAAGGGATAGATTTTTATGCTATTAATTTTTTAATTCCCTGAGGATTAATTGAGAGTTTACCTACATTGTAGGAAACCAAAGTCTAACTATTGGATATTTGAAATACAAAATTGAATAATTTGAGGAGATTTAATTTTTTTGAGCTACCTTGTGCATGTTGATTAATAGATTAGAGGGAAAAAAGATACAAGACTAACACAAAGATGGAACTAATGCAAATTTTTTTTCTGGGTTTTAAAGTTACTTTTTTTAATGATTTTTTTTTCAGGGAGAATTATGCATGCATAGGCTGAATCCCATTTACTGGATACATATATTTTGTGTCTTTTAAAATTATAAATTGGTATGTTCTTTTAATCCACTGGCGGCATAACAAATGGGTAAAATTGGGAGAATGTTTCTCCCCAATACACTATTTCCCATTCAAAAACTGGTTTACCTATGCGGAGAAGACTGTAGGTTAAAGTACAACTTTTTACGGGCATAACGATTAGTGGATTAAGTTCCAAATTTCCCCCATAAAAATTCAAACTCTTAAATTTAGCTATTAGATTGAGTTGTAAATAGTCTTTATGTAGTTCTCATTGATAACAACACATAAATGATTTATATTACTATTTCCAAATAATGCAAGATAAAATCTCAATGGGAAAAAAATCAGTGCAGAAAAAAGATGTAGCATACAAGAAAGTACGGTCATTTCTTACAGGTTCAAAACAATAAATTTCATATAAAGAAAGTAGTTTAGATAAAAAAATAAGAATATATAAAGTTCTTTCAAAATAAGCAAAGATTTCAGTAAATTATTTTTATAACATTGAAGGAAAAGGATATATGAATGGAAAGGGAATATAAAAGTTTAAATTATTGATTTTAGACTGCATTATAAATATCTTACTTCATCAGGTCTCCTTTCTGTTCCTTTCAATAATAAGTTGTTAAACTCTTGTTCTAATAGTTGTCTTGCCTAGGAAAAAAACAACGTAAAATCATATTCCTCTTTTATATTTCTCAAACACAGCAATGTAAAACTCAAGCAATAAAACTTCCACATTTCATGAATAAATTGTAATGGTGTGTGTTTTACTTAAGTTACAAAAAAATTTCTTTTATAATATTAATAATAAAGTTATATTCTAAAAAACTTTCTCATTATATCATATAATGTTAAAAGAATTTATAGTGAAATATCAGCAAGCCTTGTTTTTATGATTTGCATTTAAAAATTGACCGATTCTATAGATAAGGACTTTTTTGTACTGAACTTTCGAAGTGTAAAAACTAGAGAACTGTTGCTAAAATCGGGTCAGAATGAAACAGAATCTTGGAGAAGGCTATGACCTACCACGGACTATTGCACCGACGATGATGAAAGAAATTTTACGAAATTTTCTCAATTTTATCAAGTGTCTGAGTCAAACAAAAACACATAGTTCAGTTGTGATTACTACAAAACATATTTCAGGTTTGAAATTCTTGTCGGAAGATTTTCCAAAATTGAAGTGGTAGCCAAAATGAGATATTATACACTATATAAAGTAATGAATTTGATAAATATATTCTTCCTTTTTTATAGGCTTGAAAATTGGGAGTTAGTTTTTTAAGTAAGAAATTAAGTTTGCTTATTGTTTTTGGTCACAATAAATAACACTATTAGAATATAGTGTTATTTATTGCATAGAAATATTATATAGAAATTATTTGTTAGAAAGTTAGAAACCTACTTGCGTATTTGTTGTAGGTATTTGTAAAGCTAAAGCCATTCCATTATGATCAAATGAATCATCCAATGCTATGAGAGCACCATGAACACCAGATTCAATTAGATTGTTTGAAAACTCCTTCAAGCCTATGCCATCAATCCATTTGATTACTCTGTCGTTTGACCAAATTAGAACATCTGAAGATACAGAGTTACCAATTAGAACAACAATCGAATGAAAATTATTAAACTAAACATAAGTATAAAATTAAAATGAGTGTTGTTTTAAGCATTTAAATCACAAAGAGAAAAAAAAAATTAGTAAAGTTTCAATTTATTATTGTTCTGATAGTCTTGCACATAAAAAGTCCAATTTCAAACCATTCTTCTTTTCTTAGTTAAATAAATTTTTCCACGCTTTAAGCTATGGAAGATACAATGGGTCAGTTCCGTGACATGGGGCTTGCTCTAAGCTGTTCTGGCAATGAAAACAAACTGAAAAGATGAAATTGGTTTTCATTAAAGGAAGAGTGGAGATATTCCTCCCTTTTCTTTTTTGTTATAAATTAACAAGTTTGCATAGAGTTCAAATGTCTTGAAAATAAACTATTACAGTGAACTCTCACTTATGCACCGGTGTAAGGGGCCAAGAGAAAAAGGTGCATAAGTGAAAGAGGCGCATATGTGAAAAACTTCAAAATTCTAAAACGCAACGTAAATTGCAGTGACAATATGAATAAATATGTTTCTAAAGATTAAATGTTAATATTTATACTGTTTTGTTATTTAGTACTATAATTATACAAAGAAAAAATTTAACATACCTTAAGACAATTTATTTCCTTACAAAATAATCTTAATGCATGTTTGTATTTGCTTTTGCCGACGTATTTCAAAAATAGTTTCCTCCAGTTCATATAAATGGGATAAGGGGGAGTTTCAGAAACAAAATTAAATTGTAAATAATCACGAATAGTGTCTAAAGCTTCCAATACTGTTGTGTGATTTAGAGGAACTTTATCATCCTCGTCAGTATCATCCACCACGTTCTCATCGTCCACAAGTTTTAGTTAGATATAAATGAACTCTTCTTCACAAAAAATTTGAGTTTTGTGGGAGGGGGTGAAACATCACATGATAAATTTCTAAGAAAAGTACTTGATGTCATAATATGCTGCACAATAAGTTGTTCGATTACTAATGTCGCTAAACACATCACCTCCTTTTATTTTCTTATAACTTATAATGTCCATCTGACTGCAAGTAAGTGATTGCGGTCTCTTTCATCTTTCCTATTCCAGGTGTCTTTTTTTTTCTCTAGAAAACAGCATGGGAGTAAAACTAACCTCTGGACAAGAGGAATGGTCATTTTCTAAAAGATGAATGGGCTTTCATTGTTGTTAGTGTAACAGATAAGTCACCCTATTCAAAATTCTAGAAAGAATGTCTTTCCAGAAACAGCAAAAATGAAAAGGTCACAGGGGGAAGCAAATTCAATAGGATCTAACAACATATATTTTTTTTCATCTGTAACAAGGATTGCTTATTTGCTTCATTTTTAATTTAAAATTTTTTTTTTTAAAAAAGAAAAAATATTTAAAGGATTAAAAAATTAAAATGTTAACCTAAAATTTCGGCGCATAAATGAAAAATTGACTTTTAGAGCGACGCATAAACGAAGGATGTTTATCATTATTTTACTATCTAATCTACTGGGACCTATAAAAATCGTTGTATAAATGAAAAAGGTGCATAAAAGAGGTGGTGCATAAGTGAGAGGTCACTGTAATGCCAAAATATTTTCCAATAAACCTTTTTAGTCACTTTTTCATCAAACTAAAAATTCATATGAAATATATATTTAGAAATTGAGAATTCGAATAGTGCATTTCCAGTAGAACGATTAAATCACATTCAGTAAGAATGTTCTTTATTATTCTTTAAGATTTTAACTTTTTTATTGCAGTTTAATTTTCCGATAAAAATTAACTGTAAAAATTCTAAAAAGTTGAAATTTTTTTTTGCTCAAAAAGCTCCAAGCCATGGACCTGACTCAATTTTTCAAAATTTGCTTATTTAAAATCAATAAATTATGGATTTATTACCATGCGGTAAAAAAGCTAAAATTCTAAAAAAAATAGGTATAAGTGCTTGGCTATGGTTTATGCAATATGTGCTGTTTCTAAGGAGATGTTATACTTTAGTTAAATGCGAAACTATGAAATAACTTTGAGGTTCGAGATGTAATTGGATGTGTATCATAATTTTTCAAGCAGTTAGACACTAGAATTGTTCAAAATGTGAGCAAAAACTTTTTTTTTTTTCATTCAGAAAGATATTATACCTAATCAAGCTGTAAGTCAGTTTTTATAAAACAACATTTATTTGAAACATGAACTACACATCAACAAAGATAATATAATTTCCAATTCCAGTAACAGGTCAAAATATTAAAACATCAAAAAGGTTTTTATCATTTTCATTTCCTGTAACGGGTTAGTACACAGCTTAAAAAAAAATCTAATCAAAAAATCAACTGTCTGTTTTTTTAAATTTGTTTTCTTGGATCGCGTTGAACTGTTTTTCAATCAATGCTTGTGTTAGCAGGATATTTTTAGGACTATAGCACATACAAAGACTATTGATCATCAATAAAATTTGACTAGGCACTACAAAGATAAGATTTTATTCCTAGTGTCACGAATATTGCTACATTAGTTTTTTATTTTATTTTATAAAAACACATTTATTTGACAATTACACATAAACTAAGCAAAATAAAATTAAAATACTCGTAAAAATAACCTTGTAAAATGGATTGAGTTATTATAAACCTTAAATTCAAAACCAAAACTATTCTCATCAAAAATAAACAATTCCCTGATGGTCCATAAATTGTCTCATTCTTTTATTTTAATTTAATTATAGTTTTTTTAATTCATGCTTTTGTTAGCTACATATTTTTTAGATATTTTAAGACTTTCCATCAGTTTAATACTTTTTAAATTTTTGTATAAAAATACTTTTTCTAGACTTATGATGATGGACTACTTTGTTCAATATTACTCTCTTTATTCTACACTAACTCTACATTGTAGGAATATTCTTTGTAAATAATGAATTTATAAACTAATTAGTTTTCTAAGATAGACAGTTTTGAAGATGGAGCTACAGGTTTAAAGGGTTTCTGAATGACTTTATGTATTTCACAACAAAAAAAAAAATTAAATGTAGCTGAATACAATGCTTTATAGTTAATTTGTTTGTTCATACATTTCGAATGAATTTAAAACTCTCATTTAATTAATACCATATATAGGAGGCAGAAGATCATTTTACCTTTTAATTCCATATCACAATTTTTTCTTCTTTCTTCTAGCGCTTCCCGATCATAATTTAATCTTTTTAGGCAGTTGACACCACACTGTAAACTAGTTCTAGAAGAGCAATAAGTATTAAACTTATTGATATATATTTTGAAACTTCTAAAATGCCAATTTTATTTAATAGAAAAAAGTTATACTAAATATTTTCTGAAAACTACATAAATAAAAATAGTAAAATGAAGAAAAATAAAACCTTAGTTTTGATTTAGAGCATGTGTAATAAAACAATTTATGTTAGATTTAAAGATAAAGTTAACATAATTCCAAACATGTAGTAACAAAATTATGATTCAGTTGCATAATTATTGTTTTAAAAAGTAGACTATAACAATGATCACAGTTTACGTCAATTAAGGTCTAAAAATTTGGTGTCAGACAATTTTTTTTAGAGATGCCCTTCGAACTGTGAACAAAAATAAAAAACTTCACAAAAATAAAATCGTTAGATCAAATGTCATTTGAAGCATTTCAATTTTGTGGTTATAAATTTTACAACATTTATCAGCATTGTACAATCAGTTGGCAAATTACATATAATATATTTTTGTAAGCATTAACCCTATTCAAAATATATAAAGCTATACCTAATGGCTATAACTACTTGTTATGTTATAACTTTGATAGAGTATGATATAGTTTCAATAAAATAATGCCAGTACCTTTTGTAAGTAACAGTTTTTATCCAAGTACTTATGAATGGCTCATTAAACCTTTACAAACAAATAAAATATTTTACATAAAGAGGGAATAATATATTGTATTCAGAGAAAATTGATACTTAGTGAATTGATCAGATATGTGTGGGGAGATAATTCCCCCAATTTTATTTTTTTGTAAATAGAGGTTAATAGGGAGAATGTAAATACTAAATTAATTAAAAATTTTTTTACTTACCTAAAAAATTAAATAATACTTAATTGCATTTAAATAATAGATTACACTTAATGTTATAGGAAGAATTCGTATATTAGATTAAGTTAAAATGTAATTTTATAAAAATTATTGAAATATTTTTTTATCAATATTTATTTACGTTTTTATAAAAAGAAATCTTAGATAAATAGATGTACTATTAATCGAAATTATATTCTTTTTATTGGTGTTTTTAAAGTTATCTACAATAAAAAATGTGTCACTTTAAAATGTTGGTTATTGTGTTTAAAAGGAAAACATATGGTAAAAAAAAAGAGTGAAAATGTTTAAAATTATACAGTGATACATTAAAACAGTCAATATTATAAAAAAATTTCGGCTAGTAATTTGAAATAAATAAAAAGGGCAGCCATAAAAAGAGTAAAGCAAATCTTTCATTAAAATTATTTTTACTCTAACTAAAAATAATTTTTTTGCTCCTTTAATCTGTCTTAGTAATTTTACTACATTTATAAAAATCAACAGCATACCTATGAAAATTATCAACCATTTTAAGATGAACTCGTAGATCTTTTTTAGTCAGATGGTCTAACATTCTAGCATCAACTAAACATTCCATGAAAGTTGACCGATATTGGGGAAGGCCTAGTGCTGGTAACCATTCATTTCCCATCCATTCATGGTTCATTTCACCAAAGGCTAAGCTCTGAAAAGTTTTAAGTTTTTTTTTAACATTTTGCAATTTTATTTCAGGATTTGAGCCTCGGTAAAAAAATATCTGCCAAAATAAAACACACTAAAATGATTTTTGCCGTCATATATGCGACATTGGTTCATTGCATGTTAATTGTGAAAAGCTTGTTATCAAATACACTTTGAGTCTTCTTTCCCCCCAAAAGTACTCGATTAAAAATTAGTACATATCGTCATTTATTGATGCCTGCAAAATTTTGATTTATCAAAGTAGACTATAGTTGTATAGTTAACAAAGATTAAAATAAGATTTTAAATTGCAAAATTTTATCATTTTCAATCATTTAGACCACTTTTGAGACACAATATCAAACGGATCTGATAGTTGCTTGATGATACCAAGCCTAGTAAATAACACTGCAGACTTGTACACACTTTCTTACTCGCCAATATGACAACCTTCATATTCTGTTTGATAGCAATTCTCATATCCTGTCAAAACTCACCAACATTTTTGCACCAAAGCAGTTGCTTCTATATATTGTCCCGTTTTTTTTTCCTAAAAAAATCAGTGCTTTTTGAAGAATATAAGTCATAGTTATCTTTTGATTTGTACTCTTTAAAATTTATGTAATTACAAACACTATTTTATTATTTATGATGCATAATATTAAACTTGAAGTTTCTGATAAATTTGAAAAAAATTATAAAAATGTGCCAATTTTTTACAGGCTATTTTCTTTTTATAATCCAAATTTGAATATATTTATATATATTTTATTCATTTGTTTTTCTTTACATATAATTATCGAGTACAGAACTTTATTTATCATTTCAACTCTAGCAAATATTATAATTCACTAAATATAGATGACATCGCTAACATAATTTCTGTTTTAAAAGAATAGGAGTTAAATAGATATTTTTGAAAAAATGTAAATTTCAACAAACAACACAGACGGAAAGAGTCTGCTAGGCTATTTTGTAAAGATATAATAATTCCATCCTGCTTATTGTTCTGAGTTAATGGTTGCCATGTTGTATAATGAAAAAGCGTCCATAGAATCTTCCAAAAATCTCTAACAAAAAGCTTCTTGAAAGGTCATTAGTCAAAATGAGTTTCTTCAGAGAGGATAAGTGTGTTTGCATAAAAAATGACACTAAAATATCACATAATCTTAGTCTAACAATCCTCCAAAAGAAAATATTTATATTTGCACAAAAGAAAATTATTTACAAAAATTGAATACAGTTCTTTCTTTCTTGCAAAGCAGCTATCATTGAAGAAATAAAAAAAGGGTAAAATAAAAGGGTGATAACATAAAAGAGAAATTTTAGGATAGGGGAGATAAGGCAGTTATGCTCTTGCTTGCATTTTCATAAAGATTTGCTTACTCAAAACAGTAATAAAGTTTAACAATTTCTGCAGCTAAGAATAAAATAAATGTAAAAATAATTAAAAAAACAAACAAACTTAATTCTTACAGTTCTAGAAGGTTTTGGAGCAGATGGACTTGTTAGTGCAACCATTTCTTGAATAGCAAGGCGCAGTTTCAATCGATGAAGAGGATTACTGATACCTATTTCTCGTTGAATTTCTGTATCTGACAAAGCAGACATTATAGCACCACTTTTAACATTAGCTCTGCAAGCAGCCACATACCAGGCAGGCATGCCAACCCATAACTGCATAAAAAGAAAAAAATTCACAATTTTTACAAATTATGAATTAGTATTGTAATTACATTTCAACATATGGCTTGTTAATGAAAGGAAAAGGACATTATAGACCTATATAACGGTTATTATAGAGCCTCAGAAAATTCAAGAGTTTAAAATTTACTTCAATTTGCCCATAACTTATCTTTTGAAATACTGGTACATTTTCATAACTGTTTAGGTTTTTTATTGTATTCAGGCACATCAACTCCTTTCTCATAATGTTATAAAGAAGAGTACCATTTAATTTAAACATATAAAAATAATTTTAAGCTGTGCAAAATTAAAAAAAAATGTACATTTTATAATAGAAAGGGAATGAAATTTCCCATTAAGTTTAGGGGGAAACAACTTTAAATAAAAATATATGTACTTCCTAGGTATTTTTATTTCTTAAAATTTAAAATAAAAATTTCTTAAATAAAATATTACTTATACCTTCGTCAATATCAAGCAGCTACCTCGTAAATTATAATTGTACACTGAGTGTTCTCTCATTTGCACCTTTAATGCATATTTTGAAACCTCAGACAAAGCTGAAGAAAAATGCATGCATATCAGGGGTTGCTAATTATGAGGGAAAAAAACTATGCAAATTTGACAAATCACTATTGAAGAAGACTAGATTAAAATTATCAAGACTCGTTTGAAAGCTGGAGGAAACAGAAAGGTTTTAAAGATGATGATTTAAAAGACCTTCACCTTTCACCTGGTAATCAAAAGGTTTGATGATTTGTACATCCACATTCTTCATAAGCTATTAGCCAGGTTTTTATAGTTCCCCGACTAAATATTAATTTGTGACCCCAATGTGTTTGTCTTCCTTTTTGACGATAATTTTAACGAAAGCCTAGCATGTACAGTATATGAATTTGAGCCGACTTGTACATAGACAGTCCCTTATTAGTACATCTGTGTTGTATAACAAATTGTTTGAAAATTCCTTATTATTTCATTATTGGAGCAAACAATGAAACTTATATAATTCTAGTCACTTACTTCAAGCCAGGCAACTATTGTAGGACCATTCCATAGGGCAAAAGGAGTACCTGCTTTCATAGACTCAGCTAGAAGCTCATGTCTCACATGAGAGGAGTGGAAGCTAGATGCAAAGAATAAAAATATCCATGAACTAACTGAAAAAATATAGTTCTTCAGTTAAAGATGTAAATAGAGAGAATGAAAAAAAGAAAAAATTTAAATACAGCTTTTTAACCCATTTCATTAAGCTTATTATAACCTTATTACAAGCTTATTAAAAGCCGAAGTATAAGCTCAACTCGTATAATACATTTAATTCATGTAAAATTAGGTAAGAAAGTAGGTAAGTTAAAAATAAGTGGCATAGTTTATAATAATTTTTTTTATAAAGTTCTAGAATCAAAATAAAACATATCTTGAAAATATTTAAATTAGTTAATAATTGACTTATAAAAAATAAATTTTATGAAATAAAAAATGGCAATTAAAACTGAAATATCCTTCAATATTTTCCCTTTCTTAATCATAAAACTATATTTCTTTGTGGTAGTTATTAAAATAAAACCATACTTTTTATTGGCTCTGCGGCAAAATTCGGCTTTCTGGACAACACTTCCAGAAGGAGGAGTAGAATCTACTGGAGTGGAGGCCTCACTTTCAAGGAATCCACCAGATCCTAGAGTACAATGGAAAATGTGTTGTAATGAGATAAAGTAACATTTACAAGACATAGATGTCATAGGTAGAGATAAGAACATCAAAAATGTGATTAAAATAGCATGTCAATACAATTAGGATATGTAGATTTATCCAGAATGTCTATATTGAAATTTCTAAAATAACTTTTTGCATAAAATAAAATTAAAAATAATAAAAGGAAGAAGAATTAGATTGGTCATAGAGAGAACTGGAATGATAAGTAAGTTTTAATACCTTCAGAAATGGTATTTGTAATTTACTCGCTACAATTATGAATCACAGAAATTAAAAAGAGGACACTGAAGGAAAACAGGTCTTATTCTCGTAAGAGAAATCAACTTCAATTAAAGCTAGTCCCCAGTAAAAGGAAACTTACTTTGTAAAATACCTTAATAAAATCTGTATTAATTTATGGTAGAAAATAAGTCTGAAGAATATAAATTACACGATTTTGAAAAAACAACAACCAACATATTGTTGTAAGCTATCCTTTGAAAGCTATCCTATCTCCTACATATCCTTTGAAAATAACTTCATTTTTCACTTGTGACCCAAGAGCTATAAACATTCTCTCTCAGCAACAGTACTCAGTATCTGATGTTGCATGATGTGGCGAATTTCTTTTTTGTATTTTTTAACAAACTAAATCTAATTTTATTAATCAATCGTCATCGTATGTAAATATTAAATGAATTCTTTTACGTGTTAATTGGTATTAATCATTATTAAAATTATAATACTTGCTAAATTATTTTTGGTGCTATAATACTAAATAATGTTTGGCGAATTCAATTCAATCATAATTATACAGAAAATTTAAACAACTTAAAATTTAATGGCAATTATTGACTCTTTCAGAATATTATGGTTGGTGGGTTCAGAATATTATGGTTAGCTAGTAAAAAAAACAAAAACAAGATGGAATTGCTTAATAAACCACCAAGTGAAAATTTATCAAAAAACTTATTTTAAGCCTATAAAAGAGGGATGAAAATTCTAGCATTTTAAACGTACTCTAATAGATACATGATGCAGCAAAATTAAAACAACTTTTTTAAAACAACAAATAAGGAGACCATTTCAAAACAACATTTTTAAGATTTGTATTTAAGATATTAAAGAGATTTTGCAAAGCGTTGAGGTTCCCCTTATCCCTAACGTTAACGCTATTTGAGCTTTATACAGCATACATAAAAACTTCCCTACAAATTGCCTTGGGATAGAAAATAAGGTTAGTGTTAGCATTAACATAAGACAATATGCAAAATCTTTTTTTAATATTTTGTATTTAATAAATTATAAGCAAATGAATGAGTTTGCTCACCCTTAAGCTACATTTGTTAACAACTGAATTATCATACTTACTTTTTCTTCATCAATTTTGGTGTCTCTATTTAATATAGATTGAAATAAAATCAAATTGAGTATAGTTTAGTTAATAATTGAGCTTAATGACAATTTCACGACTGTCTTATACATATACACTGTAAATAAATCTAATAATAATATGCTAAATTTATAAAGGAAAAGAGTAGATACAAAAGAAGGAGGGTAATCACCTTGCACCATAAGTTCTTTGCTCAATGCTTCTTTAGATTTCACTTTTTCCTTTTTGCTAAAGAATCTTCCTAATGATGACTTGAAGCCCTTTTTCTTGGCAGCAGCTTTATGTAGAGAATCCTGAGATGAATTAATAGAACTGATGGGTGAGGTAGCATTTAATAAGCTACTTTCAACTGTGGGTCTGAAAGGTGAAGTGTTACTGGAACAGAAAAGAAATCGCTACAATTACAACAAATTTCTTTATAACATACTGAATAGTAAAAAAATGATGAACATTTTTAGTGAAAGGATAACTGCAAAAGGTAAAACACATTTCTTGTCAAATAATAATTAAGTTTATAGAGCTTAGTGCATGAAGAAGGCAAGTGACATTTCAGAGGTATTCATTAATCAGGGAAAATAATATAAAATGGTGGTAATACTATGTTTAATGTAACATAATAGCTTTTTACTTTTGCTTTAATTTTGACATAACTAATCCACATTAGTTTTGAGTATGCTTGAATGATTTTTATTTCACATTAGGTAGTGGTAAATAAAATAAGGTAAGGAGTTCCGCCTTCTAACAAATTGATAATAAAATAATTTGGATACGAACTTTTTCTTTTTACTCTGATTACAGCCACTCAGAAAGTGTTACTTACCGGGTTCATCAACTCAGCTCTTCATTTAATCTAATCATTTTACAATAAATATGCATAATTTTTTTTTCTCAGTACAATCCTATTTGTGCAGAAAAAATTCGATAAATAGTTTGCATTTTATGCAGTTGTAGAAAAACTTAACACAAAAATTAAAGAACTATAAATTGCCGCAAGACTTTGACTTTATAGCTCTTACTAGGCCAAATTATGACTTCGTTACTTATTCTTGGCAAAGTGTTTTATTACATTGAATGTCGAATTATCAATAAACATTGTGATTTGATGTTAGAAGGAGATATGTTGAGGTCACAATCCCATTCAAATGTACCTTTTTTTTGTTTCTGTGAATTTTCGCTTCACAATTTTATTTTGATCAGAAATGTCATCGTAATTTTTATGAAAATAATTCACTTATTAGGAGCTCCAAAATGTTTTTTTTTCCAAGGATTATAATATACTTATAACTCTGCCTAACCAATTTTTAATTAAATCACAACATATTTTTATGTGATACATCATCTTTCAATGACTGATGAAATAGGCTGAACTGAGATGATTAGTTTCCTTTTTTAAAACTTGGGGTAACATAAAATTATACACGAAGTTAGAAACTTAAAAGCAACAATTTTGTCACTTTCTACCATTCTGTAAATGTAAAAGATCCAACTATTGTTAAATGTAAAAGATCCAACTCAGATTGTTTAATGTTGCAAACAGTGGGTCTTAAAGTTTCTAAGCGTAATAATAACTTCCAAAAATGTGAGAAGTGGTAGAGAACAAAATAATGATAAAGGCAAAGTGTAATTTCCATTGTTCATCCAAAAATTTGATTATAAAATCAAGACAGACACTCTACGTTAGCACTGCAATTTGTATTTATCTTGATTTTTTAGATATTTAGAAAGTTAATACTGTATTAATGACATTATTGAGCATAATTATTACCATATAAAATATATGGTAAAAGTCACGATCATGGGTGAAATTATTTTTATTTTCAAATTAAGTAAATCTTTAAGATATAAATTTATTTGCCATTGCTTTTTTATTCTGCTGGAACAAATTGTTAGAACTCCCCTTTAAATATCAAGAAATTCATTAGAATAATATTTCTAAGAAATTATTGATTTTTTTTCCTAGTTCGTTAGGATTGCCTGATATTAGTAGTTGCATTATCATTCACAAATTTCAAAAATAATCATATTACACACAAAATAGGTTAAATGTAAATTGTTTTACATTGAAAATTTTTGTTTCATGCAGGATTAATAAAAATATCATATCAAAATCTTTAATTTGAACTTACTAACCTGAGTAGATCAGGAGGAACTGTTGAAGAAGGTATTGATGATGAAGGATGAGCAGGATTTGACTGAAGGGAGCTTTATATCCAATAGCAGCACAAACAAAATAGATAATTTACTACAAAATACAACAAAAATCAGCCACGGTTTAAAATGTGATAATCTCTGGTAAGAATGTACAAGCGTGTAATAAATAGAATTCTTTTTGAATTCTATTTATTACACGCAAGTCCTCAGATCTGTGGTTTTTAAAACTTTTTTATTAGGGGCAGCATTTTAAAATTTTAACACCATCAATGCGCCCAATATAACAACTATCGATTTCCAGTCAGAAAATTTCAGAATATAGCCATTAACTGAGAGGAAATTATGTTTGCATTGGTTTCTGGTACTCATGTCAGTAAGTTATAATTGTCTGGGATATTTTGGTAGACTGTACAAATCTACATAAAATAATAATAAACACTTGATTTATTGTAGTTGTTATATTGATAGAGATTAATTTTTTTAATTTAATCATAATTTTTTGGATTTAATAACATTTTCTTTTGCAAGAATTTAGTTTTAAATTGCAATCCTTAATAATCAATTCATTTTAAGCAAAATTTTAAATTACACTGTTTATAATAAAATAAACTCATTTATAACACTTATTAAAAAAGTTTGAGCAATAAATTTATTTTCACGATTACAAAATAATTTTCACAAATTAATTTATGTATAGCACTCCAATAAATCTGTTAATGTTCAATTTGTACAACAAAATATGTTTCCCTTTCAATAAGATTACAAAACACACAAATGCAAATCACAATAAGAAGCACAAATACTATGTACACTTAAAAAATACTCGTATGAAGAAATTTTTCTAAAAATGTAATGATACTTTAAAAACTATAAGTACAAGTTACACATAAAAAACAAAATAAATAATTATTTTAATCATAATAATTAAACAAAATTATAAGTTATCATAATTAAAAAATAATTTCTGTGTATATGAGTTATAACTTTGCGTATGGTTTTTCAAAATAGACATTATTACAATTAAATAATGTATTATTACTTTAAACTATCAGAAATAGAAAGTAAATTTGTAATAATTTTCATTAACATACAACAAATTCCAAGTCGTGAAACGCTACAAAAAGGAAATGGAAAAAAAAATAATTAAAAAATCAGAACTCTATTGGCCAGGGATGATGAACCAATGGCACGCGTGCCATTTATGGCACGCAACACGATATTTTGGGCACTCCACCGATCACAATTGTTGTCACACTATCAATTGTTATTACGCTATGAATCATATGTAACAATTAAATTAAAATTCACACAAAACAAACAAAATAATAAACAATTATTAATAAAAATATTAATGCTAAGAAAACAATTAATAACCACAAAAAACAAGCTAACAATAAATAACTAGCAAAAAAAATCAACAGTCCTGCTTAAACTAACATCTTACAACCTAATACATAAGTTATTGACCATCTGTAACAACAGAAGTCACACTGATGTTACTTTAAGTTGAATTACGCGTATAGCTGAGACATTGCAAAATGTTTTTTTTTCCAAGGTAAATAAAGAGTTTTGAGTTGATAGTATTTAGTATTATTATTTTCCCAATAATCACGAAGTCAAAATTATTTGACGGCATTTCTATGACCTCAATAAGCAATTTTAGAGAAAATGGCATGTTGGTGTATAAAGGTTCGCCACCCCTGCTATAGGCAATAAGATAAATGTAAATGTTTTTCATTCAATAACGTACCATTTATTGAAAAACAACTTGATCAATAAATTATATAAAATCAGATATGTTATGTTTAATGATTTAAAATAAAGTTGGAATATAACCTTCTGTAATCATCAGGATTTTGAGACTGCGAGTGAGAAATTCTTTCTAATCTAAGTGAGCGGGGAGTCGGAGGACTTGACTGCCGGGATAGTTGACTGTCATCAATTGATTCAGCTACAGCTTGGATCTAAAAAGACAATTAAAAATCAGTTTGTTGTTTCAAAATATGACACTGCAAGTCTTTATAAGAAGAATATACTTCTAATATGCACAGTAAACTAAATTTCTGTAATATAAAAAAAGGATAAAATATTCATAGTTTTCACTGCAATTAGTCATTTACATTATATTTAACTAAAGTTTAAATATAAGTACAAGTTTAACAAAGAGGTATAAAGCTATCTTAAAAATACAGTTTCAGCAAAAATCCAACTAACATTGAATAATAAATATATTTTTAATTTGACTGTGATTTATTTTAATATTCAGAAAAGTAAAATAAATTTATCAATGTTTTTAGAATTTAAATGCATATTATTAAGTCTTATTAAGTTTTCATTGTAAAGTTTACGTAAGATTTTCTACATAATTTATGAATCACAATGCTTATTAAAAATTACAAATGCTTCATGCTTTAACGTTTCTATTTTTCTAGCTTATTTCTATAAAAACAAAAGCAAACTAATATGATGTTAATTATAATTGAATTAAACATGGTTGAGTATGAGGTGTTTTTTATACAAAAATCTACAAAGCAGAAATCTCCGAATTTTATCATTCATCGATAGCAGCCAAATCATTCTATTGCACAAAAGGTGAGCCAAATGAAAGCAAATATTTATAAATAGTTAGATTCTTGTACTTCAAATTAAAACAAACATCTTACCTACGCCATTATTGTTCCTTTTTGCAATACTTTACTACTAAAAAATTAAACTAAACATTGTTGGAAAATTAAGTGAAATGAAAGTATAATTATAATTTTTCAAATAAAAAATAATATTTTTTTTTTGTCAAAATGAATGTAGCTAAATGGGACTAATTTGAATTAACCCTCACAACAAAAATAGTTTAAAAACTATAATGGAACAGAGCATAAAAAATGAAATATTTTAGAAATGCAACCAGCGTGGTAGTATCGAGAGACAATTAAGTTAGAAAATTGTATTAATTGGAAGCTATTTATTTCCTAATCTAGAAAAAGAAAAAACAATAATGCAATTACAAACCATTCTCTTTAGCAGTTCTAAAAAGCTTTTCTAATTCTCTAAGTTCGAAGCTTTAACATTCTCAAATTAAGCACCATGCAATATAAAATTCTAAATACTGATGTTAATTATTTTTTTCTTGCACATTTATTTCTTTTTAAATTTTATAAAGCAAATATTCAATTATAATAAAATAATATAAGATTAATAATAAAATCTAGATAATACAAGGATGCCAACTTGTAGCAATGCTTTTCAAAAATGCTAACACAATATTTTTGTAGTAGGTAACAAAAATATTTTTCATAAGAAGTAATAATAGTAATTTACCAATAGTAATAGTAATTTTATCATAGTAATAGTAATTTTAAAAAAGTAACATGGGACATTGAAACAATATTATGTAAGTTACATTTTATCATATAATAAAATAAGCTTAACATTCAATTTATGTAAAGATTAATAATTAGAATTTATAAAAATATGGAGAAGATAACTTTAAATTTAATTTAATCAATCAAAAAATTTCTTTTCTTTTTTCTATTAAAAATAAATATCTTTTTGCAAATTGCAAAGACATTACTAAAAAAGGAGTAGTTGGCATCTTTGTCGGTAACAAAATTATACTGTTTCAATATTTGTTATTACACAATATTTTTTAATATAAACAATAAAATAATATTTTTATTATCAATAACAAAAATCATACTATTTCAAAATCAATAACAAAATCCTAATATTTTAATATCAAGTAACAAAATTAAATTGCTTTAACAATAACTACAAAATTATACTGTTTTACAGATTTTACAATAAAAAAAGTTATTTATTTCATAAATTACTTTTTAAGGTCATATTTATCAGAAGAAAAATTATATAACAGAAATTTCATATTTTTTCTTTTACTACTAAATTATTATTATTATTTTTAATATTTTGTACTTACTGAATATATGAAATTGTTAAATAAAAACTAAAATATACATCAAAGGAGTGCAGATGACAACAATCAATTTTGGATGTAGATTGGTGAGAAAAGGGACTCAGAACAGGTTTAAGACATTTAGTGAAATGGATTAGGGCTTAAAGACATAATAACATGTCACACAAGGTTACAAAACAATTTTATTTGAAGTTAAATTCTCCGTTATTTTATGACTTTTACTTAAAATATTATGACTTAAACTTTGCAATTAATATGCATGAAAGAAAACTAAACAAAAACATTTTTGTAAATTTATAAATTGTTGATATTGAGGTTGAATAACAGGGTAGCATCATTTCTCAGATGGCGTGTGACGACGTTTCATTTGACTCACCAAAACATAAGTCTAATAACTCGCTTAATCCTCTGAGTTTTTAGCACAAACTCTTACGTGCTGTTAAAAATTAATTTTAGAAATTGGCACAAAATTCCTTAAAGACCCCCACTTCCTAAATTTTCAAAAGATTAATCTCAGAGGATTAAGTAAATATCGCAGCATAGATGAAACTTTGACTCAAATACCTGTGGTGGCATAGAATCAGCTAATTGAGGCTGGCTTGTTGAAGCATATTGATACATATGAGCAGGGGTCATAGATGCAGGAGCCTGAAGGGCAAAACATCAAAACATTTTAAGCACTTCAACGCTCATTATATGAGACAAAATGACAAATTTTCTCATATGAATTAGTACTGTTTGCTGAACACTTTTTAAGGGTCCCACAAAGCTCGCTATAAATTTACAGAAACTTTCTTATAAAGTTCTTTTAATTTTAAATCATGATTTGATTAAAATCTACAGGCATTAAATAAAGATAATATTTAATAAATTATAAAACCTTAAAATTATTATGGTAATGATGCAATTATGACAATTGTGTTTCCTAGCAAATTCAATTATCTCACTTTTTTTTCTCTTTTTTAAAAAATAAATTAAATGGGAAAGGAAAAACTTCAAATTGCATATTTCAGGTAAAAAGGCATGAATGAGGTTAAAAGTACGAACAGCTAAAGTCTATACAAACAAATTTTTCACTTGAGGATATTATAGGGGGAAAACATACAATTTGTACAAAAAGACAAGATTAAAAGACAGAAATTTACAACATAAAAATTAATGTACTATAATATTAAAATTCTTATTGTTTTGTGCACCTTTCAATGATGATATACAGTTACTCATTTTTTGATCTTTGTCTAATTAAAACTTTTAATGAAATGACTATACTTTATTTCATTCATATTTCTTGAATTTAAAAATTTCAGAAATTCCAGAAGAATATTATAGAGATATATTAAAATGTACATTTCTCGTTAAAAAGTGTTTTAATATAATTGTATAAACACTTACTCTGAAAAAGATAAACTAGTCATTGCAGTTTTTGAAAAAATTAGAAATGCATTTATTGTGCATACTTTATAAGTTAAATGGAATTGGTAACGTATTATAAATGCTTTTATATTTTTTAGTATCATATAAGTATATCATCAAATTTTGACTGACATTTTTCGTTAGGAAGCTAAAAATGGGTGAATGTTTAGAAGCAAATAATTTTACAGTACTGGAGGCTTGCAATGATTTTGGAATAAGTGTTTCCAGATATAGTACACTGCATTAGAAAAGATTAATCGAAATAGAGAAAATAAGATAAACTATATTACAAAGTGTGTTAATTAGGATTTTTTTAAAAAAAATATTAATTACCAGTATGCTTATACTGAAGTTTAGAAAAAACTTGATATGATAATATAGTTAATTTTTAAAAAAAAAGTACATTAAGCCTGTTTTGCATTTAGATGGTTCCTATACAAGGCAATAAATTAAATTTTTACACATACTAATTATTAATGGAATACTTTACAGTTAATCTGAATCATTCTATTCTGCATTTAAATGGTTCATATAAAAGGCAATAAATTTAGTTTTTAGAGATACTAATGATTAACCCAAGTAAGATTGCTTTACATTTAGATAGTTCATATATAAAGCAATAAATTAAATTTTTACACATACTAATTATTAATCCAATACTTTACGAATAATACATATTTCATAGGTGGTTTAAAGAAATTTAATCTTTTTATAGCAGGATGACATTATTAAATATTTTCACATATTTAGACTATAAATAAAGAAATGTATACTGTTTTCTTCCTAAAATCTTTAAATTAATGCACTCAAATAATAACTCAATTATATAATTTTTTTATTCATATTCTTAATGCATTATGTATCAACAATTTATTTTGCACTTTCAACCAAATATAATTACTTTTCAATAAAATGGTCAAGATATAAAGACCATTGACTCTTCTTTTATTTAACCTACGAATAGTTGCAAAATTTTCATCTGAGTAAAAATGAAAAATACAACACATATATGAAAGATAATAATAATGCAACAAGTTTATTACCTTTAATAATTTTATCATAGATCACAGAAAATTTTCAACAAAAGAAACTTTCAATCATTTTTTAATATTATATCATGATTTGAAAGAGTTAATAAAACATAATAAAATATATGCATAGAATATATGTTGAATGATGTTTATAATTTGGAAATAATATGTTTAAGCATATTATAAACATCACATTAATTATAATCCTTACTGTGTGGTATTTTTGTAAATAGTCTCTATTCGGACTTAGATGAGACTTTGGTGTTGAACGTCCACTGGGAGGTGGAGAGGGCCTCTCTGGTGCTCTAGCCAACAAACTCATAGTATCCATACTGCCTACTCTCGATTCCAATTCCTCTGCTCGCTGTTCTGTACTTTGTTTTTCTTCTTGTATTAGTCTACACAAAACGAAATAATTCTTGTAATTTTAAATAAAGCAACCAGAAGTCTTAAGTAATATAAACATTCAAAGTAGGTAATTTCTATTAAAAAATTTACATTAATGTATCCTTCCCAAAAATAAATACAAATGAAAGGCAGACTTTTGATTCAAATTATATTTTTTTCTTTAAATTTTGAGCTCAACATTACCAGCTAAATTAATCTATTTTTATATAACATTGTAAATTAACTAAGTAAAGTGTGACTCAAAATTTAAATGATATAAGATCAATAAAATTTTTCAATAAAGATGAAAAATAGAAAGAAAAAAAATATTTCAGAACGTATTTTCTAAGTTAAGTTCAGTTTATGGTAAATAACAGTAAAGTATATATCAAACACAGAATATATTTATAATGAAATTTTGAAAAAAGCGGAGTATTAAGAACATATCTTTCAAGCAAAGAAATTACTTTGAAATTAGGCAAATTAAAAACTACCATATATTCCATTAGTAATTAATTAAAAATATGATTTAATTAATAAGTTAATTTATAGTTTTTTTACAGTATAAATCAAGAATTACTTAAAACATTCTCCAACTACAATTACCACAGAAGAGAACTTTTAGAGGTAATGAACTAAAACATAATTTTTCTTAAGCAACGAGAATTTTCTTAAATTTTGCCAGCACAAAAATTCACTACCAATTGACTAATTATGGCAGTTTTTACGAGTGTTTGAATTTTTTTTAATATTACTTAGTAATCAATACTCCTTTGATATCAAATTTATTAAATTCAGAATAAAATATTAAATTATAACACTTACAACCACTGGAATAAATCATTTATCCCAATTATGGAAATTGTAAAGCATTTAGCTATGAAGTATGTAATAGTTAAATTCACAGATTAATTTAACACATAATTATTTTTAATGAAATTTTATTCAGGGAACTTTGAATAGAATGAAGCATTTCTTGCCACATGTAAACTGGTATGGAGAAAGGATGGAGATGGAGAAATTTTTATGATGGAAGATTATAGTACATACACAAGTGCCATGCTTGCGAAGAATCGAAATTTCTCTGATGTATCAAAACGATAATTGTTTAATTTAAATAACAATGGCCATTATAACAATGAACAAAAGAAAATAGTTGGGATCAGACACCTGTGATAGAGATTAAGAGAGGCATCTTTAAACATGATGAAATATATATTTTTTAGTGAATTTCGAAAACCATCTGACTGGGAGGAAATCATCACATGCCAAGAATTTAACATTAAAAGTGAATGAATTATTTCCGATGAACAGTTAGGAACATTGGAAGAGTTCCATAGTTGGTGATTTATTGACAGATATAATAGTCAAAAACAAAGCCAAAATTAATATTAAAGTTTAAATATAGCTTAATGACCAAACAGATTGAGAAAATTAATATAACTCCGCAACAGAAACATTTTTGTGGTAAGAGAAATAATGTAACTTAAAGAATAAAAAGTTAAAAATAGATTTTGATGTTTGATTTAGTAGCGACAGTGAATTAATGAGTTATACATTTGTATTGAATTAAAAAGTTAGCCGTTATTGATTGTTAAGAAGGGAATACATTACTTAAAATTGCTTTTTGTAAAATGTTTTTATAATTTAATTAAAATTAGATTCAGAATGATTAAAAAATTAAATTTATGAAATTAAAGACATTTTAAAAGCTAGGAAATATGTAATGCCTATAATGACATCAGGTGGTACACCAAATTTCATTCTTCATTAATAATAATTATCACTAACATGAAAAGTGGTATACCTGATTTTATAATCCATTTAAAGAATTATTGTAACAAATATGCAATATGCATACTTAATTTCATTATTCAATCAAAAGGATTGTGGCACTTAAATACATAATGCAATAGATTAAAATTAGTCTTTTTTCAAGTCTTGGAATTTTTTAAAAATTTTTTCTTAGTAATCAATATTCTCTTAATACCAAATTTATTAAATCCTGAATAAAACACTTAAGTATAACTACTACAACCATCGGGTTCATTCATCTCAAGTATGAAAACTCCATAGCAGTTAGCTATGTAATAATATTAGTTACAACTAGATTTATTTAAACAAAGTAATTATTTTTTTATACAATTTAATTTATTCAACTTTGAACAGAATGAAAACATTTCTCTTGATATGTAAATTGGTATACCAAGATTCATTATTCATTTAAAAGAACTATCATAAACTCTTGGGTAGGGGCAGCCCAGTGGTTAGAGTATTGAATTCCCGTCTGGAGGAGCTGGGGACTCCACTAAGACCCACCGAGTACATATAATACACATGCTTATAAAATCTGTTGAATCAAAAGTCCTGTGGTTGGTCACTGAGCAGTACCAAGGGGTACAGGGATCTGGATAAAATTTCCTTCCTCTTCAGATGTATGTCTAAATAGAAGAAGTGTCCTCATGAATGAGTGGTGCCGCCATCTATGTGTGTGGTTCTGAGTCAAGACACACTTTCACTCTTGTGGTGCTCTTTTATCAAATGAAAGATGCACATTCCTGACCTAATTAGAAAGACCAATGGCTGGCGAGCTTGGCTTGCCCAAGTGTTATTATAGCAACAACAGCATTACAAACATGCACAATGTCATATCTAATTTTATTAATCGATCAAAGGAATTTCAGTGAATTTCCAAACGGACAAATCAAATTTCATCATTCTTTTAATAAGAGTAAATATAAATATAAGAAAACTGGCATACCTTATTTCATTATTTATAGCATCCAACTGTTCCTGCAGCATCAGAGCGAGAGCTTGTGCGTCTGTATGTCCTGAGGGTGACAAAATATCCATTGATTCAAAAAGGTTACCATCCTCATCTTGGCTGCATTCATTATCACTGGTATCAAAGCCTTGTTGAACGTTAGATATCATATGACTTTGTTCCATTTTGTCCCAGTTCTGCTTTAAGATTGTTGAAATCACTGAATGAATAAACACAGAATAAAATAAAGTGACTTAGATTAACTTTTTAATACTTACATTAGAATTTTCTTCAGCATTTCTGTTGCTAAGAGTCCCTTGACTTTTCTGAGATCCTGATGGGGAAGGAGTTGTGTACATATGACCTATACTTGTATTAATTGAGTCAGAATTGATAAGATTCATGTTTCGGTTGGGAGAAACAGATCCACTAGTGGCAGTATAATTTGCCCAGGAAGGTGACAGACTTTGCTGATTGGCAGAACGTCTAGATAATTAAGAGGATGAATACTTTAAAAAGTTATAAAGAGAAGAATTTATACCTTAAAATGAAATTTTCTATTATATAACACAGTTTAAAAGTGATTTTAAAAATGAGTTTAAAGTTACAGTGGAGAACACATAGATAAATTATCTACAGAATAGAATTTAACAAAGTATAAACTGTTTACAAATTGTTTTGAGAATAATTATTACACATTTTTTTTTTTAAATTACCATAAGCATCTTGAACGAAACATATCAAACAAAGTTAAAAATTGAATGATTTAGAATTTATTTTTAATAGATGATTCAAGTTCAGTAAGAGTTATATTTATAAAAAGATGTTATGTTTTTCACATGATAGATAATTTTCTTATTATGGAAATAATATTAATTTATGGATTTATTTGTGAGAGTAAATATCTACTACCCCACCTTGATAGAGAATCAGATCTATAATTTTGGAATTCATGCCTTAATGAGTCCATTTCATTTCTCATTTTGCCAAGTTCACCAATTATTTTATCCTAAGAGTAAAGAAGTATCATTGAAAAAAAAAAATTCTAATATAAAAACACAGTTTCAATATAAATTAAAATAAAAACAAAAAAAATACATACTTTTTCTGATTGTGTATCTTCTAGAAGTTTTTTAGTTGTATCTAAATTCTGAGCCAAAGAATTTTTTTCTTCCAGTGCATGCATTTTTTCTTTTAAATGCATTTGTAATCTCTCATTTGATTCGGCAAGTAACTTATCAACTGTAGCAGCAAGTCGAGCATTATGGTCTTCGTTCATTTTTTCTCTCTGTCTAGCCTGAAATAGAGGAGAAAATTAAAAAAACAAAACTCTCATTTTCACTTTAATAAAGTAAAATAGACAGATTGAAAATACTTCTGATATCTACACTGCATAATAATAAGTTCATGAAACATATTTTTTTCAGTTACACCTGTAACTCATTACTGATTTTAAGAAGAATTACAAAACTATACAAACCTTAATAGGCAAAACATATTTTACTTTGATTAAAAATCTATAATCAATTACAATTAAAAGCAAGTTTAAAATACTTATTTTAAACTAAACATAATTTTTTTTTCGTTAAAAAAATAAATTTGGTTTTTTAGTTTATTTATTTGCAAAAAATAAAACTTGGAAATGTTAGAGTTTATGCTTCTTTTCAAATAAAATTTGCATCGGAAAATCAAAATAAATTAGGTTATTTTTAGAGGTTCCCAAATCATTTTAAAGAAGAAACTTTTTCTCCAATTAAATACATGATTCAGATAATTCTAATAAACATGCCACATCTGTAAACCCGCAGAGTGCTGTTAGTAAAAGAAATAATTAAATTTATACTCCCAAATCAATAACAAATTATAAATTCCAATTTAATTAATGACACATTAAAATATTTCAACAGTTTACTTTCAATTCTTATGTAATAGGTTCTAGATATATACATAATTCTAATCTCGCCAAGCAAGTAAACCAACATTAACACATTTAGAAGAAAAAGAGTATTTTTTGAAAGTAGGTAAGGAAGAGTGTTTAATCGATAAACCTGGAATGAGTCTAGGTAGCTAAATATTTGTGATTGCTTTGAATTAAATTGTTCAAATCTGGTAACAAAAGAAAATAAGTTATTGATACCTGACAAAAGAATTTCGAATTATGACCAACAGCAATCTAGAAATTATGACCTAACTACCAACAGCTACCCTATTCTTTTCTATGATGCAAAAATATACCCATCTTCCTTAGACCTCGTTTTTCACCACCACAGACTGTTCTATGAAAAAAGCTAAACAACACGAATTATGTAAGCATAACTGATGACACAAAAATTGGCATACTATAATTTCCATTTCATAAGTAAGAGTCTTCTTATTGTCTAAACACAATACATGAACACCAGACGAACTAGTTACAACAAGGAAAATAAAAGAAACGAGGACAAACCACTTTTTTATTCACATTTAAGGACGTCTTGTCTTCATAGACAAGCTTTGGTAAGATTCAGTCATTTAATGTAGATTTTCGGAATATTAAAATGCAAAATTTATGTTTATGAATAATGATGCATAGTTTTTTTAAAAAATTGAAAAAATAACATAGATGTTTTAATCTAGTGTTCAGTTTAATTTATACAATGCTTACATTTGGGTAATATGATAACTTATACCTGGTTTTTCACTTTTAGATTTGATTGATTTTTGGAGTTTGTAGATGATAATGTTTGGAGGCTGATATCTAAGTCTGATCCTGTTTAAGTTAAATGTTTCCAAGGGAAATTTAATTAAAAAAAACTTAACAACTGACTAAACTAAATATTGTGATAAACAGCATTGAGCTTGAAGGAAAAAAAGGCATGTTTTGTCCATTTAGAGGTGTATAAATTCTGAAAATTTCAAAGAAAAGAGGACAATACCCTAGACAGTTCAGTGCTTTTCTCTTCTAATTGCTGCTCAAGTCTTAAAAGTCTCTCTTCAACACTTCCTTGTCTTTCATGGATCTATAAAAAGTACACACGTCATATAATAGTACACACATGTCATATGTCTAATAAATTTGGTAATATTATAAAAAACTAACAATTTAGAAAAGAAAAGTGACTTTTAGGTGATTGCACAAATAAGGTATAGACTATGGGTAACTATGGGTATAAGGTATAGACTATGGGTCATTTTGAAAGTAAAAATCCCAGTTCTTTTTTCAATGACATAGTTTGATTTGTGCAAATTACATACGGATGTAAAATCATTTAATACATTAAATGAACTGAAAATTTTTTATCTTGCATTTAGCATTTCTTAATTTACATTTATGAAGTTAAATTATAATAATGTAAAAGAAATTTTTGTTATAAATTTGGCAATGAATAAGTTTAAAAAATTTTTATTGTTTTATTTTTAATTTCAAATTATAATTTCAAATTCACTAGTAAAAAATAAATTACAGTATTTTCTCCCACTATTAAATAAAATAATGCTTTTAGAATCAAAGAAAAAGAATTATCATAAATTTGAATTGTGACTACTTTCGGCATGCTAAAGAGATAAAATGTTTACTGGAAATTTGTACTGATTAGAAAAAAATAGTTTTGATCATTTTCTAACTGCTGAAAGATATATCAGCATTTCATCTCTAAACAAAATTTTATTGTCAATCATAATTCCAACCATTAGCTGGAACATTTTAATTTTAATTATAGCTGTTGCTTAGAAAGTTGAATAACTGATTAGCTAAGCTGGCAGCTCCAAGCAATACAAATTAAAAAAAATTTCTAGATGTAGTAAGCAAAATGTATCGTTTTCTTAACATAATCAAACTAATGCTAAAAAGACATAATGCTAAAAAGAAAATCAATGAAAAATGTTTTTTAAAAACTATGTTTTTCAAGTGAAATAACAAGGAAAACTTCTGAACTTTTTTTCATGCTAAAATAAAATAAAAACAGGTTGATTAACTGTATTAGTTAATTTTTATTACCACCAAAAATTCAATTATCTTTCAAAAATGATGTGTCCTGCAATTTTTGTTTTAGGTGTGACAAAAATTAATTATTTTTCATTTTAGTTCATCTGAAATATGAAAAACTCATACATGAAAAGATAGAGGAAGAACACATTCAAATATATTCTAACAAATTTCAGAAAATAAGTTTTGTATAAAATAAAAACATCATGGAGATGAAGTTTCTCTATTATAAGCTATTTGTGTTGCCAATCTAAATTATGCAGAAAAGTACATTGTAGACATTGTCCGCCATTAAATGTTCTCAAACATGAAAATTCGAGCCTTATCCAACTGCTGTTTAACATATTCTTTCACTAAGCTTTACAAACAAGTTACATAAAATCAATTTTGCTACATAAATCAAAATTTGGGTTGAGCAATTGAAACAGACATGCCTATTTTCCTTGTTATACTAGCATTTCAATTTGTTTAATAGTATTATTGAGCTTAATTTGCTAAACAATACAACAAGGCAAAATTGCATGGAATTTTTCCTAATTTTAAATCTGTTTTCTATGCAGGAAACAGGCTTGCCTAAAGTTCAAAATGAAGAGAAGAGATCCAAAACATTAAAATTATTGACAATAAATTAAAAATTCAGAGAAGATACTAATATTTTTTTACTTAAAAACATTAGCTCACTGCTTGAATAAAAAAATTAATTATGAATAATAAAAAACAAATCTGAACAACCTGGCTAAGAGCATCCATTTTACTTTTCTCTTCAGAGCTATCATTTAAAGATTCAGCAGTAACAGAAAACTGTGCTAGCTTTTGCTCAGCTAAATCTAATCTTTCCAGTAAAGCTTTGATTTTTTCTTCACTCTGTAAACAAGTTTAAACAATTCATTAATGGTGGTTGAAAATGCTAACTTATGAAGAAAAAAAAAAGTATTAATAATGCTTGAAGTCTTAGTTAATACATATTATTAAAAATGATTTTAAAATATGATAAAAAAGAAATAATCAATAAAATTTCCATTTAAATGCTAAATGATTTTAATGCATCATAGAGCAATGAATAAAATAAACTTGCATTATACATTGAGAGAATTTCAATGCAAAACAAATTTTTTTTAAAAATATAGTACACATTAACATTTTTAAATTATCAAGAACTATCAACTAACAGGAATGCTTAGTAACAAAGATTTTTGATTTGTAAAGTAATAAAAGCAAGTCAACAACAAACAATGAAGAGAAAAAAGTATCATCAAGTTTTTAAAATTGAAAAATATGCATTCTTTAATTAATTTCTTTTTTTTAGTTGCAAAAGCATGAAAGCATATTTCTTTCTATTACATAGATTTCATACTCACTTTCATTGAAAATATAATATTTAAAATGTATAGAAAAACCACAGTGAAAACTAGATATCCTTTTAGCAGAGGTCAGTATAAAAGCTTCTTACATAATTTTGTCTATTAATGCAATTTTCCCATTAGTAATTACTTTGTAAGATTTAGTTCCAGCTTCTTTCACAGTTGAAAATTTGCCCCGTTAATAGGGGTATTTTAAGCAATGGATATTTATACACATTTCAAGAATTAATAAGCTAAATAGATTATGCCAGATAATAATAAAAAAAATAATAAGGATTTAAAAAAAAAATTCTGAAGTTAGGACAAAAAAACTTAAGTGTTCCACTTTGTACACATTTTTCTCCAATTATTAATTTTTAGTTACACTTTTAATAAGTCAGGTGTATTATTTATTTAAAGAAAATAATTATTTATAAATCTAACTTAAAAATCATTTTTATTAGATTATTAATATAGACTATAGAACTGAATTAATAGATGTGTAGTGAATTAGACAATTGAAGAACATCTAAATAAAATATACAATAAATTATTATTTTACAGTAAATGGACTCTTGTTGATTTTTTATTTATCAATGAATTCTTAATTGACTGCAATCATAACATAAACTAAGAAATGTAAAAATTACAAACCTGGGAAATTTAATATTATTTGGAATTTTAAGAAATCTTTTGTATTTTGGACAAATCAGCACAATTTTAGTTATAAAGTATTAATTTGTAGCAAAAATGCACAACATGATTTATTTGAAGTAGATAGCACAGCTGTTGTACATTTATACGGAATAAATCAAACAAATTTGTGTGAATTAAAAAAAATAGTTAATGAAATAAATAGGAAATAGAAAGGGAAAAAAAAATAAAAGCATTACTAGTTTTAACTGAGCTTCTTTATTTGAAAGTTCTTGTTCTAGCTTTTCATTCAGATCATGCAATGAAGTGGATTCCCTTTGAGCATTTAGATATCTCTTTTCCAGAGTTGTGATTCGCTCCTCCTGGTCTTCTTTTTGTGCATTGTTCTGAAAAAAAAGAGAAGATAATACTGTTAAAGAGGCAAAAGCTTATACTTCATGCACGTTTTGCTACATAAGAGTAATACACATAAAAATGGACATGAGAACATGAAACAGTATGGAAATTAATTAACATTTTTTAAAAAATGTATTGTTTAAATATCGATTACTACTACTGAATCAGAAAAAAAGTTTTTTAGAACTAAGGATTAGCATTAATAGAAAACACAAGAATTGGATATATTTACAACATCTTTAGTCTATAATAGTATTTATAGCAATTGTGATTATTGCGTACTGGTAACAAACAATTCTTCCCATAAGCTGAGAAATATATTTAAATTTTATGAAATTTAGGTAGTAGATAAAAAAATAAACAATGAATGTTAATTAATTTAAATTTTTTAAAAACGTATTGCTTAAATATCGATTACTATTACAGAATCAGAAGAAAAAGTTATTTAGAACTAATGACTAGCACAAATAAAAAAAAACAAGAATTGGATATATTTACAACATCTTTAGTCTATAACAGTATTCAGCAATTGTGATCATTGCGTACTGGTAACAGCGTACTGGCTTGAAATATTAAATTATTGTATTTTATATAATATTATACACAGGCTATGGAAAGGTTAAGCAAGTTGTAAAACAACTAAATAATTTTTATTTTTTTGCAGTAATATCGCTTCTTTTTCAGCACTACAGCCTATCACAAGCCAAGACTTTCCACGAGTCTCCTCCATATGACTTTGGAGTCTGTGGGGGCAATGGAATGCCATTGGTTAACTGCCAGATCCCTAAGATCTCTCTCAATAGAATTAACCCACTTGGTAGGAGGCAAACCTCTTTATCATGTACCTTCTATTTTTGAAAAACCAGTAGTTTGACTCATTATATCGAAAAGGGTGCTCTAGCCGTCTAATGCGGCTAGCTTTTATAACTTTGATAACACCTGGTTCTTTAAATCTACAGTGAATTTCTATCGAAATTCCTGAAAAGTAGTAGTTTTTGATAAAAAATGCAGGTTTTTAATCAAAAATAGTTATTTTGCTTTTCATTCATAATGTATAGAATTAGTATGGAACAGAATCTATGTAAGGGGCTTTATTGTTGTATGAGAATTATTATGTGGAAATTTTTCATGACTTGTTCAATGCTCAAAGTATTCCTCAAGTATAAAAAAATTATGTTCTTTCATGTAGCCCTCACTTATAGTTTCAAACATTAATTTCAATTCTAAATTTTAATCTTTTTAAATTATTTTGTATTATAGGTAGTAGTATTTTGTATATTGTATGTAGTTATTGTATGTAGTTTTTGTATATTGTATGTAGTTTTTGTAAATTGTATTTTGTTAGATAAAAGCAATTTAAAAATTTTTTCTTTAAAAACAAAACTTGCATGTGTTCTAAGTTATTTTCACTAGACCAAAGTATTTCAATAATGAATTCAAAATAGCTTTAGTAGCTGATGAATTTAAAAAGTATTTGACAAAGTGATAAATTCTTATGCAAACAAAAAGTAAGAAAGGCTATTTTGTATCTCTCTCCTTTCTTTAATTTTGTTTTTTTATGTTTTATATATTTATTTTATTGTATGTTTCACATATATGTATCACATATTAATAATATCTTATATGTGCATATTTAATAATTAACCTATAAGCCATAAAAAGCTTTCTTTCATCAAAATTAACAACAACAGAAATAAATAGTTATATATAAACCAGTAGATATTTAGTTTTTAGCTGAAATAAGATCTTATGATAGAACAGATGAAAGTTAACACAGTATGTTTAATGAAAATTGGTATTTAAATATTAAAAGTGTAAAAACCATTTTGAAAAAAAAAAGCTTTTTAAAGCCATTATTTACAATAAAATAACAATACTAGGGAGCCCACAATAAATTTGGCCTGTTGTTTATAAATGCTGTGTCCAGCTTTGCAGTTAATAAATACAGAATAAAAATAGCGTAAAATAAAAAATTTCAATTACTTCACGTAAATCCCTAGATAGTTTTGAATTTTCTTGTTGAAGGCGAGTTACTTCTTTTTGTGCAGCAGACATATTCTCTTCAAGTTCTCTCATTTTACCACTGAAATCTAACAATTTGTTTCGGCCTAAAACAATTTCATTAGCTTGTTTTTCAACTATGTCTTGTAACTCAATGACTTTAGATGCCTCAACTTCAACATCAAGATTTCCATTTGCAATCTGAAACAATAATTAGCTTGTTCAAATAAAGAAAAAAACAAATAGTATTAAACAATTTTGAAAGGAAACAACTAAGGTGGCATAATTTTTTAACGTCACTTCAACTGATTTAATAAATATCTTAACAAATTAAAAAACAAAAAAATTTATAACATTTAAAAGTAGTTATACTTCGTAATTAAATTTAAAATTTTAAATATAACACATTACATTGATTTTGATAAAAATATGGAAAAGAAATCAAGCATAGAATTTTTATAAAATGTGTTTTTAAAAAATAATTTCATAAGTTCTGTTTTACTTATTTATTCCCAATATTAAGTGTCATGATTAAAAATACAAATATATAAAATTTCTAATGGCAAATTAGATTAGAAAAATAAAATGTTTGACCAATCAATTATTTTGTTTCAAAAGTAGACCTGAAAATAACCACTCCCCACATGGCAAGTCAACAAAAAAAAAAAGTGGCAACTTAGATAAACAACCGGTCACCTTTTGTAGTCTTTTTTTTTTGAAAATTGTTTAAGAATAAAAGTTCATCAATGCAAAAGAAAATTCTTTACAGTTAGTATGTTTAACTAAATTTTATTAATGTTATTTTTAAAAATATAATTTAATCAAAGAGAAAAAAAAAGGCTGTTTTCAGGCTATTTAATGGAACGGACTTGTCGATATTGGTCACTGACTGATTAGGTTTAAGGAAAAAGTGGCCACTAAGTTAACAGAATCTACCGGCTACTGGCTACTAACTGAAAATTAAAATTTTCAGGTCTATTCAAAAGTATAAAAAAAGTTTAGTTGAATAATTTTTAATAAAGCATTAGATTAGAAAATTAAGATTTTTGACTAACTAGTCATTTTTTTAGTTTTAATTTTATAACTAATCGAAAGAAATCTAATGACGTTTTTACGTTTAATTTTGTTTCTAAATTGACAATTAACATTAACCAGTTGTCAAACCTAGAGTGGCTCATACATACTAAAAAGTTAGCAAATTTTGTACGCAAAAATCTGACAATCAATTAAGCAATTAAATAAGTGTAAGCATAAATTAAAAACATTAAAAAATTCATATACTTAATTCTTATACTTATTAAAAAATTCTTATACTTTTTTTCTAATTCTTCCCCATTCAAACCTATAACATACCTTTGAATTATCATCGTTGTTATCACGCTTCAGTTTAAGGTCATCATGACGCCCAAATCCAAGAGACTTATACTGAGATAACTGGAAATAAAAATATTAATTAATACTTAATAATAGCAAAGAAAAGGAAGGAAGACACAAGTGAAAATAAATTTGTTATGATATTAATTTCATCAATTAAAATTTACCTCTTCTCTCTGCTGATTAACTATTTCTTCTAGAGCTGCCACTCTTTCAATTGCAACTCGAAGTTTTTCTCGAACCTAAAAAGACAATTAACATCATGAGAAGGCTTAACAATTTCCATTAGAAAAAGAGAATTTTGTATTATTTTTTTCCCTTTCCAATAATTAAACTAAATGATATCTTGAAAATATCAAAATTTTTGAATTGGTACTTTGTAACTTTGTTGTTGTTAAAAAGAATTAAAATTTATTTTGAAAATAAAAATGTTGAAGGTACCTTTTCATCGAGAGCTTTATGGTGCTCAAACAGAGACTTCAGAGCTTTAAGAACCTCGACTTCTGATGAGACACCGGCGGGTGACTGAGCTTGCCTTTTCACCACAGTCATCCTTAGGGACCGTTCGTGACGAGACACCAGGCACTCGAGATGTTCCAGAAGAAGCTGTTCAAAAAAGAAAATAAACCTCAATCAAAACCAATAAAATGTTTAAATATGCCAAAATGACTGAAAAAAAATCAAATGTTAATAAATCCAGAGGTTCCAACTTTTTAAGCTAGGTGTCAGTAATCAATCAGAAGTACAGCACACAAAAAAAAAAATTAATGGTCCACCCTAAATAACTTTTGATCTAATGATTGGATCCTCAGGTTCTAGGGCACAGCCTTAATGGTTCGAGGTGGAGGACCTCAAATATGCGAATTAAATAGTGCACACAATATTTTAAGCTACGAAATCAGGCACTAAACGCGCTTTCTCTGAAAACACTTTTTTATGACCGATTCAGATTTCTGACCCACAAAATATAGGGAGTAGCTGCAAGCTGGAAAATATGATCCCCATACTTTGGCCAAGAAAGCAATTCAAAGCTTGGACCCCTTGATGTTAATTTTACTTTACGTTATTTTTTTTTAACATATTTTGCCATATCTAGGGAAAGAGAAATTTTAAGCAAATTGAAAAATATTTGCACACAATTAAAAAATTCATATGTCTAAAGATAAATCCTGGCAAAAAATAACTATTAGTAAATATTTATTATTTTTTATAATTTCATTCATTAAATAATCGAAAAGATTTTGAATTGTTCAGTATGCAATTTTATACATCCATTTTAAAGAATATAATTTTACATAGAAAAATACAAATTTTGAGCGAAATCGGTAGAATAGTACTTGAGATATCGAAATTTAAAAAAAGTCGTATTTTTAAAATTCGATTCTGCTCCTCTGACCAAATACTACCCTGCAAAATACTGACTGTATAATAATAAAAATACAGTATTTTTCGCTTGATGTGATCGCTGGTATTGTTACTGACCGCTAAGTGTTATCAAAACCACTCGGTCCGGATATCCTCCTTTCATTTGTATGTTAATTTATCGCCATCTGTGTTCATTACATCGTTTAAAAAGTAATTTTATTTATTTTTTAGAAAATTATCATAACTGCCAGAGAAATATTCACTGTGTATTCAGAAGAAATTTGCTTTTTTATTGCCCTGAGCTATTGTTTGAATATCCAAGCAGCTTCCATCTTAACTGTATCAGAAGTTTGTTAGATTGTTATGGGAAAAAGACGGATGATGAAACTGAGGAGTCAGATTTTGTTGAGTCACACCTTACAAATGTTGAATACAGTGAAAAAGTAGGAACTTCAGAGTAGAGTAAACCAACCAGTGAAGGAACACTATCCAGTGAAGGAACATTTCATATATATTGATTAAAAATAAGAATTTGAAAGTGTTTTTTTTTAGATTGATTGGTAACAATAGCTTACTGCCAAACAATAGGAAGTCATCTAGCAATATTTTGGATTACCTGGTCAAATAGACATCTCTGGAAAAATTTTTGCATCTGTTATTATCTCTGCAACACCTTGTTTCGTTGAAAAAATTACAAGGTGATTGTTTGTATTTATATGTTTGAAGCGGAATTAATTGCATGTAGTAGTCTTATTTTTCTCACTGTGAAAAAGGGAATTCAAAATATAGTTATTGAAGTTACGTTTTATTTTTTTTAAAGAACCATAGCATAATAAAGTACTGAGATAAGGGGTGTTTATTCACTGGATCACCAAACGATGAAAAACCAATGAAGGAACAAGTGTTTCTTTACTGGGTTCATTTCCCAGTTAATGAAAATAAAGGAATTTTTTTAATTTTCTTGTACTTTTAGTCATATTATACATCAAAATTCTGTTTAAAAGACAAAAAACAACTTCTTACCAGTGAAGAAACAGGCATGTTCTTTCACTGGGAACACTTCCAGTGAATGAACAATAATGTGTGAAATATGATTTTACATGACTCTAGGATAAGTAATTCTGCTATATAGAGGACAACCGAAATTTTGTTAAAAATTGTATGAATAATTCCTGAAATAATTTCAGTTTAAAATGTTAATTTAATAGCTTAATTTATGAAACAATTATAATTTATATTTATTAATGGGGTGTGTAGTTACATCAAATGTTAGGCAACTTAATAAACTATGTTTACAAATCAAAAACTAATTAAATATAATCATAAAAATTTGAATAGAACATTTTTTCGCTGGCTTTTGCACCAAGAACTCCGAATAAGCAATCATTATAGAATAGCAACGTGATTATATAATTTATAAAAACTACTTTACAATTTTAGAATTTAGAAGCAAGCTCCTCAACAAAAAACCGAGTTAAACAGAAACGATACTCAATTTCTTCAGAAGCTTGAGAGGAAAATCCCTCAAGATATGTTTTAATTTTAACGCATGTAAATTTTTAACGCAGCATTGACAGAAGAGTCTAATATCGAAAATATCCAAGAGCCTGTACTTTTGGAATATGGAAGAAGTACGTATTAAAAGAAGACTACTTGGTTAAGTCAAACTTAGGAACTGAAGCTAGTATTGATAATGAATGCATCTTAGATATCGAATTTGAAATGAGTCCTCATGCTGATCCTTTCTTAGTTGAAAAAAGAAATGATTCTATAAGTAAAATCAGTACTTCTAAAGATCCTGGGGGTATAGGACAACAAGAGATGGATTTGCCTCAAACTTCAAGACGCCTTTCCCCCGTCTATTTTCGAGTAAGGCATTCTAGAAATGTTGCTGAAAAATCAGAAGAAGTTTGGAAGAACCATTCACATTGGCCAAATATTGATGATAAAAAGAAAGGTCAAATAAGAAGAAAAACAAATAAATTACCTAACTTCAGAGAAATGGCAAAAATTTCAAGAGGCTGACAGATCTAAAAAAAGTTAAAACAAGAGAACATGGAAAAGAAAAAGAAAGAAAAAATACTTAAAAAAGACAAAAAGCTTCAAGAAATAAGAGGAAAAAGAGTAAACAAAAAGGTGATAAAATATTAATGATAATAAACAGCATCGGATGACACAATGATTTAGATTTGACTGTCAAATTATAAGAAAGAATGATTTTTTTTACTTATTTTGTGTTTAACATCACTTTAATTTGTTCATGATTACAGAAAAAAGTTAGCATTTTACAAGTACTTGTATGTTATAATTTCACAAATAGTCTTGTTTTTATATATTTGTATGGCTAAAGAATTCATAAAGAGCATTAAAAAATAACCAAAATTAAGTGTTCCTTTACTGGGCAATTTTGTGTTCCTTCACTGGTAAGAGCTGTTCCTTCACTGGGTTTTCTTACTACTCGTTATTTGAACCTCCAAAACTTCAAAACAATATTATGTAAGTTCTCTACAATTTTTTTGCATAATTTCCAATTAGTAACAAATATGTTGACACTGTCATTTAACTGAAATTACGAATTTTGAAATTAATATGATTTTTTAAAAGGCAAGCGAAGCTTAAGTGTTCCTTCACTGGTTAGTTTACCCTACAACACCGATGTGATTTCTTTGAAAAAATTATAATAACGAACAATTTAGAAATGAGCTTCTTAAAATGAATTGTAGACAATCAATAATAGATGCTTTTTTTAAAATTTTTTTTTAAAAATTAATCATTGGTTTAATGTTTTAATAGAAATATGCCTTACATAAAACGGTGCGTTTCCCCCCCCCTTTCATTTTCAAATTCAGTATGGTATAAATTGCTAAATTTATCTAATTTCGTGATTCGTTTTATCTTTTGACGCAGATGGGATACCGGTGTTCCTTTTCTACAAAGTTTTTCTGACGCTATAATTACAAGCAAAAATATATTTCAGTACTTTTTAATTATAAAAAAAACAGTCTTTTATTTACTAAAAAATTCTGTTTACCGAAATTTGTAAAAAAAATATTTTTCACTTAAGATTTAAAAAAATTATTAATAAAATTTTATATAAAAAAAAATTCAATAAAGAATAACTGTTTCTCTTAAACCTAAAAAAGTTATTGTTTGAAAGTGAGCCGTGTTAGGAAGATTTCTCCTTTAATGCAGAAAAAGACACCGGTGTTTCATACTGTATTTCATAACCATAAATTTTTCAAATGCTAAATGTAACATTTTTCATTTATTTTGATCTAAATTATTACAATATAATGAAAAAAGTATAAAAAATATGCTTAACAAAATTTCTGCCTCAAAGGGTAAATGTTATCAAAATCGTTGTGTCCTCCAAATGATTACATTAAACAGAGACAACTATATAATATATAGTTAGCGTTTACGAAATTCAAATTAGTGCAATTCTAAGGTGCATATACTACTTAATTCTATAGAAGTACATATTATTAATAAAATTACATATTTATTTACTATTAAATAATAAAAAAAAGTTACACTTGGATGAGGGTGTAAAATAAAAAATTATACAACACTGAAATTTAATAAATCATTATAAAATGATAAAATTAGATTGAATACTTGAAATCAATGTTTAAGTTTTTCGGTTAAAATAGAACTTGTATTACTGCGTTATCATACAGCTTTTGAACCACTAAAAATTTTTGCTCATAGCATTTCTGTTTTGAGTTCTTTTGCTTTTCTAAAAGGAGAGAGAGAATTGTTTCATAATAGCTAGTTTGAAGAGGGAAACATGAGATTTTTTGCCTTTTTTTATTTCGTGTTTCCATTAAGGCATGCTTTTTTTTATTGTTTTTAAAATTGTTTAAGTTGTAGAAAAAAAATCATAGATTAGAAACAAAAAATAAAATTTTATAACTCCTGGTAGTTAAGGGGGAAAATTTATTTTAAAAAGATTATTATGGAAATTCTTAAAAAACCGCTATAACTAAACTCCACTATAATTTTGATTATGAAATCGTAATAATTACGGATGAATCGTAGCAGTTCGCACCTCTGTGAATGATCAAGTAGAACGCGAATAGTCCATAACTGCGCTTCTCTGCGGAAACACTTTATGAAAGGAAAAACAACATTTACAGAACATTTTTGTTGCCCGCAGTCGTTTCATTACTAATTTCTTTATAGGAAACCTTGCATCATTGAAATGTTAGAAATTAAACAAAACTATAATCGACAACGTATTCTTAAATATGTTTAGAAAAGTATAATCTCACACAGTTTAAATTTTGAAGAAAGAGACAGTTTTTCAATTCAAATAAACAAAAGAGAAATTTCAAATGTGATAAATCCAGAAATGCGCGTCGCTGCGGAAATAATTACGTATTAACAAGAAATAATTACTTACATTATTATTATAGTTACTTATTAACAACATTTACCGAACGTTTTTGCCATTCAAAACATATACATTATTCTCCTCATAGGAAGGCCTGCATCTATAAGTTAACAAAGAAACTTATATGTTAGATAAAAAGATATTCGACAATGTATTAATATGTTTAGGAATGTATGTTCTTATAGAATTTAAATTTTGAAGAGACAGATATGAATCAAAATATATGGAACGTGAAATTTCTCAAGCGAGTTTCGAGAAATGCGCTTCCTTACAAAAATACTTAAAATACAAAAACATACTTCGCTTGCGTGTATAAAAAAGGACATTGTTTACTCCCTATCTTTGTTTATTTCTGTTACTCAAGTTAGGTTTGGCCTATATACAAGCAAAAATACATTATTAAACGTTATTTCGCTTTAGTTTTTAACACTATCATAATAAACTTTTTAAAGGCTTTTTGTTGTTAGTGAGTAAACCATCGTTTCCCTATTACGCTAAAGCATAAAAAAACAACATAGTTTTGTGTTTCAGCCGGTTTATTCTGATAATATTTTTGTCTCTTTTTTATAATCTAGACTCTAGCTAATATTTTATAAATATTACTTAGTTAAAGTCACCGATGCACTGTTAGATTCATGCATATTTTTTGCTTCAGTTATCTTCACTTCCTTCGTAATGTATAGTGTAAATTTTTTTAAAACCTTTTCATTGGAGAACGAAAGATGTTTGAAAACGCCGATAATTAACAAATAAGATAACCGAAGCTACTGCAATAAATGTTGCCTTATTGTCATCGATTACTACGTCTGAAATAGCTAACGCACAATTCGATGATTTATAAATTCTTTCTTTCTTTGAATTTTTCTAGAATTTTAAAATTTTTCTAGTAGACAATTAAGATCAGGCTTATCATAAAAATAAAGCCAAAATTTAGTCAATTTAAAAAGTAAATCTATGATAACAGCGATAGAATTAAAGGAAAATTTCTAAATTGAAGAAGGAATTGCTGCTCTAGAAAAAAAAATAAAAATACATGAATATTTTTTAAAAGAAATCAGAGAAAAATAGTAGGAAACATTCAGATTGGTGACAAATACATACTCGGGTATTGTTCCGCTCAGCTTTGAGCTCTTGGATTTCTTCCTCTTTTTCTAGCAGCAACTCGCGGGATTGGTTAAGTTCTTTAGTGATAGATGAAAATTCCTAAAAAATACAAATAAGGGAAGACTAAATAAGATGATGCATACATTACATATTTTTTTTATTACAGTAAAATCTGCGAAAGTTGCGTCATGCATTGCGTTAGTGGTCAATTTAAATAAAAAACCAGCTTTGAGAGGAAATTAGTCATTTTTTTAAAACTTATCCTATATCATGTTATTCTTATAATCACCGTATTATTCATCTATCTCGAATATGTAGATGCAATCAAAATAAAAATAAATGTGATAGATGTTTCGGATTTTATATTTTAGTACAAATATAATCTTGACAATACAATCTAGTATATTTTTTTTAGTAACTATTAGACTGTTTTTTTATACATTTAAAAAAATATCAAAATATATTTTTACTAATAATTAGAACACCAGAAAATAAATAAATAAAAGAGGCACCGGTGTTCCTAAAAAATACAATTTAGGCAAGACTAAATAAGACGTTGCATACATTACATATTTTTTTTATTACAATAAAACCTGTGAAAGTTGCGTTAGTGGTCAACTTAAAAAGGAAATCAGCTTTGAGAGGAAATGAGTCATTTTTTAAAAACTTATCCTATATCATGTTATTCTTACAAGCACCGTATTATTCATATATCTCGAATATGTAGATGCAATCAAAATAAAAATAAATGTGATAGATGTTTCGGATTTTATATTTTAGTACAAATATAATCCTGACAACACAATCTAGTATATTTTTTAGTAACTATTAGACTGTTCTTTATAATTAAAAAAATACCAAAAATATATTTCTTCAAATAATTTAGAGCACCAGGAAAAAAATAGATAAAAGAGGCACCGGTGTTCCTAAGAAATACAATTTAGGTAAGACTAAATTAGATGATGCATACATTACATATTTTTTTATTACAATAAAACCTGTGAAAGTTGCGTTAGTGGTAAACTTAAAAAGGAAATCAGCTTTGAGAGGAAATGAGTCATTTTTTAAAAACTTATCCTATATCATGTTATTCTTATAAGCACCGTATTATTCATATATCTCGAATATGTAGATGCAATAAAAATAAACGTGATAGATGTTTTAGATTTTATATTTTAGTACAAATATAATCCTGATAACACAATCTAGTATATTTTTTCACTAATAATTTAGAGCACCAGGAAAAAAATAGATAAAATAGGCACCGGTGTCCCATCAGAGTCAAACTGTTAACTACAAACAATTTGTATTACCCAAATAAGCAATTTACCAAAAATAAAATAGTCAAGACAAATAAGAAATACTATTTATTACACTATCTTTAAATTCCAAACCAATTGGAATAAAAATAAACGTGATAGATGTAATGGATTTTATACTTCAGTACAAATATAATCCTGACAACACAATCTAGTATATTTTTTTTAGTAACTATTACACTGTTTTTTATAATTTAAAAAAATATCAAAATATATTTTTACTAATAATTACAGCACCACGAAAAAAATATTAGATAAAAGAGGCACCGGTGTCCCATCTGCGTCAAACTGCTAACTACAAACAATTTGCATTACCCAAATGAGCATTTGACCAAAAATAAAATAGCCAAGACAAATAAGAAATACTATTTATTACACTATCTTTAAATTCCAAACCAATTGGAAAACGGTTCGGGTAGATTTTCGCAAATGAGATGCGCATTTAAGACGATCATAGCTGAGAATCAGCGAAAGTGGGAATTCAATCAGGTATTGCGCAAAAGAGGATCTCAGGGAAAAAGCAAGATGAAGGCGCTACACGAAAATCACGTATCTTGCAGTGAAACTAATTCGCCGGAGGACTCTCCCGTAGTAGCTCCCTAAACTCCCGTTAGGAAGAGGGATCATTTTTCATATAGCGAGGAAGAAGAGGGAAAAAGTGCCCTATTTCCCCCGTCTTTCCCTTAGGCTCTTTTTCTTAGGTATTTCCAGGCTCATGCAATATGTAGTTTCATGAGTTTTGATGGTACGAGGCCAGGCCAACCCTACGGCCTTCCGGGGTGGTTATCAATATATTATGGAGTTGAAATAATTGCTGAATTTGAAAAGGTATCATGTGTTTTGTGGTTAAGTATTGTAAAAAAGATGGATTTCTTACATAGCAAGAAGACAGTCCTTAATTGAAAAAGGTAAATTTTTTCTCTTCCGAAAACAGTTTAGAATTTGCTGATCAACCTGCAGATAAAGAATCACATTTCGCAATTTTTTTTTTAATACAATTCATCAAATTTAATATATATTTCTTGTAGTTATATAAAAAATAAAAGCTGCTTGGAAAAATATCTAATAACCTTTTCTGTTATTTTCCTTAAAACTAAAAATATTTTATCCCTTTTTTGAAACTCTATTTCAGCTTTGACAGCATTAGCAATGGAAAGAAAATAGTTGTCAAGCAGTTTTTTTCGAAATCTATCGTGAAGCACTTACGTTATTTTTTCAGTAGTCAAATTTTCCTTTTGTAACGTAGCAAAGTTAACTTCTAACCGAGCGTAAAGCTAAAACGTAAATATTTTTCATAAAAGGCCTTATTTTTACTCTGAATTTAAACAGAAACTAGTTCTTTAGCGTGCTAAGAGGTATACCCTTGCTCAAACTTACACAAAGCAGAGCTTGTTACGTAACAGAACCGGTTGAACTTTTTCCCTTGCTTTGGAGATCACTTTACTTATAACATTAAAATATAAACAGTTAAGAGACTCTTCCCAGTTCGCATTGTGCATACATAATGAAACATAACTTATAAACAGTATTTCAAACCTTAAAACTCTTTCCCCTTAATTTGCCACTGATGTTAATACACTGGTTATCATAAATTAAGGAAAAATCACAAAAATAGCGATAACTCTTTCAAAAGTAAGCCAAACCGTGCAAAATTTGCATATGTTGTCCACTAAGAGTAGCTGAGTAAAATTGCAATATGCAAATTAGTGGCGCTGCACTCGGCTTACGTCATCTGCCTGGAGCATAAAAGTCCAAGTTTGAGAGAAAGCACACAAATTTTACTGTGATTGCGACATTGAAAATCTGAGATAGCCAATTCGTAATAATGACCTCTAGGCATCATTTGCCTGAAGAACTACGATGGAGAGCCATCGGGAGACTAGAGGCAGGGCAGAGTCAATCAGAAGTGGCCAGATGGCTAAATGTGAGTCCATCTGTGGTTCATAGACTTTGGAGGCAATTTCAAACCACAGATTCGGCATCTAGGAGGTTCAGTCAAGGACGGCCAACTGTTACGACCAGTGCCGATGACCGATATTTGACATTAAGTGCACGCAGGAATAGAACCGCTACTCCGACACATCTTAGATCCTCTCTTGCTGCAGCCACCGGAAGGTTGGTGTCAACGTCAACTGTGCGCAGAAGGCTCCACGAAGGTGGTCTGTATGCGAGACGACCAGCCATTTGCGTGCCGCTCACATCACGCCATAGGAGAGACCGTTTGCAGTGGGCCCGACAACATGTCCACTGGACGTCAGATCAATGGAGGCCTGTTCTCTTTACGGATGAGTCCAGGTTTAGTCTAGAAAGTGACAGTAGACGTTATTTGATATGGAGAGAACCTGGGACCCGTTATCATCCATCAAACATCTGTGAAAGAGATGCATACGGAAGAGGCAGTGTCTGTGTTTGGGGAGGCATATCCTTAGGAGGGCGCACATACCTCCATGTCTTTCCAAGGGGAACCGTGAATGCTCAGGTTTATCGAGACAACATCCTTGATGCTTATGTGCGCCCATATGCCGGGGCAATTGGTGATTGCTTCCTGTTACAGGACGATAATGCAAGACCACACAGAGCTCGCATTGTTGATGATTATCTTCAACAGGAAACAATTACTCGCATGGAGTGGCCAGCTCGATCCCCGGACTTGAATCCTATCGAGCACGTTTGGGATGTTCTAGGGAGGCGTGTATCTGCCATCAATCCGCCCCCTCAGACCCTTGCCACGCTTGCAACTGCTTTACAAGAGCAATGGCTCTCACTTCCTATTGAACTGATAGACCGCATAATTGAAAGCATCACACATCGCTGTTTGTGCTGTATTGCTTCTAGAGGCAATCATATTCCATATTAAAGGTACTTTTTCTATTGCAAACCGATACTTCCAATTTGTTTATTTTATACATGTGCTAATTTCTATACTACTATTAATGTCTGATAATTTCTTTTTATGTTGTTTAATACCTTACTATGTGTTGTATATTGTGGGTAAGTTTCATAAAATTCCATGTGTAATTTCTTGAGTTATCGCGATTTTTGTGAATTTTCCTTAATTTATGATAACCAGTGTATAACACAAGTACCAAACACAATTTAACAATGGAAAAACATATTCATTTTTACATGAATTCCTTTTCAATTATTTGTAGAATATTTTGATAAAAATAGGAAGGATTAAAAACAAAAAAATAATAATTCCGAAGTGGCATAATTTAGTAATATTTTTATTGTAAATGCACAGGCAAAATATATAAGAATTGATTTCATACAGTTTAAGAATTAAGAAAGCAAACGAACTGCTAGTACCTACTATAAAAAATATAATTGCCCTCCTAATCTATCTATCTTTTTTTCTATCACCATCTATCCTTTAAAGAAAAAAAAAAAAAAAAAAAAAAAAAACACTAAAGAAAGATTTGCTGTCCTTCTTCGACGTCATAACAGAACGTGACTATTTCTTTTGTTCCAGTCTTTCTCCTCCATTGAAAACAAACAATTATTATTATAATTTTTTTTAAAAAAAAAGACGAAAAATGATGTACTTCTACCCGAAGTTGAAACAACCTCCGCTAATACTGCCCCTAGCATTGAGAACCCGAAACATGGTTGAGAATAAAGTCAAATGGTAGACGGATCATGGGTTAGAATCCTCTTGCCATCGGGCTAACAATGGGTGGTTTTGCGGCTTCCCTCTCCATGCATCGCAAATGCGGGTTAGTTCCATCAGAAAGTCCTCCACAAAGACTAGTTTACCCCAATGCTTGATCCAGGAGTTCCCTTGTCTTTTCGGTTCGGTTTAAAATTACAAGATTATGGAGTTGAACATTGATGGTCGTAAACCCAAAATTGGGTCGGCTGTTCAACGTCGGTTATAAAATTAAAAAAAAAATTCGATTTTTGTTTTAAGATTTCATCGTTTAAATAAATCATGTTACTAATAACATGAACGTAATTTTTTTTAAAAATCAATGTAATGTAGTGAACTTAAAGATACACTTCTCTTAAGGATGACATTACTATCATAAAAATTTTGTTTTTAAAAAAGTTCCCGATACAAAACAGAAATAAAGCAAAATAAAATTGAGAAAAAAAAAAAGGTTCGGCACAGGGTAAGTTTGTTAATGGCGGAAAAAAAATTCGTAACTAAAATACCTGATAAATTTTTTTTTTTTTTACAGCATTGAATCACGCAACATTTTAAACGTTTCCTGAAGAAAACTAGATTTAAAATTCAGAGTGCATAAATTAAAAGGCACATAAGACGATAAAAATAAAATGGAAGATAAAAATCGTTCTATATAAGACCAAGAATAATGTTAGTAATAAATTGGATTTAAAAAAAAAAGAGAAAGTTCAAAATGAAGATTGATAAACATCGTTTACCTCAACTTTCAAGGAAATAAAGCAAGAGAAAAGTGCTTTATAATTATCTTACTAGAAGCTGGTGGGTGAAAGCAAATTGCGAAAGACACATAAATGTTTTAGCATTTTAAGGTGAAAGTGTTCAAGCAAAAAGAAAAAGTTAAAAAAAATAATAAATTCATTTTTAATTACGAAAGAGCAAATATTCGCCTAATCATTTTTATGAGAAAATAATAGTTTCCAGATTAATTACTGGAGAAGAATATGCAATGGAACGGAAAAACCGATTATTGTTTAAGGAAATAACGGAGACTAAATGGATCTTAAAATCTTTTTCTTTTCTTTTTGGATCTTTCTTTTGAAAAACATTTTTTACCGTTAACAAACGGTACTGCAGTTTCATAATAAATAGCAATAAATAATAAAAACGCGTCGTTTATAATAAATTACAATTTTAACTACAAACTTGCTCTAAAACGAAAGGTGAGCTCATTAAAAACAAAATATTCTTATAAACAATTTTTCGATTGTCGTGTAATAATATTAGGTTTACAAAATGCATACACAATTTATTAACACAGAGACCAAAAAGTAAATTTTAGAGTTTTATGATCATATGCAAATGCTATTTACTTTTGGGTAAAATAAACTTATCCGATAAGATCTTACAATAAATACAAATTTGAGGTCTATGGTAGGGAAGACATATTGTATCTATTATCTTCATAAGCTCATTAAACAAAAAATTATTACCCCTTAGAGAGAGAGCATGAAAATCATATTTAAGCCTGAATTTCGAAGGCTTTTGTCGTCACATAAAATAATGTCCCCCCCCCCCCAAGAATAATATCCTATTTTCATAATTGCTGTGAGTATGAAACAGTTATTCATTACAGTTAGATCGAGTTTAATCTTTTTTAGCCAAGCTTTCTATTCTTTTTCGGAAAATGATGCACAACGTCAACAGGAACAAAAGATAAGTTTTGTGAAACTTTGATCTGTGTGTGTGGAACTGTGTGATGCGAGTTTGTGATCAAATTTTTTTTAAATTTAAAAAGATACTCTAATATTGCACTATCTAAAATAAGTATTTTAAGAGAATTTTTACTGGTTTTTATAATTTTTATCTAGGTGGAAAAATCTAGCGAAATTGCCATCTTATAAAAAAAATTTAACAATTTTTAAATTATTTAAGTTATGTGTTTTTTTATATCCGTCGTTGAACAGCCGACCCAATTATTTTGGGTTTACGGCAACTGATGTTCAACTCCGTAGCCTTGTAATTTTGAGCCAATCCAGAAGATAACGAAACTCTTGAATCAGTACCCCCAGAGGTATGATTTGTTATGGGAACATGGACGACTCGACAGATTTAACGTTCATCAGTCACCATTTACTACACGGAGAGACTTCGGCCGGTGGGGATCGAACCCACAAACTCTTGAACATGGGCCCAGTGCCCTACCAACCAGGCTATCCCGGCCCTTAAAACAATAGGTCATCTAATTTTTTTTTTACGGAGAGATGGTATGTATAGTTTAAAATTATATTTTTGCTTTAAGTGGGGGGCACTCAAATGGGATATTTCTTATTTTTATGTTTTGCAGGTTTTTCTCATCCAGTTAAAGCTATTCGTTAAGGATTTAATAAAGGAAATCCACGGAATTGGGTACTTGCAACTAGAGGATATGAATAGCAATGAATAATCACATAGTCGTGCATGGAGTGTTAAAGTTACCACTATTAGGCTGGTTTATTATCACGTTGAATCAATATTCGGATCAGATATAAATGAATACTTGCTAGCGACGTCACACAAGGGTGTCGGACCTGATTGGCAGCTGAATCCCTATGCGAGCAGCGCACCACTTCCACAGCTGGTGTCACAGCGGATATCTCTCTTAATAGTTAAAATTGAAATCAAAGTACTTTCACGTAGTTAACAGCTGGAGGGTAAAAAAATTTGGTTAATATATTGTTTAAAACTAATTAAGGTGTTAAGATTGGAGGAGGTATTGAAGAATTCGAATATTTAATTACAGTTGTGCTGCGCAGTCGGCTTGGTTATCAATAATGCCCGGATTTTGATGACATTTGAATTTTTTTGCATTTTTGGACATTTTTTGTCCTTTAGAGCATTTTTTTAGATTTATAGGGCATTTTTCGTTAAATTTTTTGGCTTATTTTGCATTTTAAAATTTTTTTTAAATTTTTTGTTAATTTTTTCCAATTTTTACTACTTTTTTATCATTTTTTATTATTACACTGGCTTCCAAACAGTGAAGAAAATCTCAAGGATATTAACAGGTGAAGCAACATCTTTTCAAATTGAAGAAGAATTGCCAGTAAGTGAAACCGTCTTTTTCAAGTACGCGCCAATAACATCAGTTAGACGTTGAAAGAAGCTTCTCCAGGTATAAAAATTTACTTTCAGACAAGAGACGCTCGTTTACATTTCAAAATATCAACAAAAAAAATTAATAATCCAATGTAATTCTGATATTTAGTAATATTATGAGATGAAAGTTGTTATATTCATTAAAGTTTCTATACAAAATGAAAATGTTTTGGAGTCAATATATTTTCCTTTTTGTTGTTGTTATTTTAGGATATAAAACAAATTTTTCAAATTTTAATAAACGTAGAACAAGTATTGCATTGCTTTATATTTTTTGAAATGATTCATAATAATTTTTAAAAGTAAAACATTGTTTTAGTTCAATATTTTTACTTTATTTAAGTCATGTATGTCATAAGGCATTTTTAGCGCAATTTTCGCATTTTTAAGGGCATTTTTCGCACTTTTTAAGGGCATTTTTTGCACTTTTTGAGGGCATTTTTTGCACTTTTTAAGGGCATTAATTGGGATTTTTTAGGTCATCAAAATCCGGGCTCTAGTTATCAATAAAATCCATACGTTGAACAAGATAATTTTAAAAGGTGACTAAGCTTGTCGCCAAAGGCACTAGTTATTAATTAAAATAATAATAAATTTATAACAATAATAAATTTATTTTAAAGTCTATTGAGTCTAAAACCATTTTTTAAACCTAAGACATGGACAATGCTTTTCAAGAAGCGTAAAAATTAAATTGTTTTGATTTAGAATCAAGTATTAATTAATAAGTACGTTAATGTTATTTTTGATTTTTGGAGTTTTCAACCAATTATGATAGAGCTGCGGTGGCTCAGGGGATAGAGCACTCGCCGTCCTATGAGGTGAGGTTTGAATCCCAGCGGTGGCTGGTTGTTCGAATTCTGAGCCCGCTTCGCATCGACCACAGTGGTAAGCAGATCATGGGTTAGAATCTCTTTGTCATCGGGCTAACCATGAGAAATATTCGCGGTTTTCCACTGGATTTAACTCTAATGCGAGTTAGTTCCATCATAAGTCCTCCTCCTCCACGAAGGCTAGTTTGTTACAATACTTAATCCAAGAGTTCCCTTATCTTCTAAATTGGGTTCAAAATTGCAAGGCAACGGAGTTGAACATTGACAGTCGTAAACTAAGAATTGGGTCGGATGTTCAATGCCGATTTATAAAATAATTTTGATTAAATTTTAAAAAGCAAATAGTTACCTCAGGAGTCGAAATTTTTAGAATAATAATGAAAAAAAAACAAACAAATAAAAAGAATTCACACAATAATATGTGTTTTTCTTTTGGAGTTTAAAAAATTGTAAACATTTCTAACCATAAAATCAATAAGCATTAAAAAAAATAACACACAATACTTTCAATCTATTTCAGTCAAAAAAATAATAAAATTGCCTTAGAAATTTGAATTTATGCTGAGTACTGATAATAAAAAAAACTGGTTCATCCCCTTGGTATTTCAAACTTATTTATTGTTATACTTAAAGGGGAAAAAAATCTAAATAACGTCCATAAACTATGAAAAGAAATAACATAAAAAAAAAACATTAAATAATAATTCTTTTTTCCCCAACTACAAAAGCGGAGAAAACAATTTCCCTCATTTTTCTTTTAAGTCTCAAAAGCAATTAGAAATCAAAAGAACATGTAGAAAAAGAGTAACTAGGAAAGAAATAATCTCGTGCACATTCATTTTAGTATAATGGAAAACTTACATCATTTTAATTGATTTTGTAAGAAGCAGTTTATTTTAACAGAAAAATAAAGTTTTGCATTTCTTTTTGTTTAATTGAATACACCTTAAACCATTACTTAACGTATTTAAATTATTCCTTAAGTTAAAAATAGTTTCAAAACTATATTTTAATGAATCAAGTTCTCATGATATTAAAATAATTTAAGCATGATAAACAAAACAAACAAAAGTGGCTGCTTCCACCTATTCACTACTGGTATAAAGCAAAAAGACCAGGACTCTCTCTATCTCTCCCTGGTGACAGGCAAACCAACACCTGCTTATCCCGACTGGCCCGTGGACACCTGAAAAGTCTCACATTTTCTGCAAATCAAAAGATCTTTTCTCTTTGCCCTAAATGCCAACAAAACCAGGCATCACCTGAGCACATCTTGAACTGTTTAGGGCTGGACTGGAACGACATTCATTCCTCTCCCATTCTGGTTTCGGAGTTTCTTAATATCAACGGATTCATTGATCTGGTCTGACCCCGTCAGACCAGATGGGAATTAGCAAAACAACAACAACAACAAGCATGATAAAAAAAATTTTTAAGTTTCCCCGTTGAAAACAGAAAAATATTTTATTTCTTCTAATATTATAAAATCGTAATAGCCTCTCTAGATAATCTTGATTTAAAAAAACAATCTTCGGATTTCAAAAAAAAAAAAAAAAAAAAAAATTTTATATATATATATATATATATATATATATATATATATATATATATATATATATATATATATATATATATATATATATATATATATATAAAAATTTATATATATATATATCTTTTTTTTATGCTGTCCGGTCTGTTACCAACTTTTTTAAAATTAATTATTGAAGCTTTATTAACTTCTAGTCAATGATAACTGATTACTATTTAGTACTATACAATATTTGAATCATAACGTCTAAGTTTAAAAAATTTACACGTAGTATTGAAAAGAAATCAATTATGTTAAGTTGTCCGTAAAATTACCTGTTACTGTATTTATTTTTTTAGTTCAATGATGATGATGACTTTAAAGATCCACAGGTCAAAACTTTAATTCAATCTTCATTCAGACTATTTTTACGTGTGCAATACATTAATATTAATCACTAACAATGATCAATTTTAATTCCATTTTTAAAACAATTTCAGTTTCAAAAATGCCTTAAATTAAATTTTAAAATCACCCTTATCTAATTTATATTTCCTGGGCCTCCAACATAGCCTGGTTGGTAGGACGTTGGACTCGTGCTCGTGGAGAACGGGAATTCGAATAGCAATCACATCATTTTTATTATACAGTTTTCGCCATTAAAGTATCAAATAATAAATAAGAGGACTGGAATACAAAAAGCATAAGGCCTAGTTTATACGCTCGTACAAAGCACACTGTTAGTAAGAAATTTTTTTCTAACACATACAATATCCGCAGATAAAGCTTTAAAAGCGACTAAAATGTTTCAATATTAAAACCAAACACATTTTTTTTTGTGTGATGTTTGAAATCAATATTCTTCCATCTCCTCCAATGTAAATTTTCGAATAAACCGTAACTACACAACCCTTATTCAACTATATTTGTTGAAATTTAAAATAGATTTTGAATTGAATTATTTATTTAATTACTTACTTCCCATTTCATTAGGAACGTAATCTTATTTGCAAGCTGGAAAAAAGACATGCTATAATGGTCTAGGAGGCACTGAAGTTTAACACTAGATTGCCCAAGGAAGTCATTTTGACTGCTTTTTAATTTCAATTCGAAAAACAATGATGACACAATTCCTTAGAATTTTGTGACTTTTTGTACAACATATAATTTTTTTATTGTTAATATTTACTAATAACTTGTTAAATAACTGTAAATAACATAAAAAATGTTAAAAATTAATTTTAAACAAATTTCTTTACACATTATTTATTCTTTCACAATCCTGTCATTTTGACTCCTTTTGGGCAATATAGGTATTTCAGTCATTCCAGTGTTCATTTTAAGATATTTAATATATCAGCATAATTTTTTCGATATCAGCCTAATTTCTTCGATCATACATTTGAACAACTGCACGAAATACATTGTTAGTGGAAACATATTTCAAACACACAATACCCACAGATAAAGCATAAAGAAAAAAGACCCAAAATGTACCAGTGTCACAACAATACGCATTTCCTTGTATTAATCTTCAAGATCAATATCCTCTCCTCGTCCATCTCCCTTCATGTAAATTACTTACTTCCCATTTCCTTCAGAACGTAATCTTAAGATTTGTAAGCCAGAGAAAAGACATGATATAATGGCCCAGGAGGCAAGGCATTAATCTTGCTTTCGGAATTTGTTGCATAATCTGGTCCGCTTCTCTGCCACCAACCGACGAATGTGTATCAGAATTGATTTCATAATTAAGTCCTTATGTTTCTTCGGATCGAAACTATGGTTTGCGATAATTACTCAACACATTCGGAAAGAGAGCTGGGAACGAAGAATATCGATAAAGCATCGATTTCATTTGGGCATAGCTAATTTCGAATACTTAATCTCAACAGATTATTGAAACTTTCAGTTTAATGAAAGAGAAGGAAAGATGAACAATGGGCTGGAGCATTTAACTATACTTGTAAGTATTTCATTGACTTTTTATTGAAATTGGCTTTGTAGAAATACAATAAGAAACAGTCCTAGTGCAATTTAGACTATAGAATAGAACTATTATTTTAATTAAATAATGAATGAAAAATAAAAATGCTTTTATGTACATAGGTATATATTGTCAAGCCCCGAGTACCTTTTTTCATTAATGTGAGAAATACTTTTTATGAAACAAAAATCAAGCATTTATATATAATATAATAACTATGACAAATTCCAAAAATCTCCAATTTTTCGATAATTTCTGTTTAATTTCTTTAAGAATATTTCTAGATTTTTGAATATTTTTATGGATATATATATATATATATATATATATATATATATATATATATATATATATATATATATATATATATATATATATATATATATATATATATATATATATATATATATATATCTGGGAAATAATAAAAATATTAATATAATAATAAAAATATTTCTGGGGCAAAAAAATAAAGATGTTAAATAATAGTTAATTATAAGTAATAAAAACATTTCGAAATAACAGAATTTTAGTTAATCAAAAAATATATTCAATGTAGTACTTATTCTGCAAACAATTTAAACATTGCTTTGAAAAAAACATTTTTTTAAAGTACAATAAAAAATTGGCTTGAAATTTTTTTTTCATTATTGAACATAATAACTTCATGTTTATTATTCCAATGATATTTTGCGCACCAATTTAATTTACTAAAAGAAATACAAATTATTGTTCATTTTTCTAATCTTACTTTGAAAAATATACGATAAAACATTTTTACCATCAGAATAAAGCATCGTAAACTTAGTTTCCTTTAAAGTTTTTTAAGGTAAATATTATTAAGGTAAAAACGTAACTCCAAAGTAATCAGCCGAGTAAGACCTCGTAGTTTAAAACGCCAGAAAATAAAAACATTATTCGCTAGCTCATTTTCGATGTTAAGAGAAAGGAGCAAAAAAAGTGCGTTCATAAAACATATCTTTTCATGCGGATTAAAACTGGAAAAAAAAAGGACGACGAATAAATAATTTTGTTTGGCTATAAAGAATACCGTTAAGGCAAAAAAAATTTTTTTTTGAATAAATGAATAAGCACACTAATATATATATATATATATATATATATATATATATATATATATATATATATATATATATATATATATATATATATATATATATATATATATATATATATATATATTAGTGTGCTTATTCATTTATTTTCTTTGGAAGAGAGTAAATGTAAAATAAACGAACTATAAGATGAATTAGGTATTTTATTTTATTACCGACGTTGAACAGCCGACCCAATTCTGAGTTTACAACTATCAATGTTCAACTCCGTCACCTTGTAATTTTGAACCCAACCCAGAAGACAAAAGAACTCTTGGCTCAAGCATTGGAACAAAGTAGCCTTCGCGGAGGATTTTTGGTGGAACTAACCCACACTTGTGTTACATGTAGAGGAAAACCACGAAAACCTTTCACGATTAGCTTGACAGCAATGGGATTTTAGCCCATGATCCGTCTACCACTGAGGATATTCTACGTCATCACTGTGGTCGGTACGAGCTGTGTGCGGAATTCGTATCGACCAGCCATCACTATGATTCGAACTCGCTTCACTTCACTGGGAGGCGAACGCTCTATCGCCTAAGCTGCCGCGGTTCTGAGGCGAGTGCATTGGCGATTTGTTCTAAAATTTTCTTTATTTTGAAACCACCAGGATCCCGGTAGCAGAAATCCTTCAACATGGCAGCGGGCGATGCAGATTATTACAGTATTTGCAGACTATTTTCTTATCAGAAGTTGCCGTTTTTGTTTTAAAAGGGAAAAAAATGGGGGAAATTTTTTTTCTAAAAAAAAAAAATAATCTTAAAACTTGTTTTTAATAAAAATTAAAAAGTTGAATTGAGAGAGAATCGCAAAGAGCAACGAGTAAAGATATTGTTTTCTATTATTTGAAAACAGACTTAACTGTAAAGGGATTTATTTCTCGTTTTAGTATCATTGTATAAATTTCAACTTAAATTTAAATAACATAACGTTTTGATGTGTAAGTACCTTATAATTTTAGATTCTGTTACAACATACTTGTTATATTAAGCTGAATTTTGTACAATAATAATCTACATTTGACAGCGTTGATGTCGCAGACAATTGTGGATATATGAAGGTAGAGCTCTCTTTTTTGATTCTGCTACCAAGATGTCAACTTGCTCCGCTTTGAAACAAATTTTTTTCAAAGAGGTAGCAAAGAATATGTTAAATGTATAATTCTTCGTTTTGTAACTTTGAAAGATATCTTATCTCACTACTACATGTGAATAAATCAAAATGCAATATGTAATGAAACGTAATTTCAGTTATCTGGCGAGGTTCTAAATATCGCTCATGGGCTGCAATAGCGGCACAACTCAAAAAACCATGTTTTGAGAAAAGTGGGTTTAAAGTTTTCATTGTTATGGAAAATGCATAAGAAATGTTTTAGTTTGCTTAAACGAAGATTACCTTCAAGTTGAATTATGAGTTGTGCTAGCATTACTGCTGAAAGAATGTGTATTTTCATATTTACACCTGTTCTTAGTCCAAAAAGCGTGTTTTTTGAGTTGTGCCACTATTGCAGCCCATGAGCGATATATCAGCAAAATAAACTGAAATATTAAGTTTTAGTTTTTAAACTGTACAAAATATTGTGCTGAAACCGGAACAGTAGACATCCGTGTGCCATTAAATCCAGACATAAATAAAGGGGGAAAAAGCATAAACTCTTTGTTGAAATAGGACAAGTTCACAAAAGAGTATATACATGGTGTTTTTCAAAGATTGCCTGTAACATTTTATTTACCAAATTATTAAGAAATTATCAAAAAGGTACGAAACTTCTTCTTTCATTAAATAATGTTTATTTTACATTTTGATACATATATTTTTTATATACTCTATATATACTCTTATTTTTCATAAAATATTTTAATTGTGTACACCACATTATAGAAAAAAAAATAAAGTGAAACATTTAATAAACTAAACTCAGAACTAGTTAAAAATTGAGAAATCATAAAATGGCGCCCACGAACGAAATAGTAACTACTAAATATTACGGGGACAAACAAGTTTAGATGGGATATTTTTTTCCGTTTCAATTCAAAATGAAATTAAATGCTTCATTATTAACAAGGATTCTAAAAATATGTATTAAGGGCGAACATTTAAAATAAAAAAGGAACTTTATAATTATTGAGCATTCAAATAATAATTTTTGATGATTTGATTACGGAACTTTTTATAACTGAAATTAGATTTATGTACAATAAAAATAGACAACAGCAACATGACGATGTTTAATTTCAATCATAATTTTTTTAAAATTATAAATTTAAATTGAAGTTGCGAAAATAATAATTGCGATAATTTGTCACAATTTCAGAGATTTGGTGCAATGAAAGCATAAAATAGAATCGTTCTAAAATGAAAAGATAAAATCACATTTTTTATTCAGGCTTTTACAATAATTGTCGCATAAATGAGTCACTAAAATACAATGAAAAAAAATTTACACTATTTAAAAGATGATATCGATAACAAATAAAAATTTGAGTGGTAATAAAAATTTGAAGATGGCAGATACTATACGTTTTATTATACCTTACATTTACATTTACACTCAGATAGCATTTGTATACTAGTTTTTAGTTACTTATTAATTTTTTGTATATTCACAGCTTGAAAATAATGTAAAATTTTAGAGCATAAATGTTATTTATACTATTTTTTTGAGTCTTTTGGCAACAAATTACGTCAGCGATCAAGATGATGTGATGTCAGTGAGCAAAGATTAATAAAGAACTTCCAGTTAATCCAGGTATCTGACGTCATTTGTTTTTAGTCAATTTTCACTGCAGAAAGTAATCATCTAGGACGGGAATCGGCCAACGAACATTCAACAAAAGCGGTGCGAAGTCGCAATTAATAATAATAATAATAAAAAAAAAACTCAAGGTAAATATCATAGTTTATTTTATGCCTAATCAACAAATACAAACTAATACAGTTTGTTCAAAAAATTCTATGTGAGTTTATAAAAATCCATTAACTAAATACGAAACCCGATATTCAATCAACTAAATTAGATATAAGCAGAAAAATAGCAACTTAAAATCTTCAGCAAATCACTGAAAAGTGTATTACAGCGGGAACCCAGCGTTGCATTGCCTTGTTTAATGGTTCCATCTAAAATCTAACCTTAATAGACATACCCTCCACCTAAGCACCAAAATAAAAGTAAGAGGGTTTTTCCCACAAGCTATCATCATAGGACGAGGGAAAACAAGAAGAAAAAAAAAAGTAATGCTTTTCACCGCAACACAAGATTACAGATAACAAAGTTGGAAACGACTGTCCCTAATTAGCCGGCGGCCAGAGCACTATTTCGCCTCAAAATACGGAAACTATACCGATAAGGGAAATTTCTTCTTCAGTGTTCCCTTTTTATTTCCGTTGTTCCTGTATTATGTTGGGGCATTACCTTCGATGAAATGATAATATAAGCATAAATAGAGGGAAGGTGGAAAGTGTAGATGCCCAGGTCAAATATGGTTTTTGAAAATAAATAGAATAAACAAGTCGAATAATTCAAGGGAATATTTTCAGGGGAAAAGAAGTTAGGGATTTCTTTAGACAAAAAAGGGATTTAACTTTCTTCATGTAGAATTTTATGTAAGTGATTTCTTAATTTATCATTTAACTATGTAATATTTTAGAATGCTTTTTTTTTTTTTAATTTCATTTCATACACTGAAATGAGTTCTATTTAACCTAGTTACCAAATTTTTACGCTTTATTTCAATGTTATTAAAAAAGCTTTGTTAAACAAACACAATTTCTTGATTTATCAGGTAGCTAAATAATATTTTGAATGCTTTTTTATTTCATTTTATTTACTGAAATGTGCTCTATTTAACCTAGTTACCAAATTTTTACGCTTTATTTCAATGTTATTAAAAAAAGCTTTGTTAAACAAACACAATTTCTTGATTTATCAGGCAGTTAAATAATATTTTGAATGCTTTTTTATTTCATTTTATTTACTGAAATGTGCTCTATTTAACCTAGTTACCAAATTTTTACGCTTTATTTCAATGTTATTAAAAAAAGCTTTGTTAAACAAACACAATTTCTTGATTTATCAGGCAGTTAAATAATATTTTTAATGCTTTTTTGTTTCATTTTATTTACTGAAATGAGTTCCATTTAACCTAGTTTTCAAATTTTTAAGCTTGATTTCAATATTATTATAGCAGCTTCGAAAAAATTCGCCAAATATTTACATCTTAATAAGTTAAAATTTATCATTTTTTTTCCAAAGGTGATAGATTTGTGAAATTTGAAAAAATACTTAAAACCTTAAAATTTAATATCGTAAGGTATAAAAATTTTGAATTATCAGGTATAAAATTTTTTACATCATTTTAAAGTATATAATACATGGCAAAATATAAAACAGTGAATTTTGTTGAATAGTGCCCGAGAAATCGAGTTTTAAATATACGACTTTTTCAAAATTCGATTTCTTAGGAGTTATTCTACTGATTTAGCTCAAATTTTGTGTTTTGTCATGTAAAATTACATACTTTAAAATAATGCATAAAATTATATACTTTACTTTCAGTTTTTTTTCTATTATTAAATAAAATAATAAAACCAAACAGATATTTATTAAAATTCATTTTTTGCAAGAACTATTTTTGGATAAACGAATTTTATAATCGTGTTAAAAATTTTTTCAATTCGCTTAAAAAGTTCTCGAGATAAGGCAAAATACGCAAAAAGTAAAATTAACAGTAAGTGGTCCAAAATAAAATTAATATTGGATCGCTCTCCTGACCAAACTATGGGACCACATTTCTCAGATCGCAGATATCTCCAATATTTTTGATCAGAAATCTGAATCTGTTAGAAAAAGGTATGTTTATTCAGAGAAAGTACGCTTATGTGTCTGATTTCGTAACTTAAAATATCGTCTTCACTAATTAGTTAGCATATTTGAGGTCACTCCTTCGAACCATTCTAAACGTGAAGTTCTAAAACGTGAAGATCCGATCAATACATCAAAAGTTATTTAGGGTAATCCGTTTGTTTTTCTTTGGAGCACTGTACGTTTAATAGTTACATTAAGACGACAAATATAATGAAGATGGTAAACTTCAGAAAGGATTTATCGGAATAATTAAACAGGTGATTAAAAAAATAAATAATATTCTTTTCATATTGTTCAGGATTTGTATTCTTATGTATTGCCAACTCAATTAAGAAGAAACTTATACAATTGACATTAATACTAACAAATTTTAGGGAGAGTTATAACTAGCTTAATCCATAAAAAAAAAAAAAAAAAAAAAAAAAAAAAAAAAAAAAAAAAAACTAACCTCCTCTTGAAGTATTATTAGTTTTTATAAAATTTCACAATTAAATGTATATGATTAATGTATATGATTTAGAGCTTTTCAAAATATTTTCGTCCTAAAATAAATGTTTTTTAAAAAGTAAGAATATAATAATAGATTTCTAGGTCTTGCAAATAAAATGAAATAATATATGAGTGTGGGACTAAATAATTTAAACATCATAAAACAGAATGCAAAAATTAAAAATCGTACCCTATGTATCAATGTACAGAAATCTAAAAAAATAAATTGAAACAAGATTAACTTAAATATAAGAAATAGTTTAAACAAATTTTATTCTTTTAAAGTAAATGTATTTCAAAATACATTGTCCCAATGCGCACAATAATACTTTTTCAACAATTAATCGATCAAATAAAAAAAAAATTTTTTTTTTTAATGGCGGGCACTTGGAACTATTGTCCATCGGCCACAGAAAGTGCCAGAACTGCTAACTCTCTTTTCGTTACCCAGTGGGCACCTGTGGCGAAGCCACGGTGGTGGAGCAGCGTCGCCCACGTCACACTACCACAACCCGTTTATAGGACTGGTCACATTCACACACAAAGGAGAAAGGACATGGAACACAGATAGAGAGAAAGAAACATCCATGCCTTGCCTGGGATTCGAACCCAGAACCTTTCTGATGCAAGGACAGTTTCCTGCCCCCTACACAGGTCGGTCGGCTCAAATAAAAAATAAAAACTCTGATTCCAAATTTTTTTTCTTTAAAAAAATAAATTGAGACACCGTCAAAGAAAAATTAGAATGATTTTTTTAAATAATGTAACAGTGATTATTTTATACCTATCGATATGTTTTAAAGTGAAGTTAACTATTTTTACGTTATTTCAAGCATTTTTTGTTAGGCACAAATTATTCCACACAAAATTAGAGGAAAAAAAATTATAGTGACACTATTAATTAAAATTCACTTATTTTAGAAAATACAATTAAAATAAATTTAGTCGAAAATTTAAAAAAAATATATTTGGCTAAAAATCATAAAATAACAAAGCGGCATAGCTATAGCTTTAGCATGCTATTTTATTTCACAATTTCTCTTTTTACTGTGCGTAAGAAGATGTGTAAAACCGTATTCGAACGATTTAAATAAAGAAATTGCACACGATTCTACAGAACTCTGAACATTAGGAAAGTTAAAGACCTTTTTATAGATCGATCGGGTCGAACATTATCTCATTAAAGACCAAATCAACAGTTACCGTAAATTTCTCATAACCCCACTGAGCAAGTAACTCCTTATTTTCAGTAAATTACGGGCAAAAAAGAGCACACATCATTAAGAAACGGTAAAATATATAAATTTTTTTCTTTTCTTGAAGACACGACGGAGCAATTCAGACTGAGAAATTTTTTTTAAAAATCTTCCTCCTTCGTCATTCTCTTCAACCCCCGTTCCACAAAACGTTCCAAAAAGGGGAAGTTTGGTACATGATAAGTAGATGAGATTTGCATCGATTTTCGGCATGTACGAGAACAAGACTTTTGGAGTTTTCTTCGGGAGATACTAAGTTTTAAATTCTGAATGAAGTTCAGCGATAAAAAGTGGGGTTATAAATCTTACTGCCACTAAAATGGTAGACAGCGCAAGGCATCTTCCAGTATTGAAAAGAAAAGAATAAGGTATCAGAAAGTTCTTGTCAAGTATAAATAAATCTTGAAAGACATACCGGCTGATATAGGGCTTGGGGTGAAATAAAGCCTCTTTGGGACTTAGTTTATTTATTAAAAATATATTTTAAAGAAAAGGGAGAAATTTCTTCATACTACGCATAAGAAAATAGAAGGATTAATAAATTTTAAACGACTGGAGAGGCAATATTGCAAATAAGCATAAGAAAAAAGTTTTCGTTTTTATACTTCCAAACTACTAAACATGCCTGTTTTTAATGAATGTAGTTAGAATGATTGTCAAAAATGAAATTTAAAGAGTACATATATTAGGGGCCATGAATTTACATTTCAGCAAGGAAAAATGCTAACAAACATCAAGACCTATTTGATAGTCGAAGGAAAAATAGATAAACTGAGAATAGATTGTTAGAAACACTTCTAAGGTCTCATAGGTTAATCGATATAGTTTTGATCTTTTTTCATCCCACCATCCTCACTAGTGATTCGTCATATTTCAATAGCGTTTTAGCTTTTTCCTCCTTTAACCCCTTAACTTGTGCGCTCGAGTTAATTCGAGCGGCGTTGCATTTTATGCTGCTATAATTTTTCACACTTGAATATAATCGAAAATAACAATGTGAAAGCCAAGAAAAAAAAATCGTTTTATTGATATTTATCATTTACATAGGATTGTAAGCTATAACACTTATTTATTCAAGAATAAAATATAGCCTTTTTCCCATGGAACAAAAGCGCAGTACATCAAAATTGTCCACCAAAAGAAAAGTTAAACCAGAAGAGGTCACAAATGGAAACATTGTTCTAAAGTGTGCTTTTTACATTAAAAAATGTCATTTTTTTCGGCCGGTTTTTTTTTTCTCCAAAAAGTCTACTCTTAAAGGGGTTAAATATTTATTTTCGATCTTTAAAAGTCTAAACATATGCATTAAAGGCGTTTATTAAAAAACGCTTAGTATTTTTTACTATACAATAATTCGACATGTAGGCGCAAGTATTCGGCATGCAACTATTCATGAATATAATTCGAGAAACGCTCCAAAACACTCATAGAAATCAAATAGACATTGTGTAAAATTAGTTTAAGGGGATAAAAACTAAACACGTTAAGACGTTCTCAAAGTAGTAAGATCAAGTAGGGTTTTCAACTAACTCTGGTGTGGAACTAAATGGGAAATCAAAGGAAATAAAAGAAAGTAAGACTACTGGGGTGCTTTGGGATCGGGGGATCCGCCTTTAACTGGAGGAAAAATCCCCCAGAAGGTAATCAATCGAAAGCGATAAATATAAAGATAAGAGGGGACTTATTAAGTTACTCATCAGAGGTGGGGTAGCGCTAGGATGACCATGGCTAGAGAACTGAGCGTCCTGGAACAAGACGATGTAATTAAAATATATAGTTATTTACTTAATATTTGTCAATGAAATTGTACTCTACTCTTAGAAAACTTGAAAAATGCTAAATTTTCTGAATGAGAGAGTGAGGATTCTTTGATTCAGCGGTTCCCAATTTTTTTCGGTTACGGAACCCTATATAATCAACTTTCGTTCGGTGGAACTCCGACTTTATTAATAAAGTTTATTAAGGTAATTGTGAACGTTATAACCTAAGAAGGACTACATTTAAAAAATATAATTAGAGGAATGAAGATATTTAATAGTTTTATCATTGATAATCTTAAACTAGGTTTTATATCCGACAGTTAAATTTGCAGTACTTGTGCTACACTTAGCCTAGTTATGAATTTGTTTTGGGTGCGTATGCATAATTTGAAAATGGCTCAAATAAGCTGCATTATGGTTCATTTCGAGATGAAAACTTAAAAGAACTATTATAACTGTTGAAAAGCACTCTAGGAAATACTAATGCAATATTTTATAAATGCTGTTCTTTTCATAATGTATTCAATATATTATTATTAAAATATTATAGATTTCTTTTAAAAAGAAAAGGCTACTTCCATTTCATTGGCATTTCACTTGAAATAATTTCATATAGGGAACCAGAAGATTAAATAAATTATGAAATACAATTATAAATTATTATCACACAACTATAAATTATTATGATTGTGCGGTAATAATTTATCTACAATTCCACAATTATAAATTATTAATTTAATAAAAATAAATTAATAAAAATAAATTCATAATTCATTGTGATGCCACAATTGGCATTACATATTTATTTCCTATCTTTTAAAATATCTTTCATTACTTAAGCTTATTATTATTAATAGAATTATATTTAAAATAAATCAAAGACTTAATCTTTTAAAACGAACATAAAATATTTATTCTTTTCTTATAGATCAATGTAACGGATACTTTTTATTTCATTACTAGGCAGACTTATTAATTCACTGTCACCTCTAATCGAAAACAAAAATCTATTTATAACTTTTTGTTCTAAATTTCCAACCGCTAAATGTTTCAGTTGCATGGTTGTAATAATTCTCATAAATTTGTTGGCGACTCGTGATCGCCAAGGTATTCTTTTAAACCAAATACAGTACACTCTCGATTATCCGTGCGTGGATTATCCGGTTTGCGGATTATCCGTGCTCATTAAGGAGTTACCCAAAAATATGAAGAGAAACATTTTCAAGATTAAAAAAATTTGATTCATGAAGTTATAACACTACCAAATTTTTGGAGCCAATATTCGTTATTGGATTGCAGTATATGGAATATCAGCAGCATGGTCAAAGGTAAAATCGTCTACTTATCACGATCTTGGAGAAAGATCATACCGCTAGATGAACAATCCTCTTCAGATGTTCAAGAAAAATATGATAACAGCATTCTCGAACAAGCAAAAGAAATCGAAGGTTTCGAAATTCTTGATGAAGAAAATTTAGAAGATGGGTTTCAAAGTGATGCATGTGAGCCTGGGCTTCCAGTATTTGACTGATGAAGACATCGTTATGTTGTTAAATCAAATAGTGATGATAGTAACTGGAGATGTAGTAAATGAATGAAATGCAATTTCTCATTCTGCTGCTCTGTGGAAACTTTGTTAGATTATATGGGAGGACTTGATTACAGTGACATTACTGTTGCTCGTAAAATATGTGTATCGATATATGGCGAAGACGCATTACACATTTATTAATAAGGAAAATTTCTAGTTTGATGTTATGCATGCAAATGTCAGTAACTTTTATATCTTTTGTACTGATATTGAATTTTTCTTTAATAAGAGGAGTTTTCGGATTATCCGTGTTTTTCAATTGTCCGTGCGACCTGTCCCGGTGATTAACCCGGATAATCGGAAGTGCACTGTATTGAAATGCTAGTTGGCTTTCTTTTAGCTATGATATATTATGATAAATCGCCAATTTTGGATCTCCTACCCATACTTTCTATGTCCGTTGGGAATAATTATATTCACTTGGAATTCAAAATTTGTGGTGACTAGGAGTCCCCTTTGGGGTGCTCCTGTCCCAGCCATCCTAACGGTTTAAAAATATATTCAATCATAACGAAATGCTAACAAAAACTTTTTCAATGTGGAAGTCATATTTCCTTGATCCCTTCAAGGGATTTATTTTGATAATTGGTAATTATTATGATGTTTTGTATTGATGGCCATTCTCTACAGTCTTCAAGAAATATTGCTTAATAAATTGGATTTTCATATTCACGATTCATGTTAATGTCCTGGAGACTTTCATTTTGTTTCATCCATTTACTTTTATTAATGGCCTAAATGAACAATCATGAATTCCACTATACGAATATTGGCGGCTACTGACGGAGAAACAAACCTCCGTCATATTCATAATTGTGGATTTATCTAAACATAATCAGAGGTTTCAAAACTCATCACTGGCTATAAAACGTACTAACTAGCAGAACACTTTTTTAACTGTTCCATGGAATCAAAGGGTTCCGCCGAACACCATTTGGGAATAGCTGTTTTAGTTCATGCTACCGCTGTCTCGGGGAAGTGCTACTCTGAGTTTCGACAAGGCATCCTCATCAAAATGGTACTTTCTCGAGGACTAATTACAATTTATAAATTATTAATTTATTTTTAAAAAGTGAAAATAATATTTTATAAACACAATTCATAAAAAATTAAGAAAATGAACGTGAGAAAAAGTGTCTTGTGTTATGTAAGCCAGAATAGAAGGGCGAAAACGTTGCATCTTAACAGAAAAGAACTTAATTTTGAGTTCAACTACATTTTATTTAGAAAAAAAGCATGTAATTTGCAATAAAAAAAGAAGCATAAAAAATGATCTTACAAAAGTAAACAAAAAAGATAATGTTTAGTTTTAATAGCGTGATGCATGAAAGCCTGTTTTTAATCTGAACGAAGAATAATTAAGAGAAAATTTCTTCTCCATAAAAAATGTATTCGAAGTGTTGGAAAAAGTATCTCACTTACCGAGAAAAGAAATATTTAATTTTGTTATTTCACAGTCAGTTGCGTGATAAAATACGTATATATAGGATCCAAGAATTTAAAAAAAAATTTTAATTAAAAGAAAAGAACACAGAGAATAAATTTTGTTTTCCCAACTATTCTTTAAACAAACATAAAGCACTATCTTCTTTTTATTCTGATGAAAACTTCTAAAATGTTTCTTTCTTCTTTTTCGAATTTTTATATTTTGCTTTTGACACTTGTTTTAAGGAATTCTTTAAAATTGTATTATACTTAACCCTTTGGCGCAAAATGCTTATTAAACATACTTTTTTACCACGTTTATATCAAACTTGCCTTCGTGTATGTCTGTTTGGGTGGAATTTTGTAATCGATTTTAAACTAACTTACCGACTAGTTACAGACTTCAAATTTGGCACATAGTTCAGAATTGGATGACAATGCATGAAAATGAAGAGAAATAAAATAAAATTACAAAGTAAAATAAAATTAAAGAAAAATTAATATTTTTGCGATTGTCTTTTGTTGTCGATTTGATTATTTCAAATTAGTGTCACATGTCAGTTGAAACGTTTTGTGTACAGTGAGTTAAAAAATTGAGATTTTGGAAATGAGTACAAAAAAAATAAATAAATAAATTAAAAGTAATATTTTTAAAAACCACGTTTTTGTAGTGGAGAATGATAGTTAAAAAACAAATATTTGAAAAACGAAAAACGTGGTGCGCATGAAATACATAACTGTACATATATATACACATACATATACACATTTTCTTACTCATACACATGCACAGCCACATACACAAATATATTCCACATCCACATACAATTAAAATTACAGATATACATAACATATACATATTCTCATGAGCACACATACACACACTAATATAACATTACTGTTATATTAGTGCGCCCCACGTTTTTCAAATTTTTATTTTTTAATTATTATTCTCCACTACAAAAACGTGGTTTTTAAAAATATTACTTTTTATTTTGATTTTTTTCATTATTTTACAATAATTTAGGCTAAAATAAGTAAAAAATATTATAATACCAATTTATGTAATTTATGGTTATGAAATACAACATGAAACACCGGTGTCTTTTTCTGCGTTAAAGGTAAAATCTTCCAAACAATAATGTCTCAAACTTGCACTTATTTTCATGTATTTATATCTAAGAGAAACAGTTATTCATCATTGAAATTTCTTTAATTTATAAAATTAATTTTTGATAAATTTTTAAATAGGAATTAAAAAGAAATCGCAAATTTCTTTTTTTTTTTGGTATTTTATATTTCAGTACAAATATAATTCCGATTATCTCCAACAGATTTTTTGAGTGACTATTAAACTGTTAAAAATAAAATTAAAAATATATCAAAATATACTTTTACTTGTAATTAGAGAGTCAGAAAAAAATGTTTAAAAGGAACACCGGTGTCCCATCTGCGTTAAAGAGCTAATGAAATGTCTCTGATTTGAGGGAAGCATTGTGTTCTGACCCTTGTTTTTTTTTAATGCTATTAACTCAATGAACGGCGTTACGTTCATTGATTTAATAGCATGAGGAAACAGGTATAAAGCATAGAAAACCGGTATTAATAACCAAAAGAAATTAAAAAAAAAAAAAAACATTGTAAAGGAAAATTTCTGGTACAAATTTCACAGAACGATATTTTTTTTCTTTTCTTTTTTTACACTCACATAGTTTGCAAAATTCATTAAAATCTTGTAGTGTGTGAAACATTTTGATTGCAGTTAAGAGGAAAAAGAGTGCGGGTTAACTCCATCAAAAAGTCCTCCACAAAAGCAAATTTCTCCTAATACTCAATCCAGGAGTTCCCTTGTCTTCTGGATTGAGTTCAAAATTATAAGGCTAAGGAGTTGAACATTAGTAGTCGTAAACCCATATAATTGGGTCGGCTGTTCAACGACGGTTATAAAATAAAATAGCTTCAATACCAAAGCGTTCAAAAAGCTATAAGTTCATGCGGCAACAGAGCCTTTGAAAAACAACCGTTAACTTGTAAAATCAGGTTAAGCGAGTTTGGTCGTAATTCCTAAACAGCAGGAGGTAACATGCAACCAAAAAATAGTTTTTAATTACGATAAATACCAGATATACAATACCTCCAAGACAAGAACAGAACTTTGAGCAAGGTAGATGGAGATAAGAGAGCCGTACACGGATATTGCATTAGAGAAGGGAGGGAGGGTGGATTTTAAAGAAAGCTTTTACAAGATTTTCCACCTGAACAAGGAGAAAAATGGAATCCTGAAGTGGAGTCGTTTATTTTACTTAATGCTGAGACTAAGAGGACGAGTGTTCTTAAAAGAACTTTCAGTATAGATAATGGAAAACTGCAGCCATCTTTTGCATACTGAAGAAGATGGGAGGAAAAAGCTATTTAAATCTATTTGGGAGAGGATTTCTCATTTAAAGTGATACACAGTGCATCTAGTATAGCCGTTATGAATGTGAGATCAATAAACAATTCAATACGAATTGGAGAGAATTCAAGAGAAATTTGTTGGGAAATAAGATTTCAAGGAATGTCTGAGGAAGAGGGTTTTTTTCCCCGATGAATTCATCATTTGCAACTAGACATTCAATCACTTTTATTTTAATAAATGTATGACAGTTGAAGAACAAAGGGAAAATATGCCAAATGACACTTTTGGGATTTAAAAAAAAATCGATTTATTTTGAGTATTGTAAGCTGTTAACATTGAAAACTAGTTTCAGGGGAAAAACACAGTAGAAGCCTGTACGAAAGATTTTTTAATGAATTTTGCATCGACTGTAATAAACTTGATACATGTTTTTTTCTTATCTTATTGTTCATATTTTAATCTTCATTTTATAATGTTACAATTACAAAAATTTTAAAAATTAGCGCTAATAAAAATACAATGTTTATAACTTATCTTTAAATTAGCCGTAAATTGCTATACTTGTAAAAAAAAACATTTAAATTTGATTTTATTTTCAAACTACACGAATTTGGTTTTCATTGCAAGTAGGACTTTTAAGAACGATTTTTTTCGGAAAAAAAAAAGATCTAACAAAACTATATTTATTGTGAACATTGTCATCAATACCAAGTCCATAAGATGCTTTTTCTCCGTCATTTTCAGCAGACTTAAGTGCAAACATAGCCCCTTTTTTTGTCGCCCTTGTATGTTTTTAGAGTGGCAGCTGAAATTCAACGGTCATCTTCATTTCGGCTGCTGGGCATAAATTTATTTTTATTTGTTCCAAAACTGTCAATAACCCTTTGCAACTTTCATTAAAAATTATTACAGCTAAATAAGTTACAATTTTAACTATTAATATAGAAAGTTTCATTCCTTTTTCTTACATAAGTTAAACAAACTGCTTTAATAAAATAACAGTATTTTACTAAAATATTCTGATGAGAGTGAGCAAATTCATTAATTAACTGCGTGTGCAAGTTAATTGGTTGCACGCAAATTTATATACATGTCACAGCACGTCTTGCATCGCTTTGGACATATGCTGATTTTTTACATTTTTAAGAAAATGAATTCGATATTTCGGTACAATAATCCATCTATAGGATAATCTATAAGGATAAACTATCGAAAAATGCAATAAAATTTATTTACTTCGTGAAAATTCTACTGCGTTGTAATTAGAAAAAAAAATAGCAATCGATTTTTTTTCTTCGATATTACAAATAAAGCTACTTGAAGATCTTATTTGAACAGTAGGAGAACTTCATAAACAACTTTTTAAAAGTTTTAGGTAGTATTTTAAAATTATAATATAGTCCACCTCCAGCTTATTTCTTATACTTAAGCGGATAAGATAGAAAATGGGTTGGCCCACCATTGAAATAAAGCCTTCACTAATTATTTACAGTGACCACTTTAAAAAAAAAAAAAAAATTGAACAACACTCATATATTTTACGACCTATCTTGCATAAAACATGTCAGGTTTGTTTTAATTTTCAAGAGAATATTTTGAGGTGTTAGACAATTAAAATACCTCTCGTTTTAGGTACCTAATTATTAGATTTCCTTTATCGATACTAGGGTTTTCCGTCTGGTAGCTAAGGAAAGAAATTGTCGAAATTCTTTTTTTTTCTTTAAACAACGTAGAGTGCTCCAGGTGAGTTGATACAGAAACACCAGCACACAATGCCGCACCTATGTCCCACAATAGTAATCTGTTTGATAGGGAATATGGTTGTGGGAGGAGAGACAAGTCGCCAACAATTTTTTCCCCACTCGCCTTTCGAAAGACATCCAACCATTAGCTCTAACCCTAACTAGACCTCGGATGTACCTCATGAAAAAACCATTACTTATTAATTATTATAACTTATTGAAAACTTATAAAAAATACTATTACTTGAAACCTTATAAAAAAAAACAATATTACTTGAAACATTATAAAAAAATATTATTACTTGATATACTATGAAGCCGTATAGAAAAATACTATCACTTGAAACCTTTCAAAAAATACTGTTACTTGAAACCTTATAAAAAATACTATTACTTGAAATCTTATGAAAAAAAAAAGTACTAGAAGCTTTATAGAAAAATACTGCTGCTTGAAACTTTATAAATGTAATTAAAATAATAGTAGTCAGGAAATCACATAATTTAAATTGGATTTTGGAGAAGCTAATGTATGCCTTACAAGACAGCAAGAAAACATAAACAAAAAAAAGGAAAATTAAATTACCTAAATTAATACCTGCTTTTATTAAGATCATAATAAAATTGAACACCTCAAATTGATTATTCCTCTAATTAATATAAATATTTTTTAAGATATTTAAAAAAAATAATTTTGCAAAATATTTCAAATTTATTCTGTTGTGTGATGTAGCAGTTTTAAGTGTCAAAAATATGGAATGTTACTTTTAATATTATTTTGATAGGGTCGTTCTATTGATCCAACAGAAATATCAAACTAGTTTCAGAAAAACACAACCAGATAGGTAACTCCAATCGCGAAGAAATCTGATTAACAGTCCCGGTGACAAAGAAGAATTGAATTACACCGTCTCTCAGAATAAGTCAAGAAATCAATCAAGAATCTAATAATGGGGGAAGAACAAACTCCGAAGAAAGTACAATCTGGCTAAAAGGGGTATGAACATATTGGGCAAAATCATATCAGCATTTTATCACTCCAGACGGTTCCATATCTTAGGAAATGCCCGACTTAACAGCACTTTTCTTCCTAGAGAAGAAAGAATGTGCCCGTGTGTTTAGATACAACTAAACTCTGCTCTTCCCGAGACCTAATTTAGCCATACAAAAAGAGTAAAGATAGTTGAAAGAGACAGGGAATGCTGGGACTATACAATGGTTTGGGAACCACTTACAAGGAATTCCCAATGCGACGTCGAAGAGCTAGAGAAGGTTTATACAAAAGCCAGAGCAAAGTAATGGTTTTTGTAGGGTTGCTTGCAAATAAGGGTGTACCTTTCTTCCTGTGTACTGTTCTTCAAAATGAATAATTGAAGATTTTGTCTTTACTGTGCGACCTGTAATGATAGTCAATAAAAAAAAATATTAAGAAAAATTAATAAAAAAAAAGGAAAGACCGAAATTAAAGGTTATTTTTTCTGTTGAGGAAAAAATAAAACGTGTTTCGTTTCAGCTCTGGTATCTAAGAAAAACATATGCTTTCAAAACCGCAAGTTTCATAAAAAATAATTTTTTTCGTAAGCATCAGTTGTAATGTAAGTGACGCTAACCAGACCAATATTCTAGTTTTTATTTGAATTACTATTTTTTGCTAAAACCTTTTCTTTAAATCTGAAATTAAGAAAAAAAAGCCAAATATAAAATTAATTGAAAAGAAAGTTATTATAGTATTATATAACAACGGATTTTATACGATATATATTGACTATACCTAATCATGTGATTTAAATCTGACTTAATTCCATACCTGTAAGCGACACCACGCGTGTGTATCGAACCTGATTGGATTTGGAATCGATAAATGCCAGGATTTACCTAAGATGACATCACTTGCAGGTATCCAATTCATACGATAAAAATTATCCATCCTTTCATACTACAAATCCAAACGTCGTTTCTCATCTTCGATTATGAGTTGTCCTATTTTTTCCTGTTTTCTAATATCTTCAGCTCTTTTGTTGCTAACCTTTCATATTCACGCTCTTCAAACGCTTGATAACGGATTCTTCCAAATACTTACAGTGATAACAAGAACACTGAGATAAAGACGACTACGTCATACTTACATCTTCACGACCAAAAACCATTTAAAGAGTAAATAATCAGAGTAAAGACAGATGAAACACACATAAAGTTTACCTACCCAGTTGAGGATGAATTGCGAATGTTAATGCTTATAGGGAGGTTAATGAACAAACGATTTCTGGATAAACTGGTTGGAGCAAAATTTTACGTAAAACTTTAAAAATGCAACTTGAAACGCTTTTATTCCGTTTGAACTTATAACAAAGTCATCATCAAAATATATACATATAGCTTAATTTGTTTTGAAATGTTACTTATTTATTTTGGAATTTATTTAATTCTCGATTTCGTAAAAACATTGGTAAAATAGATTTCCGTTTAAGACGTAGTGTGCAAAAATGTGAGGTTCCAAAAGAAAACATAGCAATCTATAATAGCTTAACTTCGAGCGCTTTCTGCAAAACTAACTAAGAAACAAACAAAAATATTTTTTCTAAGAACTCTAGATCACTTAGGATCTTAAAGCGAAATCCGTAGTAATCATACGAAACATTGTAAAGCCACAGAAACTTTTCTCCACAAACAAAAATAAATCCTTTAAAAATAAGAAAGAAATATACGTTCCCAAAAATGAAGCTACATTAATCTCCACTAAATGTTTCTGTCTTGTAGTAGTTGCCCCAGAAGCTTTTTCTTTCCCGTTTCCCAAATGTCTTGCTTATCCCCAAAAGGTTACAAGATCACCTCCTGACCTTTCATTAGTTACCCAAAATGGCACACTGAGCGTAAGTTATTATTGCATTAAATGCTTCATCTGCTATTCCGCTCCAAATAGATAAAATATATTTCAAGAAGCTTTAATGTGTTTATCGATATTTTTGTAAGCAATCTTAATTTATCTATTAGATACCATTTAATATTTTATCTTTTTATACCTTATCTATTAAATACTATTTATAATATTAAAAACTATTTAATATGTGACCTATTTCGCTCTGGTCTCTAAAAACATATTCTACTTTACGAAGTACTTTGTATGAATTTATAATTAATATAGACAAGATTGAGAATTTTTTTGAAACTTTAAGAAAATAAGGCAGCATCTTTTTCTTTCTTTTACCCAGCTATCTATTAAACTATATTTGTATTAATACTATTTAAATATATAGTATTTTATACTTCTTGTAGATTTCATTTAGACCAAACGCATATAATCTTAGTATACAAAGGTTATGCGTGTCTATATTTAGTTTTCAAATATGTGTATGTACTAGTGTGGTTAGTTTTCAATACGTATGTGCATTATGCGCATTATTATTTGGAGACTCAAAATTTTTCGCTTTTTCAATGTTTATTTTTATAAATTCAATGTGTATTTCTCTTCTTAATCACCTGCACAGGATATATCCTCTTGACGATTAATATATGTTTAGTTTAATTATTTTTGAGCCTATCCTTTTTCTGTTTTGTTTAATAAAGTTTGTTAAACAAAAAATAGGAAGATTAAAATACATATAATTTCTTAACATTAATTATCTTTTCTAGCTAAAAATGAGCTATAATAAAACTTACGAAATACTAAAACATTTATAATGCAAAATTCGGTTGATCACAATAAATTAAAAAGCTACATAAAAGTAAAATAAATAAATTTATATGCAGGCGAAAAGGAGGAGAGTTTTGAAATTTTTAAAAGAATCTCAATGGAATAAATTAAAATCCTGAAAAAAAGAATTTTATGTATAACTAATGAACTGTAAAAATTAATTTAAAAAAAATGGCAGCACCATTCCTATAATACAATCTTTCTCTTTGGTAAGTGTAGAGAAAGCAGCAACAAATGTAATATTTCTGCACGAATGTTTCGTTTAAATCAAAAATATTAAAATCTATTCCTCATCCAGAAATTGTTTAGATTTAATTGTTAGACAAAAATAAAACTATGCAATAAAATGAAATAGTCTTATGTATTTCTGTAAAAAATGTAACTTCAAGAAAACAGATTAATTTCAATCGATGAAGACTAGTCTATAATATGAAAAATGTACTTTAAAAATTGGAGATGAACGCTTTAGAAGATTTCTTGTAGCAAGCAAGGGGCTGAGCAAATAAGTCAAATTTCAAAAACTAGAATATTTTCCTTACACACAGACATAAAGCAAATCATTTTAAGGAATTTAGGCATCTTTTAAGCCGTAAAAATACGGAAATGGCATCCTAACAGGAGAAAGCCTTCAAGGCAAACTCTGTTTCACCTCCATTCATTATTTAAAATAAAAAGAACACAAGAAAGTAAGTTTGGATAAATCAAGAATAAACCACGTAGTTTCAGATGCTGAGAAACGGTTTTCAAAATATCAAAATGCTAACACGTTATGGCAGGATTAGTTAAGAAGACGCAGCAAGGAAGCAGTATCGAAACTGATTTTGCTCAGCAAGTACAAATTACCCAAATTGAAACTTTTCTGTAATATTTAAAACAGAAGTAGTTATGTGACAGAGAAGTTTTCATTACTTTTTAAAACGAAAAAGATAAATAAAAAATTAACTTCGACAGAAATATTGAGCAGAGAAAACTATTCAACACATCCTCTGTTGCAAGTCAAAGAAAAATCATTATCCCTCTGGAAAGAGCCCGTTTGTATCTAGTGTAGGCAAAATGGATGCCAAGTTCCCAGCGCCAACATATATCAACATCGCCAAACTCTTGAAACGACGTAGCACAGTCTCCATTTCGCTTACTTTCTTATTAATAGTAATAGGTATTAACAACAATAATAAATTAACAAGAAAAAAGAATTATTAAAAATGATATCTAAAAATCGAAACAAATATACGTCTTTCTGTTTGCATTCTACAGCGAAACAAAAGTAAAAATTATTTTTCTCGTATTCGATTTGTCAAGAGCATAAGACGCGACGTTTTTAGTGGTCCAATCAAATTCAATGCTCTTGCAATGTCATATAGTTGTTTCTTTTTCAAGAACGAATGTTCTCTTTATTTATCGAAATATGTCGCCAAGTCTAAGATTCCAGTAAGGCTAAGAAACTAAAACCTTTCTTTTCAATAATTATTTGATAGATATCGTAAAAGATAGCACAAATGAAATTTCTGCATGACGTGTTTAACCTTTAAAAGCTATTATATTGTTTTTGAAAGAATATTAGTATAATTTCATAACAAAATAAAACAGAGCTATATACATATGCGGATGATTACTTAAATCCTATACCGCAATGGCTTTTTCTTAACTTGCTAAGGAGTATAGATTATAAGGTTCACATCATCAAGCTAATACCCTTTGCCCAAGGGGGAAAAATTAAAAGCTTTTCATCAGCAACTAGATGATTTGAATACTCATAGAAGCACCAATTATTCATGTGTACTTAAGTCTTTGTTTACACGTTTAACTTATTTGATCTCTCTCTTTGAATTCACTAAGGAAAGTAAATTTGCAAAAAAAGTTCCTCCAATAAGGAAAAAAAAAAGGGGGATGAAATTTGCTTAAAGCAAAGAAAACCTCATTAGATGGTCCTGTCTGTAATAGGGCAAGGGGTCAAAAAATTAAACCTTCACAAAAGCTGAAGTTAACTTTTCGAGTTTTTTTAAAATGAGTTAATAATATAAAATAAATATAAAAATTAATAAAAAAGTGAGATATTTGTAATCACGAAACCATTTTTATTTATTTATTAATTTGAAAGAACTAAAATAGCTTAAATGTAATAATTTGTAAATGGCTGATGATGGAAACGGAAATTTTTAATCAAATCCCTAGGCTAGATGATCAATTTATGCAACCATGGATCCCTTAATGTTAATTTTACTTCTTGCGTATTTCACCACATCGAGAACTTTTGACGTATCAAAATTTGAACGAAATTGGTCGAATAGCTCGTTTGAAAATACGACTTTTTCAAAATTAGATTTCTCAGGAACTATTAGACCGATTCCGCTCAAATTTTGTATTTTGGCCTTTAAAATTGCATTCTTTAAAATGACGGAAAAATTTACTTACCTTACAATTCCAAATTATTTTCGACTATTATTAAATAAAATAATAAAAAATAATATAATAAGTTTTATTTTGCATAAGGTTTTATTTTGCATATAGGTTTTATTTTGCATGGAATTATCTTTGGATAAACAAATTTTATAACTGCGTGCAAAAAAAACTCCAATTTTAAAATTTTTTCGAGATATGGTGAAAACCGCAAAATATAAAATTAACATAAGGAATCCAAACTTTAGAGCCTTCTCCTGACCAAACTATTGGGACCATATTCTCAAAATCGCGACTATCCTCTATATTTTGGGGGTCAAACCTTCCGAATCCGTAGTAAAAAAGGTAAGTTTATTCAAATAAAGTACATTTTTGTCAGATTTCGTAAAACGTCGTCTGCACTAATTAATTAGCATATTTAAGGTTACCCTCACGAACCATTAAGATTGAGTCCTAGAATGTGAAGATCCGATCAATAGATCAAAAGTTATTCAGGGTGGTTCATTTATTTATTTTTACGCACTGTACAATGTGGAAACAAATAAATAAAATAGAGGGACAATTATTGATCTTCGAAGTCATGTAATTTTTATATATCTTCATTTCTTAATTACTTAAAAAAAATTAATTGAAAAGGGAATTATTTTTTTCTTTAATGGCGGGCACTTGGGGTTAGTTCCATTAGTCACAGAAATGCCAGAACTGCTACGCTCTTCTCGTCACCCAGTGTTCACCTATGGCGAAGCTACTGCGGTGGAGCAGCGTCGCCCACGTCACACAACCACAAACCCGTTTATAGGGCGGGTCACATTCACACAAAGAGGAAAGGACATAGAACACAGAGAAAGAAACATCCATGCCCTGAGCAGGATTCGAACCCGGAGCCAAACACGCTAACCACTCGGCCACCTGGTCGGCGAAAAGGGAAACTTTTCAACAATATTTATGAGCGAACCAGATATTATATTAATACCGAAGAATTTAGATAATTCCTTTTATTTAATATTATTTTTATTATTTTGAATAAAAGTAACTGTAAAAGACTTTATTTTATTCAAGAGATAAGATTTATATTAGATTATTTTTAGATTTAAGAAAAAAAGCTGAGTTTACTTAATAATCGTAAATTTTCGTGAAGAGAACAATTTCATACAAACATAACTTAAATTCCAAGATTAGAAACGTTTCTTATAATTTATTTTCCTACTTCTTTGACGATTCACTGAATCACTAATATATCTCCGCCTCCTTACCTCCGCTTTTTCCCCTTTACTCACTCGTTATATTAGGAATAATTTACAGTTAACTTTTTCAATAAAAAGACGCTGGTTATACAAAGAATAATTAACATCCGTAGTTTAAGTGTTTCATATCCTTTTTCTCAAAAACAAAAAAATCTTATATCTATAAAAACACACAAACTTTAAAAATATGCTTGCAATGATCAATTAACACAAAATGTGATCAAAAAATGCTACTTCAAAAATATGTACATGATAACTACCGTTTCACTCATAAGATAAAAAGTTTTTTCCTTTAGAGAAAACCTAAGATAGGTAGAAACAAAAGGAATTTCAGAATTTTAAACTAGAAAAGATTTCCGGCTTCAGGAAATGGCATCTGTACAGACCTTACAAATAGTTTAGAAACTGAAATTAAAGTGCCTGTAACGTCTTCTGCGGTCACAGGAGGAAAAGATATGAGAAAACATCATGGCTAAATTAACATTTCGAAACATTCGGAAAGGAGAAACTGGTGTGTTATGACGGATGCGGAAAACGGGAGAATGCTCTCTGTTTCTGGGAGAAACGGAAAAGTTTTCTAATTAAATGAGAGAGAAGTGGAGAATAGCAAGTGAGTGAAGGAGTTAATCGGGAACTTTTATAATCAGAATAAAATTTGGCACAGGTCGTCACACCATCTACAGTTTAATTAGGTAGCGAAAGAATTTAAAGATGTATTAAAATTAGGAATTTTAAAGGTTCAGCTTGATGTGCTATAGAATACACGTGATATTTAATGCCTCGATCATTCTCCATGAAAAGGATAAATTCCTTATACTATAAAATAAAAAATTGTATGAATATACGAGGGTTGCTATTTATATTTCTGGCCTAATAATGAAAAAACAAATATGTAGGATCGAAATTGGTTTTATTATTTTTCAAAATATTCTCCATGATGAGCAATACACTTTTGCATGCGTTTGAACCAATTTTCAAAGCACTTTTTCCAGTCCGATTGAGGTAACTCCAAAACATGCGTTTTGAATGCATCATCCGCTTTTTCGGGGGTCGAAAATCGTTGTCCACGTAATTTATTTTTGATGTGTGGGAATAAGAAGAAGTTATTGGGTGCCAAATCAGGGCTGTATGGCGGATGACCCATCAGTTCGATCTTTCGCTCCGTCAGAAATGCCTTTGTTTGAGTCGATGTGTGAGAGCTCGCATTGTCATGATGAAGAATGATTGCCTTTTCTTCTGCTTTTTTCGAATTTCTCCGATGACTTCCGGCAAACAAATGGTCGTGTACTATTCAGAATTGACCGTCCTGCGTTGCTCTAACATCACTGTTGCCACATGACCGTTAATGCCGAAGAAACAGGCAATCATTTGTTTCGATGTGCTTCTTCCTCGAACAACTTTTGTTGGTTTTGCCTCGTCTTGGAAGACCTATACAGTTGATTGCTGTTTTGTTTCCGGCTCATATGCATAGATCCATGATTCGTCACCTGTGTAGATGTTATACGCAGCCTTTGATGTACCATGAACGTATTTTTCCAACATTTCCTTGCACCAATCGACACGAGCCTTTTTTTGAGCGTTTGTCAGATTATGCGGGATCCAACGCGAACAAATTTTGTTTACGCTCAAATGTTCATGCAATATTTTATTGATGCTAGTCATACTAATGTCCAAAGACGCCTCTATCTCACCGTAAGTCACATGACGATCTTTCTTTATCAGTTCACGCACAACATTAATCTTTTCTGGCACAACAACGGATTTTGGACGACCTGCACGGGATTCGTCATGGATCGAACATCGACCACGATTAAATTCGTTATACCAATTTTTTACAGTGCTGTAGGATGGCTCTTTATCACTGAATAAAGAATCAAGTTCATCGAAGCACTCTTGTCTTGACAATCCACGTCGAAAGTTATGAAAAATAATGGCACGAAAATGTTTACGATTAAATTCCATTTTTTGAAAGAGAAGAACTTTTCAATTTACTGTCAACAACACAAATGAAGCTATAATGGTAAATCGTCTGCTGAATTTATGTTTAAAAATATCAAACTTTCGATTAAAATCGTCTGCGGTCGCCTAGCAACACTTACTGTTGCCAAGGCCAGAAATATAAATAGCAATCCTCGTATTGGCGTAATAACGCACAGAAAAATTCTGAACTATCAATTTTGAATTTCGAAAAAAAAAAAAAAAAAAAATGGAATGAAAATTGTATTTTACATATTTAATATAAATTTATTTTTTAGACTGCAGCTGATTCTTTAAAAAAAACTCAACAAATTAAAGGTGAAAGAGATAATTTTATTAGTATTTTAGACATATGTCAATTCACTGTTTACACACAAGGTGATTCTTAGGTCATATTGCAATTAAGAGGGTAAATTACTATAACATGCATTTTTTTGTGTACAAAAATGATCAGAAGTTACGATATTATTCACACCTACAAAAAGGTATAAAATGAATAATATCGTTCAAATAAAAAATCGTCATAGAGTGATGAAAAAAAAAGGCACGCACTTAAAATAGCAAAATTTTTCAATTTGTGGTTTTGGCGTGGTGCTAACGATATATTCTAATAAATTGAGGGTCGAAATGAATCCACACATATAATTATTATATAAATTCGATTCTATAGTAGTCCGACGTTGCGACATCTTTTTAATTTATCTCTCCCAGAGCGCAGTTTAGTAGTACAGATGTTGTGACACGTTTCTTAATTTTCCTCCTCTGGGCAATTTATGTTCATTACGTCGACTACTAAATTGTTCCGTGCAGAGGCCTTCTTTCTTCTAGCGGATGACTGAATGCAGTTTTTTGTTAATGATACAGTTGAATAAAACCTAGATCTGAGTATTCAAATTACTTCAATAGCATACGTAGAGCTCTTCATTTACCATTAATTAATAGCAATGTTTGTTTAACAGTCATTTCTTTTAGAAGCTGTCTTTCATAAAAACAAAAACGCAAATTAAAAAAAGGCATAATAAATTGCACCAAATAAGTCCATTACACTTTGCTCTTAGTGCACCAAATGAATCAAAAGACAAAAAATGTCTAAGCAATTAATTATCAACAAACCATTATTATGAATACTCCTAACAGTTTTCTTGTGAAAAATTCTTCGAAAAGGCCGGATAAAAATAAGTTCATTTTAATCGCCTTTATTTTAAAACCCATAAAATGAGAAAAAAAATATTTAACAAATAGATATCTTTAAATTTCTAAGACAATACTCAAAACAGAAATACGAACACAAAATGAAAGAAATATTTAAAATCGATTAAATACATTCCATTCATAAAGTATAAAAGCTATAATCGTCAAAGCCTATAGAATTTAGATTAGATAAACTTCTTTCAAAGTAAACTACTCAATTTGTCATCAGAACGTTCCAAAAGAAAAGTTTTGAATAATAAAAAAAAAGAATAAAAACCTCATTTTCAGGACCAAAAGTTTACTTAGCAATAAGTATAATGGGCAAAATACGAAAAGTTAGAAGTTGAGCGTTCGTAAGTTAACCATTAAATAAAAGAGTTGGCGTTGCTCAGGCAATAAAATAAAAATGAATGTTTAAACGGAAGATACGAGAAAGATAAGAATTTTAAAGAAAAGAAGCAAATGTTAATTCTTCGAAGAGAAAATGAAAGAGTTAATTTTTCGAATTTCCGAATAGTGTGTGTTTTAGCCAAGTTTCGGAAGAAGAAGCATTAGATATTATAATAATCGAAGCAAACTTTTAAAGTCGAATAGCTCAGACTTTCTTTAATGAAAAAAAAAATATTGGCAAAAGAAGGAAATTTAAAAAGCAATTTTAAAAGAACTGTATGGGCCCTTCTGAAACTACAAAAGAATTTTTAAGAATTTGTTTTAAAGAAAAGAACGTTAATTCAAAGAGAAAAAAAATTTAACTGTTAACTTTTTAGAGTGTATATATAATGATTATAGAAAACATTAAAAACTCAAATAACTCACATTTTCTTGAAGAAAAAAAAATACTAATTAAAGAATAAAGTATTAAAAAAAACTGTATAATCATATTTAAAATTAGAAAAGAATTTTAATTTTAAAGCAAATCAGTCGGAAATGTTCTTTGGCGCTATAGTGAAAGTGGTAAATTCAGAAAGTAAATTATAAGAGTATAAACCGGCGTTGAACAGCGGACCCAATTCTGAGTTTTACAACTATAAATGTTCAATCCCTTAGTCTTGTAATTTAAAACCCAATCCAAAAGACAAAGGAACTCCTGGATCAATCAATCATTAAGAGAAATTCGCTTTCGTGAAGGACTTTTTTATGGAACTTAACAGCATTTGCGTTACATTGAGAGGAAAATCATGAAAACTTCCCACGTTTATCCCGACGGCAAGGGAATTTTAACCCACGATCCGTCAATCACTGAAGATATTTTATGTAAGCACTATGGTTGGTGTGAGCTAGGAGCAGAATTCGTATCGACAAGGCAACGAAGGGATTCAAACCTAGTACCCTAGTAAATCCAGTACCTCATTTTGTGAGTAACAGCAGCTATCAGAGAGTATAATGATTAAATCAATTTTTAAAAATCAAACAGCTTACGATGTTTTGAAAAATACTGACATAAAGATATTATTATAATAAGGAAATATATTAATAATAAATTTTAATTTATGATTTTTTTTAAAAATCCGATTAATTTGATTTAAATTGGATTTTGTGCAATGTTTAGCAGCCAAATCATTTGATAAAATACGTAATCTTAATATTATTTAAAAACAATAATATATCTATATTCAAAAACTATTATTTAATTATTACAAACAAGTCACTGAATTAATAAAAATCACAATTATTTTTGTTCAAGCTAAACATCCTAAAATTTAAAAAAAGGGTAGACAATTTTTCTGTTAGATATTCAATGAAGAGCCAATTAAGATTAAAATACATTAAAGAAAAATGAAATATTGCAAGTTTCTTTAGGCAGAACAAGTCCTTTTTTCAATATTGGTAAACACTTAACTACATATTTAATATGTTTTAAAAGCACTTAAAGTATTCAAATAAACATAAAACAAAATGGGTACAGTTGAAATATGTTTATTACTAGCAAATTATTTAATATACAGCTAATGGAAAATTATAAGTTAACAGTTTAATGTTACTCTTATCCACTTAGTCTCTATAATCCTATTTATTTATATTTGTCTATTAAAAAATATAAGAATTCACTCTTCTTTTGATAAAACCTTCATAATCAATGAAATCAGACTTCAAAAAGAATCACATCATAAAGAATATGTTTACAAAAATATTTTCGACTTGATGATTTATTTATAAAAATTAAATTGGTTTAAATTAATAATTTTCTTAAAAAACCAATTGATTTAAATCAATGATTTTTTTTTTAAAAAAAAGCTAATTTAAATCAAAAATTTAAAAAAAAAATCAAATGATTTAATGTAAACCCTGGCAATTTCTGAAAAAAAAAAGCCTTAAAAATATGGTTTATTAAAATTTTGCACATTTTACCAAAAGCGATTTGTTACCCTAAGTTTTCTAATGGCTTTTATTGGCTATGAATCCTTTGAAACTTTGCCAAAACTATGCGCAAAATCATAAACCTATGGAAGGAAATATTGCTAAAACAACAGAAAATGAGATAGTTTCATACACATGAGTAAATGCGTAATAAAACTAGTCAATTTATCTATCCATATTTTCAAATCTTTTACCTCGGAACAGCTACAAAGCATTCGCAAAGATCTATAAAACATTATAATTCATTTATTCTTTCATGTTCAAGAAATATTACGAGCCTATTAGGCAATGTTCCAAAACGAAAAAGGAACTTAACTGCAGAAGGCGTTTGGGATCCCCTAAAGGTACTGATAAAGAATCAGACATGCAGTGATAAATCTATTGATGACGAGAAATCTAAAGACGAAAATAATGGAACAGAATCAAAAATGCACTATTCGTTTCTTCAAAAACGAATTAGAAAAATGGATACTTAAGGATAGCTTTACGTCAAAACGTCGGGAAATGTAGATATCTAATATAAATTTTAAAATATAAACGTCGCAGTAAAATATTCCCCTTAGAATGCATTGAATGTAAAACGTATCTGAAGATTTTCTTAAATTTAAAAAAAAAAAAAATCTTAAAGATTTTAGGTTCACATTTTAAACCTTTTAAATGTCTAGAGATTTTTATCTACTGATTTTATTTTGTAAAGAAAATTTGTCGAAAATCTTTAGAATGAAAACTGAACACTTTTTTACAAACATAAGCTTAGAAAAGTAGAGCAAATATAACCGATTTTCTTCAGAATTTATTTTCACCTATATTACCTATAAAAAAGTGCTCTCACAACAATCAGTTGTCGAGACCGACACATGACAATAATGTTGTTGTAGTTCATTTCCGTCGCACTAGAGCTGCACAATGGGCTATTGGTGACGGTCTGGGAAACATCCCTGAGGATGATCCGAAGACATGCCATCACAATTTTGATCCTCTGTAGAGGAAATGGCATCGCCGCTGTGGTTGCCTGATGACCTGCGCGAAGTCGAGCACTTTACGGTAGAATAGTTTAACGAGGACCAATACCGCACACCTTCGGACCCTACGCAGACAGATTCAAGTGGTTGCCAATCCTCACACTGACCGCAGCCAGTGATGTTCGACTTCGGTGATCTACTGGGAACCGTGTCTTAATGATCAGTCCACTATGGGACATTATGGTGGCAATGATCTCCGGATTGTGCGCAACATTTTTTAAAAAAAGTTTAAACCTTCAAAATAACTAAGAAATGTCTAAGAAAAATCTACAGATATCTAAAAGAAAAAAAAAATCGTCAAAATATCTTATTCTGAGAAATATAGCTTTTTCTAAAGAAATTCTTAGGATAATTTTTAGTGAAGAACTGCACAGGCTTATACAATTTTAATAATAAATCTTGTAAAGGGAATTATAAACACATCTTACAAGGCAATGAAGCCAAATGTCATTTACTAAAGAATGTTTTGCAATACCTAAATATTAACTATTAATGTATTTTCCCTTCATTATAGCTACGAACCCTAAATTAAGGGGCGTTGGATTAAAATTGAGTGATGAAACCAATAAAAAGAAAACAAGTTACAACAATCTCTATATATTAAAAAATAGTAAAGGGCCGCCACCGACGCCAATGTTTTGGTTGTTCAACTGAACGTTACATTTCGTTTTGATAAGCAAATTGTAATACTACTTATAAACTTGAAGCTACTAGGGTGTGCGGAATAAGTGTACAGAATTTGCGATGAAATTAAAAAAAAAAATTAACATTCGATAATTTGCTTGAGAATTATCAAAACTTGTTTGAAGAAGTTGCATACGGGCTGCAGGAAAGCATAGACAGTGTTGGAGTTAGGCATGCTGAAAAAGGCGGCATTTGTTTATGAACTGTTCTAATTCGAAATTCTAATTTGTTCGAAAGTTATAGTTATTTTAAGTGCTTTTTTGAGATTTTTTTTTCACACGTTTTGCTTTGCTGGGCAAAATGTAATACTACTTAGAAACTTGAAACTACTAAGATGTGTGAAAAAGTGTACAGAAATGACGATGAAATAAAAAAAAATATTAACATTCGATAACGTTCGTTCATAAATATTAACATATTAACGTTCGAGAATTACCAACAATTAAACTTATTTGAAAAAATACCATCTGAAGTGCAGAAAAGCATCGACAGTGTTGTAGTTAGGCATGCTGAAAAAGGCTACATTTGTTTATGAATTGTTCTAATTCGAAATTCTAATTTGTTCGAAAGTTATAGCGATTTTCAATGCGTTTTTTGTGAATTTTTTTAACACTTTTATTTGTTTTACGTTACATTTTGCTTTGCTGTTCAAAATCTATAAGACTTAAAAACTTGTAATTACAAAGGTGTGTAGAAAAAAGTATAGGGAACACGATGGAATAAAAAAAATTTCAGATTCGGCAATAATTTCGAGGATTATTAACAGTGAAATTTGTAATAAAGAAAATACCTGTGCTTATAGAAAATTTACATTTTTACCGCGAGACATCTTTCTTTATTTTAGAAGCTCTCTCTCTATGTGAGAGTAAAAGATTACATGTTGAAAAATATAAATTTTAACACTTATATTGATAATTTTAGAATTAAAAAAAATTAATAAATATCGAAAAAAACCGTTCTCTATTTGAATTCTTTTAAGTCTCTTCAAGGAGCAAAATTACTTCGCATTTACTTTCTTCTTAATAAGTCTAACACTCTGTATTCCTTAGGTGAGTTTTTTTTTTCCAAGTACAGATGATTATTTTTCAAATCTACATAATCGTCTATTTCGTTGTCATTAACAAAATGTTCTTACATAAAGCTACAATAATTGTATAATTTGAAACCAAAATGTTAAGTGTTTTCGTGGGAAATTCGTGTTTACGTTTAAGAGGAATTAAACAAAGATTAATGAGAAGCAATTACGGGGGTTAGCGAGCGAAGCCTCCTAGTATACTAAATAATGCAACCCCAATTATAGTTCGAGATAGTTAAAAAACCACAACATAGGAATTAGTCTATTATAAGTTACATGGATCGAATTAAATGTAAAGTTCAAAGACACAAGAGCTTGATCCACCAGACTCAAGGATTGGATTGAATCTAAAGTGATTCTTTGGTTGATTAAATGGGAATTTAATGACACAAAAACCAGGAGCTCAAAACTTAATGGGTTGGATTAATTGGTTGATAAATGGATTAATTGATGGTGCATTAAATGTAAAGTTTAATGTCGTTATCTATAGTTAAAAGTTAATTGACAAGGTTAACGTGAGGGTTCTGCTACGTTCTTCACAAGCGTAAATAATAAATTAAAAAAAAAAAAATTAAATTAAAAAAACTTCGATTAACAAAAAGATTTTCTTCTTTTACGTTCCTTTTATTTTTGTTAAAAACTCCGACCATCAAACTATTTGATTTTGTCTCACTTCTTTGATTATTGAGTCAGAAAAAAAGTAATTTTCAATTACGCTTCCCGACAATAATGGAAGAGACACTTTCAGTTTTTGATACTTTTTTGAATTTCTCAAGAAACACTAAGAGGACTATTTTGTAATTTCAGAAATGTTTGGTTCATGTGATTTTTCATACATTGCAATAAAGTTTAAAGCTTTCAGGGGTTTTAGGGACTGACAGTAAATTACAAAAGAAAACAAGTTTTTTTGAACACCCTACGCCAAAAGATCAAGCAGTAAGTTTGTAACTTATATCGATTACTTAGGTTGTTATTGGCAATGACTGCATAAAATTTCGTAAATCTAGCTTGAATATTTACGGAGATATGATGAACATTGTTATAAATAAACGAATTTTTTTTGCTATAACTTTAAAAATATTCAATAAAATTAAACAAAATTATTGGAGCAATTAAAAATAAATAATAAAATTATTGTTTCTAAATTTGGAACAAATTTCTTAAAAAATGAATATTTAAAGTATTTCTTTTGTACTGTGCAAGCGCGGAAAAAGTTAAAAATTATTTTTTTATAATTTAATAGTGAATCGTATTTAGCAACTAATGAAAAAAATGTGATTTAAATATCGAAAAAACGTAAAAAGTTTCAAGCAATTTTCTAAGTAGTTTTCGTATTTTTTAAAATAAAGTTCAGAATGATAAGGGATTTTCCACATATTTAATTTTATTTTTGCTATCCAGTCATTATAAAGTAGTATAATTTGCAATACTACATAATATTTGAGAAAAACCCCTGATTATTCTTTTAAAAAGCACAAAAACTACTTAAAAAATTGCTTGAAACTTTTTACAAATTTATGATATTGAAATCAGATTTTTTCTTTAGTTGAAAAATATGATTCACTGCTTAACTATGAAAAAATAATTTTAATTTTTTTCCGCGCATGCGTTGTGAAAAAGATCTACTGTAAATACTCCTATCTTCTTTAAAAAAAAAATTTTTTTTTACATTTTAAAGCAATAATTCTGTAATTAATTTTAAATTGCTCCAAAAATTTTGTTTAATTCTACAAAATGTTTTTAAAGTCATAGCAAAAAAACATAAGGCAAAAGTTTAGTTTTTTTTTTTAAATAAAAATGTTCATATCTGCATAAATATTTATGTTAGATTAACGTAATTTTATGCAGTGAATACAAATAACAATCAAAGTAATCTATACATGTTACAAGCTTATTGCTTGATTTCCTGGCATAGACTGTTCAAAAATACTTATTTTCTTTCGTAATTTATTGTCGGTCTCTCAAAGCTTAAAACTTTATTGCAAAGTATGAAAAATCGTATGAACTAAATACTTCGAAATTTACAAAGCAGTCCTCTAAGTATTTCTTGAGTAATACAAAAAAAAATAAATATCAAAAACTGAAAGTATTTCTTCCATTATTGTAGAGCAGTGTATATTATATGCGAAATGACTACCAAGAAATAAATGAAAACCACACTTATTTTAATTAACATAATTAAATTATAATTAAAACCAATTATTTTAAAAAAAAAAGCATGAATAAATGCCATAAGCGCTCACCTTTTTCTATTTATTAAAAACCTTCAACGTAATTTGAAGACGCTCTTTATAAACCAATCAAGTGTCATAAACATGTGAACTCACGATACGACGTTTCTTGTTGAAAGGAATAAATTACAGGCAATAGAATTTAAAGATAAATTATCAATGTAGTGATGAGTCTGCGAATGAGGGCAAAATGACAGGAACTGACGAGCGCAAATGATGCTGACCGAAGTCCGTCGAAAACGCTCATTACCTATACTTTGAATGAAGGATCTGACACTTATAATAGATCTTGTCCATAATGAAAGCAAAGTATAATATTTACACAATAGGAGAATAGATAAGTCGGGTATGAAAATGATTATTAGTTTCAGGGTGTATTTGCTTTATTGGATACTTAATAGAAATACTTATGAAATATTTATATGAAACTAGCTGTACCCTGCGTGCGTTGCAACGCTTTCAATTTGAATTTGAATTTTGTATTTAAGTGTGTAAATGACATTTGCGATTATGATTTGAAATGCAAATTTTATTTAATGGTGAAAAAAAGCAGTTAATTCTCTAGGATATCATTAGTGCATTTTCAAACAGACATGTATGGTGATGCACACGGAGCATGAAACATATTTTGGACAATGATCTGAAATAAGACTGGATCTATGGTGACATCAAGAATTTCTGCTGATATCTGATCAGTTTTAGAAGGTGGTTTTTTTTCAATAAGCCAAATTAGAATGTGTGCCTGAGACAATCCTCGTTTTTGCCATTCAATAGAGTACACCCAACACCGTGTCTCTCTAAAAACATGACGCTTAACAATGAAATCAAGTAAAGATTATCATTTTTGTTTGAACACACGTGCTGTAATATCATGACGATCCGATGATGATTGTCCTGGTAACAAAATATCTCTAATTTCAACCCAAGCAGAATTGCACGTAAATGTAATAAATAAATCTAGGAGCACATATGCGAGAACATATGTCATTGCATCCTGTGAGTATTCATACATGTGCCTTGGAGTCCAAGGCACATGTATGAATACTCAGACATGTATGAATACTACATTTGCAGGGAGTCCAAGTTTTTCTCCCTGCAAATGTAGTCGGCAATATAATCATTTTCCCCACATCATTAGGATTAACGTTACCATCATTAATTATTGCATCCCGTAAATGAATGCATTCTTCTGAACGTAATTTGGTTTGATTTAATTTAATATACAGTAGGCGTTCAGTTTCAATTTTCGCATACATATCGACAATGTATTGATGAACTAATTGTCGACATTTTAAAGTATGATTATCAGCGTTTTGGCAATCATTAATCTATATGCATAAAAACTTATTGCACTTGCTTTCTTATTGGTTTTCTCGCCTGTTTGCGGACTTCTTAATTTTATGTTAAAATAATATCCCTCCTCTCCTCACCAAAATAAAATAGGATATTGCAATGCATCATATGATCGATACGTTTCTGAGAACTCTTTGAACGTCACGATTTCTGCGATGAAGAACTGTATCGCGGGAGGTAAATTCTTCGCCAACTATAACAATAGCCACTTCATCCAATGTTGGCGCATTGTATTTTTCTTTGTGGTGGCCTACAGGTGTTTTTTCAGCTCTAATAACAACTTTGTAAATATCGGATGACATTTAGTCTAGGGCAATTGTGAACAGCCTAATTAACTGATTATGTTGATCGAAAAATTTTTGTAATACGGTAACAATTTTTCGTTTAGTGCCATTGTTTACCTGACAACGTTGATTGACTTGATCATTTGTGTTATCCATGAAATAAATTTGTAGAAATTTATGATCTGCGTTAGGCATTGAAAGAAGTGATCCTTGCACGATGATAAATTTGGCCTTGCACTTTGAATGTTGGGATGTAATTCTCGTTCAGGATACGTGTAGCACCGAATAAAGTCATTTAGAAACACGAATTGTACCGGCGTATATGCGCCAAAAAATGTTTCGATTGGTTTGTTTGACCTGATACGAAGGTTGATAATGTCTCGGCAGGCGACGTAAAATCTTGTAGTTTCTGTATGCTTCTAGAACAGCAAATTTCAGCTGTTTCATTTTTAAATTTGAGAGCATTACAAAACATACATAATTGATATATTTCTCCGATGATGACACTTGGGGGAAGACTATAGTTTGTTGTCGGATCATAGTGAAATGCACTGAAATTCAAATCAGAGTATTGGCAGCGTCTGAATAGCGAAATGCGTTCTCGGTCGGTTTTCATTCTTGCTTCCCGTTGCTCTGATGTTTCCGACGAACGGGCTTGTGTAGTTCGTAGTTGATTTGTTGACAGTCTTCTTTCCTGTTGCTCAGACGTTTCTAAGGAACGGGCAAAAGCATTCTGTTCTCGATTAGTTTCAAGTCTTTTTCCCGTTGCTCCGATGTTTCTGAAACACGGGTAGTTCTCTTTTTGCGCGCTTGAGATGTCGACCGACTAAGAGCGATTTGCTTAGGCGGCATATTTTTGCAAATATTCTTTCTGACAACGAAAAAGAAATGTAAAAGTTGGCAGTGGTCGCAAATTTGCTAAATCGAAATATCACATACATATTTTAAATAATAAAAAGAGCAATAAAAATGAGATGAATAAGAAATATGAAAATTATAAGATTTAAAACAAAAATCAATTTTATAAATGAAAGAAATAAAATGGATGAATTCGAAAACTTTGCATAAATAAACAAACAAACTAATAGTTTTCAAATGACAACTGTCACAGCACTGAAATCTTCGAAAAGTATATTTAATTTTGCTAACCTAAAATTACGTACTAAATATAAATATTTCTGAAAACGTGCAATTTGAATGAAATTTGCTTTTGTCTTTATATTTATTAAACAGTTTTCACAGTACTGAATCCGTGATACGACCAACAATTAAGAAATCTATTCTCGTTGATTTTACTTGCTTGTGCTCACCTGACATAAAGAAAAGCGCGAATTAAAAATTAAAGTATATGAAATTTACTTTAATTTACTTTTCTAAATGAATAGAGTTATAAGATAGAAAATATCACTGTTGTTATCTTCAAGATATTTGAAAATTGAATCGTTTATAGCAAAATTTAAAACAATGGCTAGCTTTTAACCAATCAGAAAATTCCATTTCGACTTTCACTGATATCGCTGGAACGGTTTATCGCACGGGATAAAAAGTATCCTATGTCCTTCTCCTGGCTCTAAACTACCTCCCTGCCAATTTTCAGCTAAATCGGTTCAGCCGTTCTTGAGTTATAAGTGAAGTAACTAACACGACTTTCTTTTATATATATAGATGATACAACTGGAGGATAATAAATATTTGCGTAACTGTATTTGTTTATGCATTGAAAAATAAAAAAAAAAGAGGGGAAAAAACTTGTAATTTACAAAATACGGTTTTAAAACAGATTAAAAAAGAGAAAATAATGTTAACTTTGTCAGAGGCCTAAAACAAAATATGAAGGGAGCATCATTTTCGAAAGACGTGTGGGGAATTTTGGATTCGATAGCATAAGCTGATCACAAAAATGATGTGCTAGGTCCTCGCCTTATGTTTGACACATATATAATTAATTAATCTCTGCTTTTTAATCTGATTAAAGAACAAAATTTTTAGTATTTTATTTTACTATTTTTTTCTTTTTAGTTTTGTGTCTGATAGCTTATGTCGGAAATTTACCGTAACTACGAATGGCGATAAAAAAATATATTCTGCCAAAACAACCGAAAAACAATTAAAACATGTATTTGCAATTCGCCATGGAGCTTCACTGCAATTCTATGCTTTAATTGGGTGCTTGCAACTCGAGAAGAAGTTAACTGATTATGCCTAACCATGTGATTTAAATCAGATTTAATTGGATACCAGTAAGTAACGTCACGTACGTGTTTCGAGCCTGATTGGCTTTAGAATCGACAAAGGCCAAGATTTACCTATGATGACGTCACTTACAGGTATCAGAGTTGGCCAAAAATGTAATCGATTACATTTTTTGATTACAGTAATCAATTACTTGTAATCATGATTACAATTTTCAAAAATTTTGATTACAGCTGTAATCATGATTACAATATTGATTACAATAATCAATTACTTGTAATCGTGATTACAAAGTTTGATTACAGCTGTAATCATGATTACAATTTTGATTACAGTAATCAATTACTTGTAATCATGATTACAACTTTCAAAAAATTTTGATTACAGTAATCAATTACTTGTAATCATGATTCCAAGTAATTGCGATTACAAGCAATCACAACAAAAACGATTACGAGTAATTGTGATTACAAGTAATCAAAATATATGATTACATGTAATCATGATTACATGTAATTTGATTACATGTAATTTGATTACAAGTAATTTGATTACATGTAATTATGATTACATGTAATCTAAATACACGATTACAAGACTACTGTATTCTTATAAATGATTATATTTTACAGTAGATAGTAGAATGTATTTTATAATGATACATTTTGCACGTATTAACATGTACTGCATTTTGTACGTATTTGTATACGTACAAATGAATGTAACTAAAATGTATGTACATATGATTTTATCTAGTGCATATGTTCAGACATTTTAGTTTCACACACATGTACATACATTTATAGTGTAGGTATAAAATATATGTACGTATGTATATAGATAATAATTACGTATGTATGTGCAAACAATGTAGACATGTACATTTATACACAATGAATATATGCATTTTATGCAAATATTTGTGTATGTAAAATGTATATCTATGTTCATGTACGCATGCATATACAAGTACTTGTGTTTTTACGAACATACATACATTGTCTGTACAATGTATGTCCCATGTATGCATGTGCAATTTATTTATGAACAATATAATATATGTATGCATGTACAATATAGGTATATCAGTAGGATGTACAATATAGGTATATCTGTAGGATGTACAATATATGTATGTATACATGTACATAATATGCATGTCCAGTGTATTTATGTACATATACATAATATGTTCATGCTCAATGTATGTATCCAAATATGCATAATACATTTGTGTATGATTGCACGTACATTGGGCGTATTTATATTTTACATATATTCATACATACATTCGACATGCATAACGTACGCACATACACACATTTGAGATGCATATATTGTACTGATGTATATACATATAGCGTACAGATGTATATTCATATAATGTACATATGATGAAATGAACATATAATGTTCATATAATGTACATATGTGTGTACATATACAGTACATATGTGCATAAATATATTGGGCATAATTCTTTCGTACAAATTTTACGTGTGTACAGTCCGCAAAAAAAAAAACGAATCACCCTGAATAACTTTCGTTCTAATGATCGGATTTTCACGAACTAAGAGTCAATCTTAATGGTTCCTGGGGGTGACCTCAAATATGCTAATTAATTAGTGCTATCTATTAATTAAGTTACGAAATCAGACACAAAAACGTACTTTCTCTGAATAAACATGCATTTTTTTTTACATATTTGGATTTCTTATCTTCAAAATATAGGGGGTAGCCGCAATCTGGGAAATGTGGTCCCCATAGTTTGGTCAGGAGAGCGATTCAAAGTTCGTACCCCTTAATGTTAATTTCGCTTTTTGCGTTTTCAGTCATATTTTCAAAACTAATGAAGCAATTCAAAAAAAATTGCACCCACTCATAAAACTCATTTACCCAAAGATAATTTCATGCAAAAAATAATTTTTAATAATTATTTATTATTTTTTATTATTTAATTAAAGTGAGGATGAAAAAATATTGAATTATAAGGTATGAATTTTTTTGTACCATATTAATCTACATATTTTTCAATCGAAAAATCTAAAGTTTCAACTGTTTTTATTTATTAGAAGCTGAGAAAAATTAAAATTAATTATTTTTAAAAAAATAATTTGGCGACAATAAAGAAATAACTAATTGGGGCGATTAATATTAAAATGTGATAAACTTGGGAGGAACTCGACTTCGCGCGCGTAGCGCAAAATTTCATTCATATTTTTTTCGCTAATAATCGTTTGCTAATATTTTTAGTTTTATTTCTTTCACACTATAAAATACGATGTTTCTTTTTTAGTCATTTAATAATTTATTTGCAATATAGTAAAGAATTTTGAATAAAAAACACTTTATTCAACAAATGTCTAGTTTTAAAAAAGCGTGATTCTGATAGAATACACCAGATTGTGCTTATTTAATGTGATTATTTTTTATTTTTTTTATTTTGTTTTTCAATAACTGATACAATTTCAATAATATACATACGTATGCATAGATTTGGAATAATATATTTATCAATTTCTTGAATATATATTTTATAAATATTAATAAAAATACGTAGTCAACATTTTTAAACATCTCTCACAACATCGCAAATTTCTCAACATCTTATAGGGTAAACTAAACAATGAAGGAACACTTAAACTTAGCTTGCCTTTAAAAAAAATTCATAAAAATTTCAAAATTTGTAATTTTAGCTAAATGATGGTGTCGACATATTTGTTATTAAATGCAAATTATGTAAAAAAAGTTAGATAACTTACATAATATTGTTTTAAGCTTTTGGTGGTTTAAATAATAAGTTGTAAGATGACCAAGTGAAGGAACAGTTCTTACCAGTGAATAAACACTAAATTCTCCAGAGAATGAACACTTAATTTTGATAATGTTTGATGCTCGTTAGGAATCCATAGGCCACACAAATGTCTAGAAACAAGATTTTTCTTGGAATTACGACATATAACCATAGTTAATGTGGAAAATGTTACTTTTTTTCAGTCATGGAATGGAAAGTAAAATATGTTTGAATACATAATTTTAAAAAAATGTTTTTCATTTTTTTCTCACAGTTTAATAGTCCGTTCTAAATTATGAATGTTTATCATTGTGTAATCTGATGATGTTTTTATTATTATTATAATTCGATCATTTTTTTGTTTACTCTTTTCCCCATGTTTTTTGAGCTTTTTTTTAAATCTTTTTAAGTATTTTTTTTCTCTTCGTCATGAGTAATTTATTTCTTTTTCTTTTGATTTAACCTTCCTCTTTTTTCCAAATTTTTGGCCAATGTAAATGTATCTTCGAAATTTCTTTCGATTTTCCAGTTCCATTTCCAGAATTCCTCACTGGATAATAAATGAGAAAAAGGAGCTTCGAAGTTTGAGTAAAACCCATCTCTCATTGACTTATATCTAGTAGTTACTTATGAAACCAATCGTTTTTGAAACTAACAATGCCTCAAGAGGACTTATCTCAAAATCAGTTTTCAAGATACTTTCATTATTAATGTTAGTTGTCTCAGCTTCAGAGCCAAAATTTGATTATACAATTGTTCTTTTTGAAATAAATTCTTCAATATTGAGAAAATCGCAGGCTATTGGATATTTGGGAGATTAAACTTTTCTGTCAATGTTCCTTTAAAAATTTTCAACATAACTTGTGAGATTTCCTTCTCAAGCTTCTGAAGAAATAGCGCATCGTTACTCTCGAAGCATGTGTTTTGTTGATAAGTTGTCTTGCTCATTAACTCTTGGTGTCTGTTTTGCATGCATTTGTTACAGTCAACGTTTTATACATCGAATGAAAAAATATCGCATTTCATAAAAGCATTTTAACTTCATCAGTTGATGCCTCAAATCTTATTTAAAAATGGATGTAAAATTTTCTAGACATATTGTTTTACAATTCTTTTGTTTTCAAGATCTAACGAGATTTCCAAGAATTACGTAGAAAACTAAACCAGAAAATTTGTTTTGAGGAACAAAACTTGCTCAGTTTCAAATTGATGTGAGATTTATACCTATCCAGAAGAAGCAAAGTATGGAATTTGATTGCATTTTTAATTAGCCATGGGTAGAAACATTTGCAATATATTTGTAAAATGTTGCTGCCGTCATCGTTTCATTTCATGAATAGCTTTTTCCAATGAAATATGTAGCAGGGACTGATTCTGTAATATCTCAACGAATTCTTCTGTAAGGAAAAACTACCAATGGAGGTACTTTTTCTTTCCTAGGTACTTTAGAATATAAATCCTTATAATTTTTAAGGCCGCAGATTTTTCCCGTCTAAGGGCAGTATTCAACTCTTCTTGTTTCATTCGCATTGTAAATGCAATCACTTTATAAAAGGAGGCCAGGGCTACTTCCCTCCTAATGATTCTCTGAAGTTCTTAAAACCAGTATTTCGAATATTATTCTCTAAGGGAAGTTTTGCATTTTGAAATTATCTTCGCATTGCACTGAGTTATCGGAGGATGTCACCTTAAAAAAACTTCACCCATTTTTCACCTAGATAATTGTCTTTAAATGGATTTTTCCTACCAGTTCCCGTTAGGACATTAAAGACGGCAATAAGATAATAATTTAGCTAATTATTGGCACAAAATCCTGCAAAGATTCCATTCAAGCTTTCATTATATTTAGTTGTTATATTTAGTTTATTTACATAATTTATTAAGGAGTCTAAGGTATGATGTAATAACTAATCACTACATTTATAAAGATAAATAATAAATTAATTATTATTATAATTCTTTAAGTAAATTTAGAAATTAAATTTGCATATTTAAATGAAATTGTTATAGGAACTATTCATACAACATTTAACTGAATTTTAGGAGTCCTCTATGTCGCTGAACTACTAATTATCCATGTAAAATCATATTTCACACATACTATTCATTCACTGGGAAATCTATTCTCAGTGAAGGAACATGCCTGTTCCTTCACTGGTTAGAAGTTGTTTTTTTTTATTTTTAACATAATTTTGATTTATAATATGACAAAAGGTACAAGAAAATTAAAATTTTTCTTTTATTTTCATTAACTTGAAAAAATCCCAGTAAAGGAACACTTGTTTATACATTGGTTTTTCATCGTTCGGTAATCCAGTTAATAAACACCCCCTAATCTCAGTACTTGCTTATGTTATGATGTTTAAAATAAATAAAACGTAACTTCAATGACCATATTTTGAATTCTTTTTTTCACAATGAAAAGAAAAAGCATTATTATATGCAATTAATTGTAGTTTAAACGGATAATAACAAACACTGACCTTATAATTTTGTCAAAGAAACAAGGCGTTGAACAGATACTAACAAATTCAAAACTTTTTCCAGAGAAGACTCAAAGACCAGATAACTAAATGCATTGCTAGAGGACTTCCTATTGCTAGGTAGTAAGCTACTCTTACCAATCAATCTAAATTGAAACGTTTAAAATCTTATTTCTAAGAAATATCTATGAAATGCTCCTTCATTTGTTGGTTTACCCTATATCATCCTAATCTTAAAAGAAATTTCCGGAACTGTATCGCAGAACTATTTTACCAACTATTTAATAAAATTTTAACATTTTAAAATTCTTATTCTTTTCCATTTTACGTTTATTATTTCTTCATTAATATACTAATAATTTTTTTAGAACTTTAATTTAGATTTTCTTTAATTTAGGTTTCCTTTTCAAATTATAGTCAAGTTTTTTTTAAAGAATTATTGTCTGCTAGCTAAGAATAAAACCTTGTTAAGAAATTAAAAACATTCAGCTGTTTAAAATTATTTAATGCAAAACAGCTGATTATTTACTTAACATACTATTTTTTTTTTGAAAAAAGAATATAAATTATTGATTGTCTTTTTTTTTTGTTTCTTGTGACTTCAACTTAGATTATCTAAAATAGTGTTGATGTTTTATAAGTCACTACAAAGAGGATAAAGATACCGAACATAAAAAGCTGTGGAATACGTAGCCAATTTTTTTAGTGTCTTAAAATATCTCAGTATCTTAAATGTCGAATTAATTGTGAAATTAAATTTTTAATTATCTGACCACGTGTGATTCACTAATTATTTCATTATATCTTTTACTCTTTATGATACCAAGTAGATTTTTTTTTCTGATAATATACTAAACTATTTAGTTTAATTTTTTACTTTAGCATGATTTCCAAGATATTATAGTAGTATAATTTGTTATCAGGAAAATGCCTTATTTTGTTAAGCAGGAAATACTAAAAATTGAAATTTGTAAGGATTCCGAAGCTGTGCCAATTTTAGAGTCATCTGATTTTTAAAAAAAATGCTATAAAAAATACACAATTTCCGACCTTATTTTACTAAAAAATTTTTTTAAAAAAACGTGGCAAGTAGGCTAACATACTTTTTACGGAAACTGTGAAAACTAATTTTTCCTATATTTCGTCAAAAGAGGATAAGAATGATATTGGTCCAAGGGACCTACTCAATAATTTCGCTATGTCCAGAATGAAATCTGTTTGATCGAAACATATTATTCCTTGAAAATTAAAACGAGGGAAAAATTAACTTTTATTATTTATCTAAGCTTATTCCATTTATTTAATGATAGCGATATTAAGGTTAAGGATATGCTTTCGGAAGCTCCGTTTATTATTATACTATAAATGCATTAAATCATGTAGCTTGAATAATTTATTTTAAGTAAATTATTTAATAATTTTAAGCAAATAAGGGTGTAAAAATAAACTCGATCGAAATACTCCGAAAGTATACCCTGAAATATATGTAGAATAAACTTTGGAATCGATATATAAAAAATACCTTTTCAAACAACTTCGAGTAGGACGGAAACGCTAACTTGTTTAAAAAAGTTGTCCTTGTTACTATTTAATTTCGATTCCTGGTACTAGGGGACATTCCATTTTCATATTCGACTTTTGAAATTTCAATTGTAAACGGAATTTTTTTATGACCTTAAACTAAAATGTTAAGGCTTGCAGCAAAAAAAAAAAACAATTTTTTTTACTGCATTAATTTTTCTACAAAGTAGTGAATTATTATTTTTTCAATCTAAGAACCTGTGCCTATAACATATGTAAAACTTATTTTAATATCGAGTGAAATAATTTAATATGTTGTGTAACTAAATGGATAATCCCAAGAAACTTCATTGATTTAAAAAAATAATAGATGATAATAAAAATAGACATGTTTTGAGCGTCCAATAATAAAAGTCACAAGTTATCCAAGCCTGACAAGTCTTGAGAATGGGATTATATTTGAAATATATTTGATTATATTTGAAAACTCGAAACCTATCGACTTTTACTTCCCTCTTCATATGTTTTGAAGCCAGTTGAGTTTTCATCGTCAAGAAGAATGAAGCGTCTAGTAGAATGAAGCGATTTTTTAAACAACGAATCCTACAATTTGCAACACATTATTTCAATATCTTATTCTTAAACATAACATATTTCAATCTTTTTAAAATGCCACTAAACATTCAGCAATTCCTTGAGTTATAGAAAAAAGAAATATCGTACATTATAGAAAGCCTTGTGAATGTGCATTAGAATTATTATACAATCTACATTTTATTTTTGAAGCACTTTTTTTTTCTTCAAACTTTCTTGCCTAGAAGACTCGATTAAAGCTGTAAAATTGATTATCCCTAAAATTTTGTATATAGCTATAATAAGTTATGCTCATTTTATTTTAGTATAAAATCCTCAAATAAATATAGTAAAAACAGTGTAATCTAAATAATATCAGATAAAAAGTTCATGTATTTAAATTCTAAAAACTATCATAAATAATTTATATATCGATTCAAATTTACTTTTCAAAGGAGATTAAAATAATATTTCTTCGAGATATTTTCTATTAACAATAAATTAAGCCCCTCCGAGCAATCACTGAGCATTATTTCAATTTTTTTACTATCAGAGATTGGTTGCGTAGCAACCTAGTAAAATTAAGCACTCCTCTTTTGAATTAGTCAATGGGTTATCTTAAAATATTTATTTGCGCAGGCGACTTTTTTTGGCGGTTTTCTGGACTATCGCCAAATATATAAACCTTTATTGCGGCCCAATTTACCACCCAATTTTTTTAAAATTTTGTCTACCCCCACTAATTTAAGGGTCTAGATTCCAAATATGTAAAAAAAATTATATGTTTATTCAGAGAAAGTACGTTTTTGTGTCTGATTTCGTAACTTAATTAATAGTTAGCACTAATTAATTAACATATTTGAGGTCACCCCCAGGAACCATTAAGATTGACACTTAATTCGTGAAAATCCGATCATTAGAACGAAAGTTATTCAGGGTGATTCGTTTTTTTTTTTGCGGACTGTACATGCATGCTATCCCTATCTATGAATATGGTGCAATGTATATATGTCCAATGAATGTATCCACACATGTACAATACACGTATGTTCCATGTATGCATATCCATATGTACTATATATGCACGTACAATACATGAATGTATGCACATACATTGTACATGCGTACATACATTACACGTATACATATGTACATTACATTTATGTCTAAATATGTGTACAATGCACTAAATAAAATGCATGTACGTTAACTATTAATGACTCAAGCAAGTTAAATGACAAAATCAAACGATATTTAAATTTAGTTTTCAGCTTTAATTGTTCTTTATCATTTTGAAATTGTCTGAATAAAAAATTATTTTCAGGTATTTTCATGAAATGTTTGACAATACAGATTTATTTTTTTTATAACATAATGCATGATTCATAGAAATTTTTTAAATGGTAAGAAAAACGGTAAATTTTATGTTTGGAATTAATATTTAGAAATTCAAAATGAAATTATCGTTTGCTTTCTAAAAAATATGAGGTCGAGTTTCATATGCCTTAGAATAAATTTTAAAACAAATTTTAATAACTTTACTCATATAAATTTTTTCAATGTATGCACAATGTATGTGTATATTGTAATTACATATATTTAAATGTACGCATGTATTTGTACATTACTTGTAATTATGAACATGCATACGTTGTATGTACATGCGTACATTGTGCATAAGTATTAACAAAGTATGTAATTATACAAGTACATACGTAAGTTGTACATAAGTACATACTTTGCGTCCACATATATCGATGTACATATAAATATGCATGTATACATGTACGCATTTTATTTACGCAATTATGTGCATATATTGTACCTTTAAATAACATTCTTACATATTGTACGTAAATACGTACAATTTTATATACATACGTACATTGTATATACCTGCTATTATCGTAAATTTATACAATATATGTACTTAAGTACATAAAAGCATGCAAACGCATAAACATTATTTTCATATACGTTCATACATACATTGTCTATGTATACAAAGATGCAAAACATTGCCTTTTTGTACAAACTAACATACATGCGTACATGTATCATAAATGCATAATTATATGTACTAAGCATGTGCGCATTGCATTAAGTATATTACAATATAATTATGAATATTGTACTTACAAACAACGTTTGTGCATACATTGTATGTATAGGAATCGCAAATTGTACGTGCATGCGTGCGTACATTCTATGTACATAAAAATATATAAACACATGAATACTTACATAAAAAATTTGACTATAGTATACAATCGTAATAACTTGTAATCGTATAGTTTGATTACAAGTAATCACAATTACATGTAATCAAATTACATGTAATCATGATTACATGTAATCATATATTTTGATTACTTGTAATCATAATTACTTGTAATCGTTTTTGTTGTGATTACTTGTAATCGCAATTACTTGGAATCATGATTAGAAGTAATTGATTACTGTAACCAAAATTGTAATCATGATTACAGCTGTAATCAAAATTTTCTGAAAGTTGTAATCACGATTACAAGTAATTGATTACTTGTAATCGTGATTACAAGTAATTGATTACTGTAATCAAAATTGTAATCATGATTACAGCTGTAATCAAACTTTTTTGAAAGTTGTAATCACGATTACAAGTAATTGATTACATAGCTGTAATTATCTGTAATCAATTACAGTTGTAATCGATTACTGTAATCAACGGCCAACTCTGACAGGTATTCCATTCTACCAGATATACACTCTAACTAGTTGGAGAGAAGATATGGCAAAAATCATAGTTTAAAAATAAATAAATATATTTATTCATTTATTTACATTTGCCAGGTATGTCATCAGATATAATGCATTAATAAGACTTAATATTATTTAAAAACAATATAATAGCTATTTTTGTTTATTCCAAAATACCAAAAAACCGAAGCGGTCAGATACTAAGTGATTAAAAACTTCATTCGCGTCAAAAAAAATCGAAACGAATGAAGTTTTTGATCAAGTAATATAATTGCTTATCTCGAAGCCACTTATCCAATTAACAGTTTTTAATTTAAGTTCCAATTGAACGAAAACGTTTAGGGTCACATCACTTGAAATCATATCTGGTCATCTATATATATTACTATCTGGTCATCTAAGAATATTATATTTTTAAATGAGAAAAAAAAGTCTAATAAGAAGACAAACATTTTATAGTCACAAGACATACGGATATCAATTGAAATGGGGGATATCAAATGAATTACCCCTTCAAAAAACGTTAAAACTTAAAAATAGGCAGCAACTTTCCCTGTAAAAATCATGAAAGTAGGCATGCAGAATGTTGAATTTCCCCAGTAATGAATTTCACCTAATCATTAGTGGGTAGATAAAAAAAAAAATTCTACGTTAAAAGTAAATATCACATAAAATAATATTTCCAGGTAACAATATGATTAAATATTTTAACGAGTTCAACATAAGATATATTAACAATAGATAGAAAAATCAAAATCGAATTATATAACATTAATATTGGAATACATACAACATTGTGTAGCATTAATGCAGAATAAACATTAACATTGGTTAAAAAAATTAGTGAATGAATAAAATAGTTATTTCAAAAAATTATCTTAACTTTAAATCAGTAAATCAATTTTTAAAATCACTTAAATCAATTTTTCAATCATCAATAAAATTATATCAATTTGTAAAATCACGTGATTTTTTTAAAGTTTATATCTTAAAAGTTAAAGAGTTTATTATTTATTCAAAATGCGAAATCAGTTTCCTCCAAATACAGGAAGAAATAATTCAATACGTGTTTTTAATGAAAAATTATGCCTTAATTTAGAATATATCTAGATCCTTTTTTTTCTTACTCAAACAAAACATTGTTACACAACATCACATTACGGATAACATCATCACAACATCGTTATTGTGCTCAATTTCACATTCCCTATACATTGTTAGTGTATGGAATAATATAAAAGAAACTATTTGTTATTCCCGAAAGGGCGCATTTCAAAAAATTAAATTCTAAGAATAAAATTGTCTGGGAGTAGCAGTAGTATTTTATTTACGTTGTACTAGAGATGCACAATGAGGTATTGGCAACAGTCTGGGAAATATCTTTGTGGATGATCCGAAGACGTGGATGATCTGAAGAAGAAATGGCTCCCCCGATCACTTTAAGTTAGAATAAATTAACGAGGAGCTATACCGCACTCCCTCGGTCTCTTCGAAGGCTGAGCAGAGTGGTCACCCACCCGCTCACTGACAGCTGCCAGTGATGCTTGACTCTGGTGTTATTCGGGGAACCGTGTCTTTACGATCAGTCTACTGTGGGACTATAAAATTGTCTAAATCGGCGATTCTGAGTTTCAAAAACTATTAACTATTACACAAAATTAAATGAACAACCTATTTTTCGACATGTTTTTAAAGTAATATTTCTCCTCCTATGACATATTTCATTAAAGTCAATCTTATTTAAGAAACCAAACATATTGTTAATGTTAAAACAATTTTCTAGTATTTAGAACAATAACAAATGTTACAATTAAGGATGGCATGAGTTAATCACTTGTTTTAAAAAAAAAATAATTGATTTAAGTCAAAAACTTTTTTATTAAGGATAATTTATATACGCATTTATCTTCTTTGGGTTGTGACTTAAAGTCCGATTTCATTGATATTGTAGGTACTATCCAGAGAAATATGGAGAGGATGATTAATATATCTAAATTATCTCTTAACTATTCACCTGCTCAAGATAGACTTAAAAAAAAAAAGACTAAATGTGACTTAAAGTGATGAGAAACTTTAAAATTATAATTACCCCTTAGCTGCACTGCCTATGTAAAAAAAATTGCCACCTAATAAACCAATATAGATTAATAAACCAATATAGTTTAATTATACCAATATAGCTTTATGTTTATTAAAACATTGATACTTCTAGTTTGCGTAAAATAACGAAGAAATACTTGTTCTGCCAAAAGAAATTAAGAGTAAATGCGTTATTTTTTTCTGATTTAAATAATGTTACTATCATTTGATGTCTAACTGACAAATTAGGTGTTTGTCTTTACAAATTCATGAAAATATCAAGCTTGAACAAAACAATAACAATTTTATTTTTTCCGCTATTAGTTTGCAATAATTACATACTTAAGTTATGATATTGTTTTTAAATAGCATTAAGCATTATCGACATATTTTATCAGAGCTTTAATTTGTATATGTAAAAAAATCATGATTTTTTTTCCAACCTTGGTTACAATAAATGGTTAAATAATTCTTAATAACGAACAATTAGAAACGGTATACGCAAAAAATCATGATTTTTTTAAAACTTGGTTATAATGTGGTTAAATAATTTTAAGAACAATTAAAAACGGAATAAGCAAAAAATCATGATTTTTTTGCGTTATAATTTTTTACCTCAAGAAAGGTTACAATATGGTTAAACATTTTTTAACAGAGAACAATTGTAAAAAGCAATACAACAACTTGTGTAAAATCTTTGGAAGTTTTTAGATAAATCATAATAATAATAAAATTCACCTGTAGGAAGTGACTGAGGCAGTGGGAACCATGGGATTTCAACAGGTCGTGGATATTGCGGAGGCCATTCTGCTGCGGCGGGAGAACGTCGTGTTCGGGAAACATTATCCGGCCATAATCCCTCCCACACACGCGGAAATCACCATTCGCGGCTTGTCCGGTAGACTTCTACCTTTCCTTACAAGAGCCCGCGCGATCAATGGTGGGGCTACATCGGCGCCCCCTCCCGGTACACCGGCATCCTCACATAAATCCCGGATGCAATTAGAATGGAGCACGCAAATATGAATGCATATATTAATTCCGGCAGTGGCATATCTAAGTTGCAAAGAGATAAAGGTTGAATGATGTATACAACTGCAAAGATAAACACACAATAGAGAGAGAGAGCCCACCTTGTGATGAGAATTGTTGATTCCCAATTTCCTAGGAGCTTGGGATTCGGAAAGCGAAAAGAAACATTCAATAATATCGCGTGCATTAAGAAAACAGTAACTAATTCGAAAATCTTTTAAGAAAAAATATTAGAAATTGATAGAAATCTATCCAGTAGTGGAAAATTTTGTAGTGCTGGCATAGTTACATTATAAGAAAAACCACTCTTATACATAAAAAAAAAAATTCCCTGTCTTTTCTTACATATATTATATACAATACACTAAGAGGGAGCCGCGACGGATCAGGGATAGAGAGTTCGCCTTCCAATGAGGCGAACCGGGTTCGAATCCCAGTCGATACGGATTCCGCATCCGGCTTGCACCGACCACAGTGCTGACGTGAAATCTCCTCAGTGGTAAACGGATCATGAGTTACAGTCCCTTGGCTGCCAGGCTAACCGTAGGAGGTTCTCGTGGTCTTCTTCTCCATGTAACGCAAATGCGGGTTAGCTCCCTCACTAAGTCTTCCACTAAGGCAAAATTCCTCCCAATACTCGATATAGGAGTTCCCTTGTCTTCTGAATTGGGTTCAAAATTACAAGGCTACGGAGTTGACCATTAGTAGCCATAAACCCATAAAATTGGGTCGGCTGTTCAACGACGGTTATAAAATATAATAAAAGAAAAAGATACATTCACTATGCTCTTGAATGAGCTATATTAGGATAAGATACTAAGGATATGATGCTAGTTTTAATTGCTGGGAAGACTTAGAAAAATTAGAAACAGCTCAACATATTTAAAACAAATAATGCTTTAGTATATGAAAAAGTATAGCATCGATGAATTCATAAATCATTTTTAGATATCCCATAGATAGCGCTTTGAGAGGTCGGCGTTTTTATAAGACAAAAATGAGAAATAAACTTCCCTGTATTTTCCCAGTTTGTAAGGAAAAATTCCATATACCCTGCATTTTTCCTATTATTTTAGATGATAGTTAAATTCCCAATATTTTCCAGGTTTTTCCTATTCTTCTTGTGGAATGGCGACCCCGATTAGGTAATGTGAAAGAAATATTTTTTAAAAAAAATAAACTTCATTATTTTAGAATTTTCATTATTAAAATTAAATCAACGTAGAATTAAATGGCACAAGATCCAGATTCAGTTACACTGCGCAAAACACCGGTGAATTATAAATATAGGTATACTCACAACTACTAAGATGAACGCAATGAAGTAAGAGAGCCTACTTTGTGACGTGAATTGTTACTTCTCAAATTTTCTATTAATATAATATTTCGAGAACGAAAAGTAACGGGAAACATAAAATAATATTGCGTGCATTTTGAAAACAGTAACTGATTGGAAAATCTTCTAAGAAAAAGTGCTAGAAATTACTGGAAATCAGTCCTGTAGTGGTAAATGTGGCACGTTTACATAATGTAATGTAAAAGAAACGTTGTTAAAAAATAAACTTCATTATTTTAGAACTTTCGTTAAAAAAAATTAATTCAATGTAGAGTTAATTGGCACAAGAGTCGAATGCGGCTACACTGTACTAAACTGCCGTGAATTATAAAGGCATGCATAATTACCACTACAAAGAAAACCAGGGGTCTATCCAGACATTTTGTGAAAGTCCGTTTTTCGTGAAATTGTGAAAAAATTACTCACATTCTTTCAACCAGGGTCCGCTTTTATGAATTTGCGCAAATAGGGTCCGTTATTGCAAAAAAAATTTTTTTCAAGGAGTTTTTAAATTGTATAGACATACAAGATTATGCTCAACACTGTAAAATTGCAATTAAAAAAATTAAATTTTAAAAAATCTACAACAATTGCTGCTTCTAAATTAGGGATGCAACATACAAATATTTGGTATTTAGCCTATACTGCTGAACGCAGAATATTCATTTCGGACGAATAATGGAAGAATCGTCTGCCGAAGACAAAACTTAATTCGTTTACATCCATCTTTCTTGTTTTCTGCCCTGGAAAGGGTTTATTCGATTAACAAAATAATAATGAAGATAAACTAATTTGTGAAGGGTCCGATTAAAAGAAAAATCATTTTGTGAAGGGTCCGTTTTTAAGTTGAAATATTTTGTGAAGGGTCCGTTTTTATGATAAGATATTTTGTGAAGGATCCGTTAACGGACCCAAATTTCTACTAAACAGATCCCTGAAAACACAATGAAGTATGAGAGTTTGGGGAACCTACCTCGTGACAAGAATTGTGGATTTTCGAACTCCTATTAATTTGAGATTTGGAGAACGAAAACTAACAGGAAACATAAAATAATATTGCGTGCATTGTGAAAACAGTGACAGATAGGAAAATCTAATAAAAAAAATTAGAAATTAATGGAAATAAGTCCAATAAGGGTAAATTTTGCAGTGGTAGGCATGTTTAGATCATGTATCGAAAAAGAAACGTTTTCAAAAATAAACTTCATTATTTTAGAACTTTCATTATTAAAAGTAACGCAACGTAGAGTAAAATGGCACAAGAGCCGGATGCAACTACACCGCACCAAACTGCGGTGAACTATGAATACAACTGTAAAGATATTACCTAAAAGTACGTGCTTTGTAAAAAGAGTGAATGATAGCAATGGTGCCAGCAGTGGTAAATATTGCAGTGGTGGCACGCTTATCAAATACATATAAAAATACTGCTTTTAAAAATAAACTGCATTATTATAGAACTTGCATTATTAAAATTAATTCAATGTACAGTTAAATGGAACAAGAGCCTGATGTGGCTATTTTGTACCAAGCTCAGGGTTAAAAAACGTAATATAAATAGAAGTGGTATAAATATGAGTTACTTGTTCTATTTTAAGGTCTGATACAATTATTTTTAAGATGCACAAAAATAAAATTGGGAAGAAAAAAATAATTTCAAATATTATAAAACTACGATATAAAGTCAGGCGTGAACATTCTAAAACTTTAAGTAAAATGAATTTTTTTAAAATAACTAAATAAAACGATGTAAATATATATAGATATAACATACTTCTAGACACAAGAATAGAAATTCATATTTCATACGAATTGGAATAAGGATAGAATAACAAAATTACTACGGAAATTGTAGAAAGTTCCAACAGGTAAATTTCATCGTTCCATAAAAATATCTAGGTAAAGTAACACAGATAAATTAGGGCGAAAATGGATTATGAAACAAAAATAGAATTCTCGAGAAAGTTTTCTCGTTATTTCAGCACGTTTATTCATGTTTTGTACTCCAAACCGATATCAGAGTTAGAACGGAAAAACCGTTACAAAGAGAGGGGAGAAAAGGTAAATAAAATGAGACAAAAAAAGAACTTCGTGCCCCCACAGGTAAAAAAAAAAGAAGAAAAAAAAGGGAGAATAAATTCTAAAAATATGTAAATACCCAGGAAGAACAAGATCGATGAGAAACAACGCATATAATTTTCCTTTTTTCTTTTTTCTTCCTCTCAACCAATGATAACAGGCGATGGGAGATTATTTTTGCATAGTATCCATGAAGCCGAAACGATAAGACAAGCTTCAGTGTAGAACTTGTTTTCGGTTACGATATTTATTTTACAATAATTTATCAAGATTATGCCTTTTGAGGGAAAAAAGTATTAAGATAATTTTTACTTTTAGTTATATAACAATATCTTTAACATATGCCAGTCAGACAAATTTAAATCACCCTAAACAAAATAAAAATATATTTAATACCACTTCAATATTCATGGTAGAATTTTTTAAAACAATTTATTTCTGCACAATGAAAGATGATTAGAAAAATTTAGATATTTTGGTAGCATTGTTGGCAATCGATTCATTTATGGAAGAAAAAAAAACATTCACGAACATCTGAAACTTTTGTTATGCAAAAATTCAAAAATAAACAGTTCTCAAATTTAAATTTAGTAAGAAATCAAATGAGAAATATTCATAACCAATTACACACGTTTTTAAGCGAAATTATGTTTTCAGACTGTCCATCCTAAAATTGTTTACTGGTGGTCTGAATATGTAACGAGAAATAATTTAAGTAATGTAACATAATACATTAGGAACTCGCGAACTGATATATAAATTTTTTACTTTTTCAAATTTTAGAAGAAAACGAATGCCTATTAAACAAAAATATGCAACTTAACTTCTTGTAATTTGATAGTAAAATAGCATGCAGAAGCCGATTTAAGTTCAGTTGGATATGATCTAAAAAATTGCAATATTATATCAGCTGTGGAAAATCGAGGAAAACCTTGAAAACAATTAAAATGTTTACAAAATATATTTAAATTATTTAAAGCAAAATATAAACACAAATTATTATCAACACTCAAATAAAATGCTGAGATATTGCTATTCTGTTCAAAAAAAAAAAATTAGGCACGAGAATTAATAAAAATAGTACAAGTATTGGTGACACTTAATCAATGAAAGTTTATGAAAAAAAATGATTTTAATTTTCACCCCAGGTGTTCATAAATATTAAAAAATTGGACTTATGGGACACATTATGTATATTAATATATTAATAATAATTAGTAGAATTTTTTTCTTTTTTTACACCTAAGTGACACTAAATCAGTGCAAGCTAATATAAACTATAATTTTAACTAGTATTGAATTTCTTTTAATTAAAATAACTAGTTACTACTAATTCTAATGTGCTAAAAAATTATTTATACTTTTTTAAAAACCATTTTAGCTTGAGAACCATCAGTCATTTAATAAAGAACTCGTTTAAAATTTTAAAACAATTTAATTTACATACATTAAATCCAATATGTTTTACTTAAAAAAAATCATGATTCCCTTTCACCCCGATAAAAAATAAACAAAATTCGAATACTTAACAAACACATTTTTAATCATGTTATTTAATAACACATCAAGCTAATTTATTTAAAGTAGTGTTTCGTTACGAACAGAAAACACAACTTTAGGTTTCGCTGATAAGGTAATAAGTACAATTAAAAAAATAACAAATTATAAAGTAAACAAAATATTTATAAATATTAATGAAAAATTGGATAAGAATTGGACATATAAACAACTGTAAAATTAATATAAACTGAGTAAATCGAATTCCATTAGCGAAAACCGGGAAAAAAAATTCAATAAATGATATCAGTTCATAATATTGAATGCGTAAGATATGACCAACGATCTGAGAGAGAGAGAGAGAGAGAGAGAGAGAAAAAGAAATCTGAAATGGTGATAAAAATGCTCTCATGTTTACAAGTAAAATATGTTTGGGGGAAAAAAATTGAAATCTGTTGTGCCGAATAATCTTAACTTTTTATAGACTGTTTTTATGACAGCTAAAGAAGGCAAACGGCAGAATATATGAATTCCTTTCGAATATTTTGTGATTCAAGCAGCTCGAGCTGCTGAGAAAAACGGGAATTTGAGTAAGACGAATAAAATCTTAAATAAAAAAATAAAAAAGAGAGAACTATGGCAAAGATAAACTAACATCTTTTTTTTCTCCCTTCTTTCTTCTAAATACTGCATTTATCTGTATCAACACATTAAATTAAAAAATTGAAACTTATTGTTAAAAAAAAACTTAATCCGCAACAAACGACATTAAAATTTGCCCTGACCAGCGTCCCAACAAAACTAAAGAGCTGTTAACACTAGAAAGACTGAAATTTAGTATATATCTATATTGCCTAAAAGCAGTCAAAATGACTGGATTGCGAAAGAATAACTAATGTGTGAAGAAATTTGTTTAAAATTAAATTTTAATATTTTTTATATTACTTACAGTTACAAGTTATTAGTAAATATTATCAATAAAAAGATTATATGTTGTACAAAAAGTCACAAAATTCTAAGAAATTGTGTCATTATATTCATCATTGTTTTTCTAATTGAAATTAAAAAGCAGTCAAAATGACTTCCTTGCGCAATCTAGTGTTAATAACATTTCTAAAAGGATGTTCGATAACACCCTGCTCTACCTTTCCAATTTAAGAGAATGCCATACTACGAGAGAAACATTTCACTGCAAATTCCGTTTTATCTCAATAACTAATTTAAAATTTACGTTATAGAAGAAGTGAGTTCGAAAAAAACCTAGAGTATGCCATAAAGTTTTGATAGATGAAAAAAAAATTAAAAATATCAAAATGCAAGCAAATTATTGGAAGAGAACTTCCCTATTGTATAATCCTAAGTTATCCTCGCATAATTAGTCTTTATTTTGATATTTTGAATTTTTTTTTAGAATTTGAAACTTCATAGCTTACTCTAGGTTGTCTGAACTCATTTTTCTATACTTTAAATTTTGAATTATTTATTGAGGTAAAAAAGAATTTGTCAGGAAACGTTTCTCTAGCGCTATGGAGTTCTCTTAATAATCTGAGAACGAAAATTCTTAACAGAGAATCTTTTCATAATAACTGAATAAGTTAAAGCTGTGAGTTTTCAAATGTTCTTTTTAATTCCTTACTGCCAGCTTTTTTTTCTTCCAAGTTTTGTCAGGACACTGGAAAATTTATCGAAATGTCAATATGAAGAAATGAAAAGCGTTAGTGATATAGTTTTTCAATATTTCAAAAGTTTTTCCAAAGCTGAATAGTTTGAGTTCATAAAATTTGTAAAAATGGAGATGTATTCATTGATTTTCAATAATCTATGAACTAGCAATTCTTGAATTTCTTAAAAATATTTAACCTACTTGCTCTAAGCGTTCTTTTAAAAGAACAGTCCCCTTTTATAAACAAAAGGCAGGGGTATAATTGTCTCAGCATTGAGATTTATTCGAAAAAAAAAAAAAAAAAAAAAAACAAGATAGGTCTGTTTACCATTATATCAATAAAATAAATATTTATATTTGGGTCTGAAATCCAACCAAAAGGCTTTTTTAATGCTAAAGTGGCGTGTAACCGAAAACAATATTTACTAGGTAAAAATAAACATAAAAAACGGACCACCTTGAATTACTTTTGATCTAATGATCAGATCTTAATGTTCTGGAACTCAATCTTCCAGGTTCAAGGTGGTGACATCAAATAAGCTAATGAATTAGTGCAGACGATATTTTAAGTTATGACATCAGACAGAAAAACAAACTTTATCTAAATAACCGTACTTTTCTTTCAACTGATTCAAATTTCAGGTCCCTCTAAATATAGGGTAGTCGCAATCTGAGAAATATGGCCCCAATAGTTTGGTCAGGTCCAAAGTTTGGACCCTTTACTGATATTTTTACGTTTTGCGTAATATATATCTCGAAAGCTTTTCAAGCCAATTGAAAAATATTTCGTACATAAGTATAAAATTCGTTTATCCAAAGATAATTCCATACGAAATATAACTTTTAGTAAATGTTTATTATTTTTTATTACTTTATTTAATAATAGTTGAAAATATTTGAATTGTAAGGTAAAAATTCTTTCACATCATTTTAAAGAATGCAATTTTAAATGGTAAAATACAAAATTTGAGCGAAAGCGGTCGAACAGTTTCTAAGAAATCGAATTTTGAAAAAGCCCTGGAGCCTTTAAGATTGAGTTCTATAACGTGAAAATCCAATCATTCATTAAAAATATTATTTAGGGGGGTCCATTTTTATTCTGCACTGTACTAAAATTTTTTAATGCAAGTGTTTTTCATAGATTACTTTTTCTGGCTGGACATTACTGGGATAAGCTGTTCATCCGTTTTAAAGTTCATATGTTATAATGCATAATTTAAATTAAAGCTTTGTTTCCAATTTAAGACATTTAATCTTCAAAGATCACCCTTAACATTATTTTATTTTATATTTGAAACAAAATTAAAATCAAAGTGATGAATAAAGTACAACATTTAATTATTTCATAAACCTGCCGTTAAGCAGTAAGTTCCAATTAATTTTTAAATTTTTTAAACAAAAAATAAATATTAGCTTATGAAAGAAGAAAAGAAAAAAAAATAGTAGGCTTTAAAAGCTAAAAATGTTTATTGAAAACAGTAATTCGCAGAAAAATATATAAAACATATGGAGCATAGAAAAGCTAAAAGTTTTTAAAAAGTAACGTTATTCAAAGAATAAATATTGAAAGCGAAAACAAACAATGTTCCTGATGTTAGAAAAAACTTGCATTTTTACCTTATGGAAGGAAAAAGAAAGTTAAATAAACAGCAGATGCATCAGAAAGCATTTTAGTGAAAAGCTTTTCGAGAAACTAAACTCCATTTTCTATTTATTTTTTTAGTCAACAAGAAAAGCATCAAAGCATAGAATTCTGAATCAGCAATAAACTTCAAAATTTGAAAAACGACTTTTAGTAGCATATATTGTAAAGGGCAATTCTGAAAGAATATTTTCTATTTATTTCAGAAAAGACGAATGTATAACGGAAGATCATTAACAAATACAACATCCCAGTTCGATGTGTAAAGGTGTTAAAAAGTACGCAAAAAAATGAATAAATAAATAAACTTTACTTACTGCGAAGTTTTACTTACCAGGTCCAAAACCAGCCAAATTCATTTAATTATTTTTGTCAGTCATCATATCGTTGTCGTATTTTGAATTAAGTTAATTATAATTAATTATATAATTACACCCAGTGATATATATATATATATATATATATATATATATATATATATATATATATATATATATATATATATATATATATATATATATATATATATATATATATATATATATAAAAGCTAAAACAGTGAGAAAATACGGAAAATAATAAAAAATAAAGACAAGAGAAGAAAGTAATTAAAAATTTTTTTTAAAAAATATAATTTTTGATATCTTAAAAAAAAAAATTGCGCTATCTATCTATCTAATTAAAAATTTTTCTCCTTTTTTTTTCTCCAGTTGTTTGTTATTTTTTTATTCTTATTCCCCCCCTTTTTTTTCATGTCTGTAATTTTCCTTTGTTTTATCTTTATTTTGAACTTTTATATATATATATATATCAAACTGCTAATTACATATAACTTTGAACTGCGTATTTATCTCGCTATTAGAAACAATATCTCTCAACTTTGACAGCAGTTAATAATGATTATTAATAAAAAAAATCCCACAGTGGCGATATGAAAATAAAATAACAATACTTTTTAAACAGTACTTAAATATAAGATTATGTTGTTTATTAAAAGAAACGAATCAGTCTGCAGAATCACATAAATAATTAGTATCTGAATTATTAAAATGTTCTTGGATATTTAAAAAAATATCTAATTACTTGGCAACCATCATGTGTAAGTTATTCTTTAAAAAAATTCGTTCCCAGCCATCTACTCATTTCCATATTTTAAGAAACAAATCGCTTAATCTTTTTAGTTTCTTTTGTATTCAGTATAAAAACTAAAGTATTAATAAAGCACAACATCTTATAGTAAAAAATTATTATTTTGCTCTTTTTTTAAAAAAGTCAGAGATAAAATCGGAATGAAATTTTAAACGCGAAATTTCTTACTCGAAACGTTCTGTTTAAAATGTTCTTCTCTGCTTTAAGACTATCAACCAGGAAAAGCAACTTCTACAGAAGAAAACAGCGCTTTTCTGTTTTCTACCGTTCTGGAAAGGCAGTATTTATAAGGCTACGTTTCGTTCTAAATTTGGAAACGGAATATTTACAGAAAAAATAACTATACTTCCCTACTTTAAAACAACAAACCAGACAAAGTAACATTTACAGGATAAAAAGATACGATTCTTCGTTTCTCCACTTGAAACCAAGAAAAGCAAACTTAAGACTAATAAAGCGATTTAACTTTATTCTAAAAGTTATACTTCAACTAAAAATGAATAAGCAAATAATTGTTTTAACTAAAAAATTTTTTTAATGGCATCTGAGTATTAAATATGAAATATTCAAAGCAGAAATTTGTATCGAACTTTCAAAAGTGGCAATTCGGGCAGATATTTGACGCGTGACATTTTTTGCCAATTTTGACCAAATAGTTAAAAATTCTATTTCAAAAATACACGCTAAAATATGTCTAAGACTTCCAACATTATATTTATGTTAACAAAGAATAAACTTAGTGCCAAAAATAGTTATTAGCCAATGAATGGCTAAAACCCATTTTGTTCAGTGGTATTTTGTATAGAACTGTTCAGGATTGTTATGTTTATAAAAAATTACTTCACGTATGCCTTATCAAAATTAAAAAATTAGTGGAAAAACGTTTGGTTTAAAACACAATCTTATTGTACAATAAGAGTGTCTAACAAGCAGTTGTTTTCTACTTTTAGCAACATATGGCACTAAAAATTTACAAGCCCTAAAATCCTTTACTTTTCTAACATCAACTGTAAGAAATGAGTTGTTGCAATTGATTGTGATTAATCTCAAAAAATTGATTGCAGTATAATTAAATTTGGAAAAGTTTGAAAAAAAGTAATATCTTATGTTTGCATTTTAAATCATCTTGAAACGACGACAGGGAACGAAATTCAGACAGCTGCGAAGGAAAGATATCAAATGGACATGACAAATACCCGCTTTTTGACAAATATTGTGGACTCACGCTTTAGAGGAGACTCTTCATCACTAGGAGAACCAACGAATGGAATGGACTAAGCGGCTAGGTTGCAACATGAATTAGTGTTAACATGTATTATTAAAAATTACCAAGCGAAGTACTACGCTTTTCAAATATGTTTGATGCAATTGGTACGATTGCTGAACAGAAATTAAAAAAAGAGAAAAGAATAACCACTGCTGAAGCTGCAAACATCACACTTTCTTCCGAAGAATTTGAAAAACTTAAGTGATACTGACATTTCTTTATTATTCTGGGTGGTTGTGCTAATCAAAAGACATGGATAAAAATGCTCTTATTATCAAACAGCTTTACGTAAAACTGCAGGATTCGAATGAATGTTCTCAACATTTGATTTTGTACATAGTAAAGTAAGAAATCGTTTGGGTGTTTCTAAGGCTACAAAGCTGAAACCATATTCCAAGCTCTAAAGAAATAATTTAATTTCTTTTAATTTATTCTAACGTTAGATATACTAGTATGCAATAACTAACGTAAATATGATTTAGAATAAGGCTCGTTAGATTTAAAAAAAAAAAAATTAAGAATATGTATGAAAATATAATAGTAAAAAATTCTGATATTTAAAAAAAAAAAAAAAAAACTTGTTATTGTTAAATGCTGTGAAAAAAAATGGAAAATTACATGGATAAAATTTAGAAAAGAAATGAAAACTTAATAATCTAAAAAATATACGTCGAAAAATAATAAACATATCATACATTTTTAAAACTGTCTAAGAGAGATTGTGGTCACTAATGGGGTGAGTAACAGGTAAAAATTTATTGAATTTTAGAAAATACGTTATCTAAAAGAAATATTCTATTTAAACAATGTTCTTATTGATATATTATCAGGATTAAAAAAATTGTCTATTATATCAAAATTAGTATAGAAATAGTTCTTATTCGAATGTTTCACACTTGTACAATTTGTATTTCGGATTAACAATAATTTTCATCCGTATTTTTTAAATACTCTTTATACTAGAGTCTTCTAAACAAAAATCAGAAAAATGTGCTAAGTTTCTTTTTTTTTTTTTAATTTTTTTATTTATATTAAAGACAAAATTGAAAGAAATGCGACTGTTAATAAAGTTAACTGAATTTGTAAGATAAATTTTGAAATATAATTTACATATTTAATATAAATATTGTGAAATTATAAATAACTATACAATAATAGTTAATATACTAATATATACAAATGCTTAACGCACAATTCTTTAAAGGCTTTTTAATATAAGTCCACACTAAAGGTTATAGTTTTTGATGGCTAAAACCATTTTCAATGTTTTATTTTTATTTTTGTATGCTTATGTTTTTGACGCCAAAAAGTCAACTTCGGTTTTAAGTAACACAAATAAATACATTGATTTTATACTAGTTTTCGGTGATAAAAGAATTTTAAGAAAAAATTTTCATTCATCTCTCAAATGAAGAACTCTTTCTGAAGAAATGGAGAAAAAAAATTAAAATAAAAAAAAGAAACTTTAGGAATGTTTTCAATAGAAGAAACAAGGAAAATGTGTTATATTTTGAAAATTCGGTACACGTCTCTTAGTTCCATTCAAATTGCAAGAAGCCCTTAAGCAAGTTTCCATTTAAAAAAATGGCCTTTCAACCATTTGAAAAAGCATACAGTAAAATATTTCGTATTCCTTTTGAAAAGAGTATAATGAAATTCTCCAAATAAAGGAGAAAAAATAACCATATGAATTCTTAAAAACTAGGGAAAATTGGAAAAATACACAAAACTAATATTGCCTCAAAAATGAGAGAGGGCAACAACTTTCTTCTTTCTCTCTTGACTATTAAGGGAGAAAAAAAAATTTAAATTGGGAGCCGGAATAAATTCAAATAAAAAATACTCATTTGATAAAAATAAAGTCGGTAGAAAATTCTTATAAAAACAGTTATATCTTTATTTGATTATCTCGAGTTTGTTTAGATGTTTATGTTAATGAAAATATTTACCCCGACCTGCCCCAATTGAGGGCATACGGGTAAATGTTTATTAAAAACCAAGTAAAAAACATTAAAGAACATAAAATACAGAAGTCATATGGTAACAGCCCGTAAACTTTGCGGGTGAACAATACTCTTGAACAAAATTAGCTATCTACAATTAGTCAGAATATGAAATCTTTAAGAAAACTTGACAAATATATCTGGCATGTATGCCATGAAAAGTCCAGGTCAACAGACCCTAAAATATGGATTAAAAGCACAATTAAATTTAAAACACTAGCAATATTAGAAGCAAAACAAAATATAAATTGCCATTCCAGGTCAACAGACCCTTATATTGAGGCAATCAAATGGCATAAAATTTAAAAACTAATCATAGGGCAAATTGCCTATTAAGGAAACAATTAAACGAGTTACAAATAGTAAAATCACCAAAAATAGTGTTGAAATAGTAAAAGTGGATTAAAATGATGTGAATGATGAGGACAGTTCAAATCCAGCCTAAGAACACCATGAGATTTAAAATTTTTTAAAGTCACTAAAAGTCCAGTTTAAAGGATAGTCATCCTGGCTAAAAATCAAAATCGCCGAACCAGTCTCCGGTGATGAGGTAATTAAAGCGAGAAAATTAGAGTTGACTCAGGAGAAATGGAAACGCTGATCCATACGGTAGTTGGACGGCCAGAGTTAGTAAAAATTTACAGTGGGTTTAATGTATCTTTCAAAGTTGTTTTGATAATGTCTTTGATGATTCATCTGCAGGTCAGGTTAGAGTAAATCTGGTGTTCTGTTTTGTTGTGAAAATTGTTGCCTCGTCGTGTTTGAAATTTAGGACATGGAATTATTAGGTGATGGATGTCTTGTTGTGAGTTGCAATAAGTACATGTTGAAGATTTCCCAAAAAATCTTGCTTGGTGTGTGCCAAACACGCCGTGTCCGGTTAAGAACTGATTAATATAAAAGTTTGCCATCATTCTTGTAGTTTTTGGATCCTTAAAGAATTTGTAAGTCTGCCGTCCTTTTGTACTGTTGGTCCAGTCCAATTTCCATCCAGCCATAATATGTTTAAGTTAATAATCATCCCGATTGACAGAAATTGCCAGAATGATTTGTCTTATCTCCCTTTTTATTCGGTGAAAGAAAAAGTTTTGCTTTAATTGGCGGTTGCATGTTGATCCCCCTGATGTTTTGAGAGCAATTGCGTACACACGTAAAACATTAAAATTTCAACTTTTTATGATTCGAGAATTTTTAGATATTAGTTTGAGACTACATTAGCTATTGCGACCGTAGTATTGCGGACATTTAAATTTTAAACTAAAAAAATATACTTTAGCCTCATGTTATTCAATTAAAGAATAAAGTCAGTTGCAAAAGGATGAGACGTCTAAAAACAAATAGTTATACATTTCTAGAAGTTTCTTTTTTTAATGTTTTAGTATTTTTTGGAATTATTTTAAAACAACTGGTCTAAGACTGAGAAAATGGCGTCAAAAGAGAAAATTTAAATGTTACATTATTAATCATATCAATTCCTTGCATTTCCTAACCAAATAAATAAAAATATGATTTTTCTCCAAAAATTGGTCAGAGAAGCTATTAAGTTAATATTTAGTTGTATTACCAACTGGCCTGACAGCTTAAATTTTATTTTAATATTATAACCTCCGTAGAACAGCCGAACCGATTTTTGGGTTTACGACTACTAATGTTCAACACCGTAGTCTTGTAATTTTAAACCCAATTCAGAAGAAAAGAGAACTGCAAAATCAAGTATTGGAAGAAATTTTGCCTTCGTGGATGACTTTTTGATGGAACTAACCCGCATTTGCATTACACGGAAAGGAAAACCACAAAAACCTCCCACGGTCATCCTGACAACAAGGGGACTCTAACACATGATTTGTCTACCACTGTAGATATTTTACGTCAATAGTGTGGTCGGTGCAAGCCAGATGCGGAATTCGTATAGACCAGCCATCTCTGGGATTCGAACCCTGTTCATCTCATTGGAAAGTGAACACTTTATTCCCTGGGCCATCACGGCTCTGACTACTTAAATTATTAGTTCTAGTATCATAGAAATAATATTTAAAAGCTATCTTATTGGCAAATAATACTTTGATTCTTAATTTCTTTTAAACTTCGCCACATTAGCATACTTTATTTATTCTACAGTAAAAAGAATTTTTGTCAATTTATCGAAAATGTCTTCAATTATTATTACAGCTAGACGTTTATATTGCTAATCTGTAAATATAATGTTTTTCGAAGAAGTTCATAGTTTTGAAAGTCACTTGTTTTAAACAGTTGCATTAACTCATTGGAATACGTAGTCTCAGCAACCCATATGCCCCAGCCTAGTATAAAATATTCTTAGTGGTTTAAAGTCAAAAGATACATTTAATTCAGAAATAAATTAATTTTAAATTTCCATGTTGTTCCCAAAAGAAGTCTAAGCATTTACAGTATTACTACGCAGCATGAATTAAAATAGTTGCATTAATGAAATACTTATCCAGATTATCTGATATTTTATTATTAAACATCCCATTATTTTCAGGATTTTAACTTTAAAACAAACTCAAGTCTTTAAGTCTGATTACTTTTTGTTGAGCAAATATGATTTTAATGTGTCGAAAATGAAAAAAAAAAAGTTTAGGAAATAGGAAAAAAAGTAATTTAGTTTTTTCCGAAAAATTAGAATTTTAATAATCACCAATTTAATAAATTACGAATTAATATAAATTTTAAAAAAATACACAAGCATATTCACAAAATTTGTATCGTTTATATCTTTATTTATAAGGAGAGGGCTCATGAAACATGGTCAGCATAAAATTTGAGAGGCAACTGTATTTTTAGTTTTTTATTTACCATGTGGCATATTTTCATACTTTATTAAAATTATCATTGTTAATTAGTAAAATTCCTCATAAAATTATTGATTAATTATTTAAACTAATATTATATTTATAAAAAAATCTGTCTAAGAATTGAGTTCAAACGATATTCCCCGCCCTCATGTCTGTATTTTCAATAATCCTATTTTTCCTTATCTTTGTACTGTCGCGTATTCCTCAAATTTCTGATTCGGCATAATGCGATTCGAGATTCCTGAGTTGTATTAGTTTTAGTTTATAAACATGGGGATTGTTAAAAATTATTCAGAAATCCATGGGAATAAAAAAAGCTATTAAATTACTGTCAGAAATTTATTAAAAAAATGTAAATCCGCGACGAAATAGAGGCAAATCGAAGGCGTGCAACAAAAAGTTATTATTCAAATGAGCGATTCGATATTCACCTGCGCAATAATATTTGATTAAATGTCAAACGAAATCCGCCCAAATGGAATGAGTTTTTTTTTCTTCAAAAAGTTATTATTCAAGTACACGATTCGAAATTCGC